>NC_057798.1:288587409-288889290 GCF_018294505.1 Triticum aestivum | reverse complement strand
ATCTTAACTCGCTATTTAACAACTTGAACATAAGGTTTATTCAGTTCTGGACCAATTTCTAAATTTGCATATGAGGACTTACCGGAATTGTTATATGTTGTTCTCGGCCTCATTTAAACTTATTTTGATGTGTTGTTGTTGTATGCATCATCTCTTACCATGAGTAGCTTCATGTAGTCTTGTCTTGCATCATACTTGGTTGAGCATCATGTCATGTATATGTGTGGTGTGTTTACCATGTTGTGTGCTTCTTCTCGATAGTTCCTGTTTCTTTGCGATCGTGAGGATTCGTTCGTCTACGCTTGGTTCGGCTTCATCCGTTCATCTTCTTCATGGACTCGTTCTTCTTCCAAGTGGGATTTCAGGCAACATGACCGTCACCTTGGATCTCACTACTATCATTGCTATGCTACTTGCTTCATTCTATCGCTATGCTGCGTTACCTACCACTTGCTTATCAAGCCTCCCAAATTGCCATGAACCTCTAACCTTGTCACCCTTCCTAGCAAACCGTTGTTTGGCTATGTTTCCGCTTTGCTCAGCCCCTCTTATAGCGTTGCTAGCTGCAGTTGAAGATGAAGATTGCTCCATGTTGGATTATGTTTATGTTGGGATATCACAATATCTCTTATATTATTAATGCATCTATATACTTGGTAAAGGGTGGAAGGCTCGGGCTTATGCTTGGTGTTTTGTTCCACTCTTGCCGCCCTAGTTTCTGTCATACCGGTGTTATGTTACTTGATTTTGTGTTCCTTACGCGGTTGGGTGATTTATGGGACCCCTTGACAATTGGCTTTGAATAAAACACCTCTAGCAAGGCCCAACCTTGGTTTTACCATTTGCCTCACCACCATCTATACTTTTCCCTTAGGAGTCGTGCTCCCGAGGGTCATCTTTATTTTAGCCCCCCCCCCCCCCGGGCCAGTGCTTCTCTAAGTGCTGGTCCGAACCGAGCAACCTGCGAGGCCACCTCAGGGGAACTTGAGGGCTGGTTTTACTGGTAGCTTGACTTATCCGGTGTTGCCCTGAGAACGAGATATGTGCAGCTCCTATCGGGATTGTCGGCACATCGGGCGGCTTTGCTGATCTTGTTTTACCATTGTCGAAATGTCTTGTAAACTGAGATTCCGAGACTGATTGGGTCTTCCTGGGAGAAGGAATATCCTTCGTTGACCATGAGAGCTTGTGATGGGCTAAGTTGGGACACCCCTGCAGGGTATAAACTTTCGAGAGCCGTGCCCGCGGTTATGTGGCAGATGGGAATTTGTTAATGTCTGGTTGTAGAGAACTTGACACCAGATTCGAATTAAAATGCATCAACCGCGTGTGTAGCCGTGATGGTCTCTTTTCGGCGGAGTCGAGGAAGTGAACACGGTTTTTGGGTTATGTTTGACGTAAGTAGGAGTTCAGGATCACCTCTTGATTAGTGCTAGCTTCATGACCGTTCCGTTTGCTCTCTTCTCGCTCTTATTTGCGTATGTTAGCCACCATATATGCTTAGTCGTTGTTGCAGCCTCACCACTTTACCCCTTCCTTTTCCATTAAGCTTTGCTAGTCTTGATACCCATGGTAATGGGTTTGCTGAGTCCTCGTGGCTCATAGATTACTAAAACAATAGTTGCAGGTATAGGTTATGCGATGATCATGATGCGAGAGCGATGTTTGCTTGATTATGAGTTCTTCTTCTGCTTCTTCTTAGATCAGGGGATAGGTTCCAGGTCGGTAGCCTGGACTAGCATGGTGAATGTCATTTGAGTTTCTATTTGTGTTTCATCCTTAGTCGGAGGGTGCTCTTATGTAAGATGATGTTGTATTCGTGTGGCATTGTATGCCTTTTGTATGTATCCCTATCTATTATGTAATGTGGATGTAATGATATCCACCTTGCAACAGCGTCTTCAAGATGTGCTTCTATCCTTGGTGGGACCTTCGAGTTCCTTTAGGATAGGGTCGCATCTTGGGCGTGACAAAGGGACCCTCTCACTTGGGTTTGAGCTTGTCCTTTTTCTTCTCCGGTAGGCATAGAACGAGTTAGCCAACTTTATAAGTTTTGGCCTGTACTTCTCTGCTTTGATACTTGCGAGCCTGTTGCTGATAGAATGCGGAACGGGCCTTTGTGACGTCACGCTCATCCTCCAGGGCATCTAAACTATCCTGTCGATCTAGCTCGGCTTCTCTCTCTTCGTACATGCACACTCGAGGTGAATCATGAATGATGTCACAGGGCAATACCGCCTCTGCACCGTACACCATAAAAATGGTGTGTATCCGGTGGTGCGATTTGGCGTGGTCCGCAGCCCCCATAGTACGGAGTCGAGCTCCTCAACCCAGTGCGTGTCTGATTCCTTCAAGGATCGCACTAGTCTGGGTTTTATGCCACTCATAATAAGACCATTTGCTCGGACAATTTGTTTGTTTGTGGGTGATAGATAGAGGCATAATCGAGCTTAATGCCCATTTTGCCGCACCAAGCTTTCACCTCGTCGGCTGTGAAGTTGGGGCCGTTATCAGTGATGATGCTGTGGGGGACACCGTAACGGTGGACGACCCCAGATACAAAGTCTATCACTAGTCCAGATTCGGCCGTTTTAATTGGTTTGGCCTCTATCCATTGGGTGAATTTATCTACCATGACCAACAAGTATTTTTTCTTATGGCTTCCGCCTTTAAGGGGTCCAACCATATCGAGCCCCCAGACCGCAAAGAGCCAAGTTATGGGGATTGTTTGGAGAGCGGTAGGTGGCATATGGCTTTGACTTGCAAAAAAAGCTGGCAACCGACGCAATGTTGGACGAGGTCATGTGCGTCTGCTCGGGCTGTCGGCCAGTAGAAACCTGTACGAAAGGCCTTGCTTACAAGGGCCCGAGCTGGGGCATGGTGGGCGCCGAGTCCAACATAAATTTCTGCCAAAACCCGCCATCCTTCCTCTTTGGAGATGCACCTTTGGAGCACTCCAGTCGTGTTTTCTTATAAAGCTCTCCCTCATGGACCTTGTAGGATTTAGAACGCCGCACAATGCAAGGTGCCTCATTTTGGTCCCGAGGGAGTTCGTGCCTATTTAGGTAGGCTAAGAAGGGTTCCGTCCACGAGGTGATGCCAGCCATAATCACGTGGACCGAAGGTGTTATTTTGGTGGCAGAGCCTCTGATTACGTCAGAGTTTTCGGCATCTGGGGTTGTGTTCGGATCCGGACTGGTATTGCCGGTCTCGCCTTCCCACACCACGGATGGCTTGAACAGCCTTTCCAAGAAGATATTAGGTGCTGCGGGGTCGCACTTAGTGCCGATGCGGGCGATGACATCCGTCGCTTGATTGTTTTCTCGGACCACATGGTGGAATTCGAGCCACTCGAACCGAGCTGACATTTTGAGGACTTCATTGCGGTAGGCCACCATTTTTCGGTCCTTATATTGCAAGATTCAAATCCCCGCGCACCTCTAGGCGTTGAATGCCCATAGAGATTGCCATCCGAAGACCATGCAACAGAGCCTCAATTCGGCTGCATTGTTGGAATCCATGTATTGTATTTGTAGTGTGTATTGGACTATATCTCTGGTGGGGGATGTTAGGACAACACCTTCCCCCAGACCAGCCAGCATCTTAGAGTCGTCAAAGTGCATGATCCAATTGGAGTACGCGCTGTACTCTTTAGGGAGTTCGGCTTCTGTCCATTCGGCGACGAAGTCAGCCAGTACTTGCGACTTAATGGCTCGCCGTGGTTTGTATGTTATGTCGAACGGGAGGAGCTCGTTAGCCCATTTAGCAATCCGACCCGTGGCATCGCGGTTATTTATTATATCGTTGAGGGGTACTTGATAGGCCACCGTGATTGAACACTCTTGAAAGTAGTGTCGTAGTTTCTGGGATGCCATGAAGATCGGGTATGCTATATTTTAATAATGTGGGTACCGCGACTTGCATGGAGTGAGGATAGTGGATACGTAGTATACCGACTTTTGAAGCAGGAATTTGTGTCCGTCCGTCTCTCGTTCGATGACGAGCACTGCGCTTACAACCTGATGTGTTGCAGCTATATATAAAAGCATAGGTTTGCCGATATTTGGCGCGGCCAGGATTGGATTGCTGGCCAGGAGGGCCTTTATTTCTTTCAGTCCGGCCGTAGCCGCATCCATCCACTCGAAGTGTTCGGTGCGTTGAAGGAGGCGATAGAGAGGTAGTGCCTTTTCTCCCAATCGGGAGATAAAGCGGCTTAGAGCAGCCACGCATCCGGTTAATTTCTGGATTTGCTTGAGGTCTGTTAGGGTAGCCAACTGTGACAGAGCTCGGATTTTAGCCGGATTTGCTTCAATTCCTCTATTGGAAACGATGAAGCCCAAGAGCTTTCGGGCAGGTATGCCAAAAACGCTTTTTCCGGATTGAGCTTGATGTCATATGTTGATAGGTTTTGCCGACTGTCGAACGTAAGCCTCAAGTCGTCTATTAAAGATTCGATGTGTCTGGTTTTAATGACCACATCGTCTACGTATGCTTCCTCTGTTTTGCCGATTTGTGTTTCCAGGCATGTCTGAATCATGCGTTGATAGGTTGCACCGGCGTTTTTTGCCCGAAAGGCATGGTGTTAAAACGGAAGGGGCCGTACAGAGTGATGAATGCCGTTGCGGCTTGATCGGACTCCGCCATCTTGATTTGATGGTATCCGGAGTATGCGTCGAGGAAACACAATGAGTCGTGTCTAGCGGTAGTGTCGATGATTTGATCGATGCAGGGAGGGGGAAGGGATCCTTAGGGCAAGCCTTATTGAGCTCCTTGAAATTGACGCATAGGCACCAGGATTTGTCCTTCTTTTGTACCATTACCAGGTTTGCTAGCCAGTACGGATGTTTTATTTCTGTGATGATTCCGGCCTCTAGAAGTTTGGCTAGCTCTTCTCCCATGGCTTGTTTCTTAGGTTCTGAAAATCGCCGAAGAGTCTGCTTAACCGGCTTGTATCCCTTTAGTATGTTTAGGCTATGCTCGACCAGCCTGTGTGGGATACCTGGCATGTCTGAAGGATGCCAGGCGAAGATGGCCCGATTCTCACGCAACAACTCTCGCAGTGCTGCGTCTATTGTGGGGTTCAGCTGTGCCCAATGGATGATGTTTTTGTATGGTCCGTTCAGTGGACCTGCAATTTGACTATTTCGTCTGCTGGTTTAAAAGAGGTGGACTTGGGTCGTTTGTCGAGTATCACGTCGTCCCTATCCACTGTGGAGCATAGCATAGTTAATTCTTCGGCCGCGAGAGCTTTGGATAATGCCTCCAGGGCTAGTGCGGCGGTTTTATTTTTGGCGCCGAGTGCTATGTCCGGATCACTAGCTAGAGTGATGATTCCATTGGGCCCGGGCATCTTGAGCTTGGGTATAGCTTGGAAGCTCGTGTATGCATCCCGCCCTAAAAGGGCGTGGTATCCACTACTGAACGGGGCCACTTGGAATGTGATTTCTTCGGACCTATAATTCTCCGACATGCCGAATACCACATCCAGTGTGATTTTTCCCGCACATCGTGCCTCCTGACTAGGGATGATTCCTCTGAAGGTCGTGCTGCTTTGCTCAATGCAGATCTTGTATATCTCCATTTTGTTGAGAGTTTCCTCATAGATTCGGTTTAATCCGCTGCCACCATCCATGAGCACTTTAGTAAGCCGGAAGCCGTCCATAATTGGACTAAGGACCAATGCGACTGGTGCTCGGACTGTTCAGAATTGTGGTTCATCACTGGCATTGAAGGTTATGGCCGTGTCGTTCCATGGATTTATTGCTGCAACGTGGCAGACTTCGGCGAGGCAGTGGAGTGCTCGCTTACGCCTATTGTTTGAGGCGAAAGTCTTGAAGACTGTCAGTACTGTATTGTTATTTTCCATGGGATGGTGCTCTGGGGTATTGTCGATGAGGAGATCCTCGCCGCTCTTGGCCACCTGCCGGAGTATCCAACATGCTCTAAGGCTGTGTGTTGCTATGGTATCCGGTGTACTATGGATTTTGCATGGCCCATTGAGCCATCCCTCCAATATGGTTCCACGGCCAGTAGTGGGATTTGGTTTCTTTGTGATTGGATCAGGTGACTTGTGAGAGTGCACCCTTTTTGTTCGTACGAGGGGTTTAGTTAGAGCCGGAGGATCCCAAAATTTTGTTTGGGTTTTCCATGCACTTTCCATTGCACAGTACTTCTGTACTATGGCCGCCAAGTCAGCGAAGTGTGCTATGTCACGGCGACTTATGGCATTGAGAATTCCCTTATCTGTGCAATTTTTGCAAAAGAATGAGATTGCGTCTTCCTCGCGATAGTCATTAACCTTGCTCATTACATGGAGGAATCTGGCACAGAAGTGATGTACTGTCTCTTGGGGCTCTTGTCTGATGTGGGAAAGATTACTTGTGTCTGTGTGGTTGGGTAGATTTAAGTCCAAACCCTGACCCGATCTGAGACCCAAGGGCGAAGGAGCTTTCGAGCTTGGCGGCTCGGACTCCCAGATATTGCTCAATTTTCCTGGCTCGTCGTCTGATTCTAGATTCGGAGCTTGGGCCATGTCCTCCCATAGACGGGTATCCGGCACGGATTGCTCGGGAATCCGGACATAGTTCGTCCTCAAAATAGAGGAAGAATCGCTGCATTGTTCCTCCACCACCGCTATCTGATGGGTAACCGGTGGAGAGTTAATTTCCCTTTGGTCGGGTTTAAGCCCGACATGATCATAGTCCGTAGCGACTCCTAGGGCGGCGATGCGATCCAAGAGCTCGTTCAGGGAGGAGAGCTCCATTGGATCCATCTCCTCGGTGAATTCCGAGCCAACGTGGAGGCTGTTCTTGATGACCTGAGAAGTCATCGTCGGCACGGCGGCCGAATGGACGGTCATCACGAAGCCGCCCAGCCGGAGAGTCTGGCCTACAGCTAGGGATCCCCCGGAGGTGATGTTGTCCTTGACAACAAGATGAGCCATCAAGCCTTATTGTGACGGCACAATGGAACTCTCGATGAAAGCACCAATGTCGGTGTCCAAACCAGCGGATCTCGGGTAGGGGGTCCCGAACTATGTGTCTAAGGCTAATGGTAATAGGAGGCGGGGGACACGATGTTTACCCAGGTTCGGGCCCTCTCGATGGAGGTAATACCCTACTTCATGCTTGATTGATCTTGATGATATGAGTATTACAAGAGTTGATCTACCACGAGATCATAGAGGCTAAACCCTAGAAGCTAGCCTATGATTATGATTGTTATTGTCCTACGGACTGAACCCTCTGGTTATAGACACCGGAGGGGGCTAGGGTTACACAGAGGCGGTTACAAAGAAGGAGATCTACATATCCGAATTGCCAAGCTTGCCTTCCATGCAAAGGAGACTCCCATCCGGACACGGGACCCCTTGATCATAGTCCAACAGTTCGGCCAAAGTATATAGTCCGGTTGTCCGAGGACCCCTTAATCCAGGACTTCCTCAGGTGCCAGGCGAAGATGTCCCAGTTCTCGTGTAAGAACGCCCGCAGTGCGGCGTCGATTGTGGGGTTCAGATGTGCCCCGATGGATGCTGTTTTGTAGAATCCGTTGGATGGATTTGGAATTTGACTATTTCATCTGCTAGTTTGAAAGAGTTGGACTTGGATCATTTGTCGAGTATCACGTCATCCCTGTCCACTGTAGAGCGTAGCACAGTTAGTTCTTCGGCCGCGAGGGCTTCGGATAATGCGTCAAGGGCCAGGGCGGCGGTTTTATTTTCGGCGCGGAGTGCTACGTCCGGATCACTGGCTAGAGTGATGATTCCGTTGGGCTCGGGCATCTTGAGCTTCACGTACCCGTAATGGGGTATAGCTTGGAAGCTCGCGAATGCGTCCCACCCTAAAAGGGCGTGGTATCCGCTATTGAACGGGGCCACTTGGAATGTTATCTCTTCGGACCTATAATTATCCGGCATGCTGATTACCACAGCGAGTGTGGTTTTTCCCGCAAATCGTGCCTCCCGACTAAGGATAATTCCTCTGAAGGTTGTGCTGCTTTGCTCAATGCGGCTCTTGTATATTTCCATTTTGTTGAGAGTTTCTTCATAATGAGGTCTAATCCACTACCCCCGTCCATGAGCACTTTAGTAAGCCGGAAGCCATCCACAATTGGACTAAGGACCAAACCGGCTGGTGCTCGGATTGTTCGGAATTGAGGTTCGTCACTAGCATTGAAGGTTATGGCCGTGTCGTTCCATGGATTTATTGTTGAAACGTGGCAGACTTCGACGAGGCCACGGAGTGCACTCTTGCGCCTGTTATTTGAGGCGAAAGTCTCGAAGACTGTCAATACCATATTGTTGTTTACTGCGGAACGATGCTCTACAACATTGTTAATGGGGAGATCCTCGCCGCTCTTGGCCACCTGCTGAAGTATCCAACATGCTCTAAGGCTGTGTGTTGGTATGGTATCCGGTGTGGTGTGAATTTTGCATGGCCCATTGAGCCATCCCTCCAATTCGGTTCCCCGCCCTGAAGTGGGCTTTGGTTTCTTTGTAATTGGATCAAGTGACTTGCGAGAGTGCACCCTTTTAGTTCGGACGAGGGGTTTAGTGAGAGCCGGAGGATCCCATAATTTTGCCTGGGTTTTCCAGGCGCTTTCCATCTCATAGTACTTCTGTACTATGGGTGCCAAGTCAGCAAAGTGTTATATGTCACGGCGACTTATGGCGTTGAGGATTCCCTTGTCGGTGCAATTTTTGCAAATGAATGAGATTGCGTCTTCCTCGCGACAATCCTTGACCTTGCTCATTACAAGGAGGAATCTGGCCCAAAAGTGATGTACTGTCTCTTGGGATTGTTGTCTAATGTGGGAAACATCGTTTGTATCTGGGTGGGTGGGTGGATTTAAGTCCGAAACCTGACCTGATCTGAGACCCAGGGGCAGAGAAACTTCCGAACTTGGAAGTTTGGGTTCCAGGATGTTGCCCAATTTTTCTGGCCCGCTGTCCGATTCGAAGTTTGGAGTTTGGGTCATGTCCTCCCGCAAACAGGTATCCGGCTCGGAAAGCTCAAGAATCCGGACATAGTTCGTCCTCAAGATAGAGGAAGAATCACTGCATTTTACGCCTCCACCACTGCTATCTGATGGGTGAACAGCGAAGAGTTAATCTCTCTCTGATCGGGTTTAAGCCCAATCCGATCATAGTCCGTAGCGACTCCCAAGGCGGCGATGCAATCCAAGAGCTCGTTTAGGGACGAAAGTTCCATTGGATCCATCTGCTCGGCGTATTGCGAGCTGAAGAGGAGGCTGTTTTTGATGACCCGAGAAGTCATCGTCGGCACGGCGGCCGAATGGGCGGTCATGACGAAGCCTCCTAGTCAGAGGATTTGGCCTAAAGCGAGGGCTCCCCCAGAGGTGATGTTGTCCTTGATAACAAGGTGAGCCATCAAACCTTTTCTCGACGTCATAGTGGAACTCTCAATGAAAGCACAATGTCGGTGTCAAAACAGGCGGATCTCGGGTAGGGGGTCCCGAACTGTGCGTCTAAGGCTAATGGTAACAGGAGGCGGGGGACACAATGTTTACCCAGGCTCGGGCCCTCTCTATGGAGGTAATACCCTACTTCTTGCTTGATTGGTCTTGATGATATGAGTATTACAAGAGTTGATCTACCACGAGATCATAGAGGCTAAACCCTAGAAGCTAGCCTAAGATTATGATTGTTCTTTCCCTACGGACTAAACCCTCTGGTTTATATAGACACTAGAGGGGGCTAGGGTTACACGGAATTGGTTACATAGAAGGAAATCTACATATCTGAATTGCGAAGCTTGCCTTCCAGGCAAAGGAGAGTCCCACCCGGACACGGGACAAAGTCTTCAATCTTGTATCTTCATAGTCTAGCAGTCCGGCATAAGCAGATAGTCCGGCTGTCCGAGGACCCCCCAATCCTGGACTCCCTCACCCGCCGTTCTCTCTGACCAAGCTCCGGCGCGGTAGGGCCTTCGCCACTTTCTCGCTGCCATAGTATGGGCAGATCCCGGTAGCCGGCACCCTCCTAGTAACATCCCGACGACTCTCAGGTATAGCTTCCTTTGGCCTTGCTCCACTGCCCATCTTCCCAAGTTGCTGCATGTGGATCTTGTTTAGTTGTTTTCTTAAATCGTATCTCGTCCGGCGCACTTTCCATCTTGCAATCTCATCCTCAAACCATTTTTGATAAACCACCATGTTCTATCTTTCCCTTATTACATGGAATATGCTTCTTTTTGTCGGCGTATGTTTCTTCAACTCGTGTTATTAGGCAGTAATTGTTTCCTTTCTACCTCCTTTTGCAAACAGGGCTATCCATTTTCACCTCGTTGCTATTGCGACCTTTTGGTGAACTGCACAACTCACTTTTTTCTTAAGAGTGTTTTGTGCAGTTCCGCCAAAATGTCACATGGGCAATGTTTTTACTTTTCTGTGGGACTGTAGAAAGAGAGATTGGTTTTGCTATCCTCCTCATCCAACTTCGTGGCTAATCTTCTCCAATAAGAAGTTAGTCCTAAAGAGAGATCGTAGAGGTGACCGGCTTCTATTTATGTGTGTTATGTTTCATCATCTAGTTCTGCTATTATTGTAATCACGGTGACTGGATATCTTTGCAAACAAGGATGGTCCACTCGATTTTAGTGGAGCTGCACAAAATGATCGGATTGTGGTGTCCTCCATACACCTCTTTTTTTGGCTACAGAGCTAGGTGAAACTAGCTGCCAAGCAATGAACACTGTGCCAAGGAAATGGAGCCATGCCTACGAACATCATCGATCAATTATATTTTTTTCTTTATTTGTACACCTTCTCACAACTTTGTCTTCAGTTGTCATGTGAATATTGGCGCTGATCTGCGAACCATTGAGATGCATTAGCCATGGTAGCCATGGTAGTTTCATTTGTATTTGGTGGAATGTTGTAACGAGATAATCTCGAGGCAAGACACATGAATCCTAAGTTGAAACCTTTTTTTTCCTGCGGGAACCAAAGTTGAAACCTTCATAGCATCACAGTACAATTTCATTAAAATTATGCGTACATATAAACAAATCCTGAAGGATTGATAGCAATGCCAGAAACAATTCAACTTCGTTTCGCCGACATGTTGGACATCCTTCATCCGGCTCCACCTGCCATGAGGCAATATTGAGTGCACAACACAACTTTAGGGAAAGATTCACCCCGGTCGTTGCGCCATAGTAGTAATGACTAGTGGGCAGTCAAATCATAGAGCCCCACCTTTGCCATAGTAAGTTGCTCGGACAAAGCAACCATCATTTCTCTGTTCCTTGAATCCACTGGTACTCCCATATTCCTACACTAATAAGTTGCTCTGGTGAATCAACCATCACTATATCCACTCAAGTGTGTTGACCACAGGAGCTATCCATTCAGATTGTATGTTAAAAAAATAAAGGTCGATAACTAACGTGGCAAACTTTCAAAAAAAACTAATGCGACATCTCGGGCCAACACGGCCAGATCGCATTTTGCACGAGAAATTACACACCATGTTTCGTTGCCATGTGGTCCCATTCCAACATGTCAGTGAGACGACGGCGAGTCCTTTTCTACTACTATTTCCGAACGGACGTGTAGGCCGGGGCGCCTCTTCCTGTACCATGGCAAACTGGCAACCGTCCACTGACTCTTCGCCTTTCCCTCTCGATTTAGAACTGCTGTCGCAAGCTCTTTCTCCCTCCTCCATTTGCCTTCTATCGGTGTTCTGGGAACGGGGGTACCCAGACTTGCCTGCCTGCAGCCTGCGGCGTGGCTCAAGGAGTGGCCCAGCACGGCCCATGTTCATCAACACATGCTCAAGACCCTCGCGAGGGGCCAAGCCTCGCGGGGAAGGGCGACAGGAGGCTTCCTCAGGCACGGCCTCATCAGGCTGGCTCGCGAGGAGGCGGAGATATCAAGGCGGGGTACCTCATGAGGTGCCCGTGACGCAAGCCATGACGACCAAGGCCAGGCGGGCGCCGGCCTGCGTAGAGTCCTTGTTTACCCTTTGGTGCAAAGGGGGCAAGCGCAGGCAAGGGTATCAAGCAAAGGCAACCATTTCGGTGCAACAAGACCAAGACCAGCAGGGCGGCAGAACGGAGGTCATCGTGGAGCCCAACCCAGCGTCATCGTTAGGGTCTTTGGCAGGCGAGGACCAACTTTAGTCAGGATAAGTATACTAGATGTTCCCCTTCAAAATGGCCAATTGTTGGCGCCCTTCCAGCTCAATATTTGGGAAGAGGCCCAGGGCCTCCGCCTATAAATAGGACTAGCCACCCCCAGGGTAGAGGCAACTGATCCATAGGCATCTAAAATCGACCCCTCAAAAGGGACAACACCACCATAGGAACACACCCTCGCGAGGCTGTTCTTCCCTTGTATTGTTCATCAGCCCCAGAGGCAATCCACCACACCACACACTGGAGTAGGGTATTACACCACAATGGTGGCCTGAACCAGTATAAATCTTGTGTCCTTTGTGTTGTTCTGTCAACTTGGGTGTATGGTTTACAGGAATTGGAAGAGTAGAGGAATGCAAAGAAACATGGCTAAAATAAAGGGAAACCATATGAAAGCGTGTACATTTAGAATGGTATTCTTCCACTAATGCACTTTGTATTGTTTTCATGCATAGGATTTTGAAAATTAGGCCCATGTGGATGTTTTGCTTCATTCCTTTCAACAAAATGTATGAATAATTGAATAGTAGAGAGCCATTGGAAAATTCCCTATTGCTATATTTTTCCGTTGAACAAAAATAGCCCTAATGGATCGACATGAATGTATAGTAATAAGTGATGCAACAAGTGTACAACCTCTTTGTCATAGCCGTGTAGACCTCAACATCATTAGGTTGGTCGCTGAAGCAATTGAGGCAGAGGTGGTTGTCGGAGGTGTGGCGGAAGATCTGAGGAATCTGTAGACGGCGTCCAGGGCACTGCTCAGTTGTGATGGATCGTTTTGTCGTTGGAGCAGCTCCGGTGAGCTGTAAGACGTCAAGGTAGAAGCAGCACATGACAGACATCATCAATCTCAAGTGGGATTCTAATAGCTTCTCCAATAGATGATGTAAAATAGATGTAACATTTACATCACCAAAAACCACCTGACTACAACAGATGAGGTAAAAACTGTTGACTCTGAACTTAACTGTCGAAACTGAAATTTACTGTGGAATCTGAATGTTACTGTCAAAACTGAACGCAATGGTAGCAGAGAGGCACTTGACATGTAGTTTAGGGAGGCCCTGGGCCGCTAGCCACCACCGTCCCCAGCGCCGCCTCGCCGCCCCGAAACAACTCCCCACTGTCGGTCCGCTGCCGCCCCGGCCAGCCCTCTAGGCCCCTGCCCCCCACCCTGAACCCTAAGATAGATAGTGGGGTACCTCTCCGGCGAGCCTCCGTCCCTGCTGCGGGTGGTTCTTCTTTAACTCCGGCGAGCCCCCCAACCCCTGAAAATTGACTGACCCAAAAGTCGACTCAGTCGACCGAAGTGTGGCTAAATCGGAGCAGAGCAGCAGCATGAGCGAGGGGGAGAGCAGCAGCAGCAGCGCGAGCGAGCGAGCGAGGGCTGGAGTAGCAGCAGCTGGGCGAGCGAGCGAGAGCCGGAGCAGCAGCAGCAGCAGCGCGAGCGAGGGAGTGATGGAGAAGCAGCAGCACATCTGGCTGGTATGGACACCGCTGCCGAAGGGGCCTCGCACTGGGGGAGACCCGCCGTGGAGATGCCACCCGCGGCATCGGCTTCAAGGTAGCCGCTCCATGGGGGTGCGTGATGGAGCACCGTTGGCGCCGGGAGGTTGAGTTAAGGAGAAGGTGTGATGCGATGAATGTACAACCTCTTTCGTGGCGCCGAGAAGGCCTCGGCTTCGTCCGACGAGTCGGTGAGGAAGTTGCAGTTCCAGTGGAGCAGGTTAAGGCGGCGCTGTGGGGATGGAGCAGCCGCGATAGACGAGGCGATCATTGGAGCAGCTCCTTGGAGGTGGAGGACGGGGCAGCTGAACCGGAAGGACGACGAGATAGACAGCGGATCCTCATCCGGGGAGGTGCACAAGGGACATCAAGCTTTTGCGGTGGACGACGTCGTCGAGGAAGAGGCTCCGGCTGGGCAGCGGTGAGGTGGCGGATGGATGAGGGTGGGGTTTCATGGCTGGAGCGGAGAGGTTATGGCGGCCTTGGATTTTGAATGGCAAAAAGGGGGTGTTGGGAGGGGGTAAACCATGACTTTGGGACGCGCTTGTCCAAAATGTAGGGTGTGTTACAAAAGTACCCCCCACTGATTTGAACTAGCGGCCCTTTCGGCTCAGGGCTCGAAGGGGGATTTCGCGTGTCGGGATTTGACAGCTGGAGGGAGTTTTCGGGATAGCAAGGCGCTGGTTGTGAAGGCGCCATTTTTGGGAGCACGATATCTGAATTTTCGGGATATAACAAGGCGCGGGTTGAATTTTAGGGACAAGCCTAACATGTAGTAATATTGTACTTGTACGTACCAAATCAATTCGCACTTCCCTCAACCAAAAACAAAACAAAAAAATAGAACTATTCACATCACAAGAAGAGAGACTCTTGCCCCGTTTTACTATACAAATGCTATTCAAAGCTACTCCCTCCTTCCATCTATATAGGGCCCAATGCGTTTTTTGATGCTAAATTTGACCAAATATGAGAGCAATAATATATGGCATGCAGCTTACACAAAGCACACCGTTAAATTCGTCTGTGAAAGGTTCTTTCAATGATATAATTTTCACATTGTGCATGTCATGTACTATTCATCTTGTCAATAGGCAAAGGCAGTCTTTAAAAACTCTTTACACCCTATATATATGGAAGGAGGGAGTATGAATCCATGTTATGTGAAATTAAAAATTTTTGCTTGCTGTATAATGCATGTAACCTACTCATGCCAACATTTTAGTGCATTCCAAATGTCTATACTACCGCTACAATTGGAACTAAATTTGAATTTGTTTCTCTATTTCAATAAGAATTTACAATCATGATTGTTGCCAACTTCAACCATCATTCGTGTATTACCTTAATAACACACCACATGATTACTATAGAGATAGATATGAACTATGTGTACTACATGAACTCGATTTCTATTTTTTGAATACACTTGATGTTGATTCAAAATAATAGTACATTTGTTGTACTAACTATACATTCATAATCTAAACCATGTTCCATATGTACATTGTGTTTATCACACAAAGTATAGTGCCCCGCCCCCTACACTATGACAAGCATTTAGACCTGAGTTGCAAAAGCCACACATTAGCCCAAATTATAATCCATGTTCTACATTATGATATCTTCTTCAAGTATCTGTATCCACTTTTTTATAATGAATTATGATCTTTGTTCGTCTTTTCACCTTCACGATCCTCTTCTACACGTACGCCCCCCTCTCACCCACCCTTAGCGTCCCCTCCATCGCGCACGTTCATTATTTCTCTTTAGTCGTCCACCCGCGGTGCGTGTAGGCCCCCGGCTCCTTCTTTCCGGCACACACCGGTCGATATACCTCTCTAGCCAAGTGTGCCTACAATAAACGCATATATACTTCCCCTCTTCTCTTCTCACCGTCCATGCCCACCTATGTCCAATATGGTTCCACGAAGGTGCACACTCCCGCCCCTCTTTTCATTGATCACATACTCGCACACTTTTCTCCCCTCGACATGGTAGGCCTCTCGCACCACTTCCTAGCCGCACCCCTCTCCCCCTGTCTGTCTCTCCGGACCTTATTTGCTTCTAACACATACAGGCGTGTATATGAACTGATCTCCCTACATATAACCAGGTCGACTATAATTCGTTTTCCCCACGCACCGATACACTTACCTCGCTAGATATGTCTCTCCCTTTCTCGGACACACGATGGTTGATCTTCCTATGTAGTTACATATGCTTACCACAACCATATCGTCTCCCCTCATCATCCTTGCATACCTCTCGACCCGTCTCTCACACGCACGTGCATAGACAGACAGACATCGCATGCCCTCTCTTATTGATATTGCACTCATACCGTTTGTTTGTCTAGCAAGCCTCTCCCACCATTTGTGAGACGCCACTCCACCACCAACCCTCTGACGCTCTACCTTGGTCTTTCTCCCAACCTTATTCCTCTGCTACACATATCCATGGATGTTGATCGATCTCCCTCAATACATACCTAGGTCTCTCTCCTTCCCCACACATATACTAGTCGATCGGTCTCTGCCCCCTCCCCCCCCCACACACACACCGATAGTCGAACGTTGTAGGTAGGTATCCACGCCACGGAGAAAAGCTGCACCTTTGCCCTGTCAAATTTCTATACGCCAGCCACCATGTATATTTGACGTAGGAAAACACAAATTCGATGGCACTCTTTATCGATTGCGCAACCACACACTTCATCCATGTTTTCAATTCTTTTGATATCTCACATCCATGACTCCATTTCACACACATTGCATATGTTACATTTTTTTGTTTGAGATATCATCAACACATTGCCTCTGTTTCTCACAAACCATATCTCTCACACCCGGCCACGTACGTACCTGCACCTAAAGAAGAAGTGCATGCTGGACGCACGTACTCACGTCTCTGTCCCGGCCACACCCGCGCGGGTAGATGGTGGAGTTCGTTTCTGTACGAAAAGGCAGCCCACGTGATAATTTGACGCGTGTAGCGGTTGTTTACTAGAAGGAGGGTCAGGTACCATGCCTAGACGGAACAAAGTTCGACTTGACGTGTTAGTATTAAATAAAGTTATATATTCCTCAATGGCACGTACAAAATATAAAACGATTGTCGTGGGGAAAATGGACAAATGGGTTTGTCTCTCGTCACACCATCTCACACAAGACAGCCGTGGCCTCTCTCTCTCTCAGGGTTGGTCAGTGATCCGGAAGCATCCCGTTCGCGGGCGGAAAGGGAGGATGTGCATCGTCTCTCTGTTCGACGGCGTTGAGGTAGCACGTCTCGATCTGCGGTACCCGCTGTCGGTGTCAAAACCAGCGGATCTCGGGTAGGGGTCCCGAACTATGCGTCTAAGGCTAATGGTAACAGGAGGCGGGGGACATAATGTTTACCCAGGTTCGTGCCCTCGCTATGGAGGTAATACCCTACTTCCTGCTTGATTGATCTTGATGATATGAGTATTACAAGAGTTAATCTACCACGAGATCGTAGAGGTTAAACCCTAGAAGCTAGCCGATGATTATGATTGTTCTTGCCCTACGGACTAAACCCTCCAGTTTATATAGACACCGGAGGGGGCTAGGATTACACAAATTCGGTTACAGAGAAGGAAATATACATATCCGAATTGCCAAGTTTGCCTTCCACGCAAAGGAGAGTCCCACCGAGACACGGGATGAAGTCCTCAATCTTGTATATTCATAGTCCAACAGTCCGGCATAAGCATATAGTCCGGCTGTCCGAGGACCCCCCCCCCCCCCAATCCTGGACTCCCTCAGTAGCCCCTGAACTAGGCTTCAATGACGATGAGTCCGGCGCGCAGATTGTCTTCGGCATTGCAAGGCGGGTTCTTCTCCAAATTCTCCAGAGTACCTGATGTAACGAGCAGTGTCCGGCTTCCCATTTAATGTTGCACTCATCAGCTTCTGCACCTTAATAATGTCAGCCTCCACGTGTCGAGCGAATGCGAGAAGTCAGGGCATTTTTACACTTGCCACCCTAACCATGTAAGTAAATCGTCTATTAAAGAGACGGGGATCATCAGATCCGAATCACACCATCTTCCCCGAGCGAGGATTCATCAGAGCGCGTCCGAAAAAACCATCCCATCATGGCCGGCCACCGCAAAACCTCCTCTCGCTCCCATAGCGCGAAGCCAGGTGATTGGGATAAATCACTACAGAAAACAGGTAATTTGCCGTCTGTGGATCATAGCCGGCAAAGACCCAAATCCAGACGGCAAAGAGTTTGCCGTCAGGAAACAGACAGCAAACTCAGACGGCAAAGGTAAGTCGGCAAAGAGTACTTTGTTGTCAGCCTTTTGTCGAGATGCCGGAAAAGATTTTGCCGTCAGTCATTACAGTTTTGCTGTCTGCCACAAAAACAATCGACGGCAAAAAACGCGTGCTTTGCCGTCAGCCAAAACCTGCACTTTGCCGTCATCCAGAACAAAATAAAGACGGCAAAGGTTATTTTTCATTTATTTTTTAAAGTGACGTCCGAGCAGACCATCTCGCCAGACACAGGAACAACAGACCAAAACAGGTTCAGCTCACAGAGATTTTGCATTGGGGACACGGCTTGCTGTCTCGCATTCATCGTTGGTGGAGTTACAAAGAAGTTACACGGCTGTCCGGAAAATTTACACAAGGACCCCTAGAAACTAAAAAGGAAAAGCAATCAAGTCCTCCATCACAGCAACGGATACTTCACCGCCGGTCGTCCTTCTTCTCGTCGGGGACAATACCACAAGGACACCACTGCCGCCGCCTCCGCCCTGCTCACCGCGCCGCCTCGCCCTGATCACCGCATCACAGGACAGCCACGCTCGCCCGACCCTGGTACCCGCACCGCCGCTCGGCCGTGCTCGCTGGTTCCTGGAGAGAGAGGGGGGGGGGGGGGGGGGGGGGGGGGGGGGGGGGGGGACAGCCGGGCGCCAGTGCAGTGTCGGGTGGCCGACGCCGGAGGGAGGAGCTCCTCTGTAGTGGCCGTCACGCGCCATGCTCTAGGAAAGATGCCACCGCGCGCCCGAGCGAAGAGGCTGCCGCGCGCCCGAGGGAAGAATCCGTCGCGCCCTTGCGCTGAGCAGTCGACGGTGGAGTGAGCCGCCGCTGCGCGCCATGCTCGTCGCCCGCGCGTCCGGCAAGCTCGTCGCCCGAGCATCCGCCAAGCTCGCTGCCAGCGCGGTGGCCCTGCTCCGTGCCCGCGGCGCCGCCCGCGGCACCGCCCTGCTCACCGCTCGTGCATCCGCCAAGTGCGGCCGCCCTGCTCCCCGCCCCCGCGGATGGCCTGCTTGCCCGCGCCGGCCATGGATGTGTTGGAGGGTGGCTGTGTGGTGTGCGTTCCGTGGCCATGGATGTGTTAGTTGGTGGGTGGTTGTGTGATGTGTGTTCCATGGCGTGAGTGGTTGTGTGGTGTGCGTGGGTGGGTGGGGCTGTGGGCTTGGGTTAGTGGGTGTGTCAGGATGGGTGGGGCTGCGTACATTTGGAGGGACTGCCACGTCTTCGATCCGTGGGATCGATCCGTGTGATGTGCTTCTTATTTGTCGTCTGTGTTTTTTATACAGACGGCAAAATATGTCTTTACCGTCTGTGTTTTTTATTACAGACGGCAAATCTCATAATTTGCTGTCTATAATAAAAAATTTAGACGACAAAGATTTTACCGTCTGTGTTTCCTATTACAGACGGCAAAGTATGACATTTGTCGTCTGTAATAAAAAACGCAGACGACAAAGACTACTTTGCCGTCTGTAATAAAAACTGCAGACGGCAAAATATGTTTTGCCGTTAGTCATTCTTTGCCGTCAGTAGCTCATGGCAAAACTGCTCTTCGCCGTCTGGCCCGACGAAAAGCTGACAGCAAAGATGTCCACTGACGGCAAATTATCTATTTCTGTAATGAGTGTACCATATCCCACGGTCAATTGGTGGAGTTGCAGACCCAGGGGTTTCTCCCACCTGCATATCTTGTCCCCATCTGAGCCGGATTAGCTACTTTTGATGGCAGGAAGCAAGCGGAGAGTTTTCCCAACCCATCCAGGGGGAGCAAGTATGCCTTGTCCCTTACTTGCGAAGGGGCATCAGATTTCCAATCCATCCGTTCCTCCGTGGGCTCCTGGAGTACTATGGCCTCCAGCTCCACAACTTGACTCCTGCCTCCATCTTGCACATCGTAGGTTATGTCACCCTTTGTGAGCTATTTCTGGGTTGCGAAGCTCATTTCGAGCTATGGAAAAGGTTGTTCTGCCTCGTCCATCCCAATCAGGAGGGATCAATATCCCAAGTGGGGGGAGCTGAAATATGGCGCATCGCCGGGACCGGATACATGTCCGGCACTCCGAAGAAGACATCCGAAGACTGGACATACGAGTGGTTTTATATAGAGGGCGTTTCCCTTCCTGACCCTATCCGGATGGGTCTTCCTGAGTTCACAAATGCCCCATTGAAGAAACGTCGTAGTTGGCGTCCCTGGAGCCCCAAGGAGGAAGATAGCAGGGAGGTCCTTCAACTAATGGGCAGGATAAAAACGCTGGCCAAATCTGGATTGACAATAATTGAGGTTATGTCAATATGCATAATGCGGGGGGTGCAGCCACTCCAGTATCGGGGGCATCCCATGTGGCACTTCAATGGAGAAGACGCTTCCACCTGCTACGGTCGGAAAGGTCCGGACTCCGCCACCGCTCTGGCAAAAATATTGTCCGATTTGTATAAAGGAGAAGAAGAGGAGTTCATCCGCATTAAGCCACGGGATGGATTTTCCATGTACAACCCCCCTAGCCGGGTGAGTTGCCATCTTTTACTCAACTCTATTCATTCCCGCAGTCTTTCATTACAAATATTTACCTTGCTAGTTCATAACCGGAACTGCGAAAGGTTGTGAGGGAGGTCCACAACCCGCCTCCACAGCCAGAGGACCACAACCGGGCCCTCGACCCCGGACTTGAAGAAGATCCGGACATATTTGTGGAGCTCGTCGACAGGATGTTCTACCAGGCAAGCTGTGATGGCACCTTGGTGGCCATCATTGCTGACTATCCTGGCCTACTCCCTGCATCATGTGTAAGAAAAACCAGAGTCCTAACTTCCGAGAAGGATCCCTTCTTTACGCCTTACCCACCGCACATGTATTGCGCTTTATAGGGAAGGCCATCGGGGCGCCGTGTCGAACCCGTGACAACTCACTAACAAGGGGCTCCCAAGCTGGGTTTTACTATACAAATGCTATTTAAAGCTACTCCCTCCTTCCATCTATATAGGGCCCAATGCGTTTTTGATGTTAACTTTGACCAAATATGAGAGCAATAATATATGGCATGCAACTTAGACAAAGCACACCGTTAAATTTGTCTGTGAAAGGTTCTTTCAATGATATAATTTTCACATTGTGCATGTCATGTACTATTAATCTTGTCAATAGTCAAAGGCGGTCTTTAAAAACTCTTTACTCCCTATATAGATGGAAGGAGGGAGTATGAATCCATGTTATGTGCAATTAGATTTTTTCGCTTGCTGTATAATGCATCTAACCTACTCATGCCAACATTTTAGTGCATTCCAAATGTCTATACTACCGCTACAATTCGAACTGAATTTGAATTCGTTTCTCTATTTCAATAAGAATCTACAATCATGATTGTTGCAAACTTCAACCATCATTCGTGTATTACCTTAATAACACACCACATGATTACTATAGAGATAGATATGAACTATGTGTACTACATGAACTCGATTTCTATTTTTTGAATACACTTGATGTTGATTCCAAATAATAGTACATTTGATGTACTAACTATACATTCATAATCTAAACCATGTTCCATACGTACACCGTGTTTATCACACAAACTATAGTGCCCCGCCCCCTACATTATGACAAGTATTTAGACCTGAGTTGCAAAACCCACACATTAGCCCGAATTATAATCCATGTTCTACATTATGATATCTTCTTCAAGTATCTGTATCCACTTTTTTATAATGAATTATGATCTTTGTTCATCTTTTACACCTTCACAATCCTCTTCTACATGTCCGCCCCCCTCTCACTCACCCTTAGCAACCCCTCCATCGCGCACGTTCATTATTTTTCTTTAGTCATCCACCCACGGTGTGTGTAGGCCCCCGGCTCATCTTTCCGGCACACACCGGTCGATATACCTCTCTAGGCAAGTGTGCCTACAACAAACGCATATATACTTCCCCTCTTCTCTTCTCACCGTCCATGCCCACCTATGTCCAATACGGATCCACGAAGGTGCACACTCCCGCCCCTCTTTTCATTGATCACGTACTCGCACAATCCTCTCCCCTCGACATGGTAGGCCTCTCGCACCACCTCCTAGCTGCACCCCTCTCCCCCTGTCTGTCTCTCCGGACCTTATTTGCTTCTAACACATGCAGGCGTGTATATGAACTGATCTGCCTACATATAACCAGGTCGACTATAATTCGTTTTCCCCACGCACTGATACACTTACCTCGCTAGATATATCTCTCCCTTTCTCGGACACACGATGGTTGATCTTCCTATGTAGTTACATATGCTTACCACAACCATATCGTCTCCCCTGATCATCCTTGCATACCTCCCGACCCGTCTCTCACACGCACGTGCATAGACAGACAGACATCGTATGCCCTCTCTTATTGATATTGCACTCATACCGTCTGTTTGTCTAGCAGGCCTCTCCCACCATTTGTGAGACGCCACTCCACCACCAACCCTCCGACGCTCTACCTTTGTATTTCTCCCAACCTTATTCCTCTGCTACACATATCCATGGATGTTGATCGATCTCCCTCAATACATAGCTAGGTCTCTCTCCTTCCCCACACATATACTAGTCGATCGGTCTCTACCCCCTCCCCCCCCCACACACACCGATAGTCGAACGTTGTAGGTAGGTATCCATGCCACGGAGAAAAACTGCACCTTTGCCCTCTCAAATTCCTGTAGGCCAACCGCCCTGTATATTTGACATAGGCAAACACAAATTCGATGGCACTCTTTATCGATCGCGCAACCACACACTTCATCCATGTTTTCAATTCTATCTATATCTCACGTCCATGACTCCGTTTTCACACACATTGCATATGTTAGGTTTTTTTGTTTGAGATATCATCAACACATTGCCTCTGTTTCGCACAAACCATCTCTCTCACACCCACCCACGTACATACCTGCACCTAAAGAAGAAGTGCACGCAGGACGCACGTACTCACGTCTCGTTCCCGGCCACACTCGCGTGGGTACATGGTGGAGTTCGTTTCTGTACGAAAAGGCAGCCCACGTGATAATTTGACGCATGTAGCGGTTGTTTACTAGAAGGAGGGTCAGGTACCACGCCTAGACGGAATAAAGTTCGACTTGACGCGTTAGTACTAGATAAAGTTATATATTCCGCAATGGCACGTACAAAATATAAAACGATTGCCGTGGGGAAAATGGAAAAATGGGTTTGTCTCTCGTCACACCATCTCACACAAGATAGTCGTGGCCTCTCTCTCCTAGCGTTGGTCAGTGATCCGGCAGCATCCCGTCCGTGGGCGGAAAGGGAGGATGTGCATCGTCTCTCCGTTCGACGGTGTTGAGGTAGCACGTCTCGATCTGCGGTACCCGTTGTTGGTGTCAAAACCAACGGATCTCGGGTAGGGGGTCCCGAACTGTGCGTCTAAGGCTAATGGTAACAGGAGGCGGGGGACACAATGTTTACCCAGGTTCGGGCTCTCTCTATGGAGGTAATACCCTACTTCCTGCTTGATTGATCTTGATGATATGAGTACTACAAGAGAATCTACCACGAGATAGTAGAGGCTAAACCCTAGAAGCTAGCCTATGATTATGATTGTTCTTGCCCTACGTATTAAACCCTCCAGTTTATATAGACACCGGAGGGGGCTAGGATTACACAAAGTCGGTTACAGAGAAGGAAATATACATATCCGAATTGCCAAGTTTGCCTTCCACGCAAAGGAGAGTCCCACCGGGACACGGGATGAAGTCTTCAATCTTGTATCTTCATAGTCCAACAGTCCGGCATAAGCATATAGTCCGGCTGTCCAAGGACCCCCCAATCCTGGACTCCCTCAGTAGCCCCTGAACCAGGCTTCAATGATGATGAATCCGGCGTGCAGATTGTCTTCGGCATTGCAAGGCGGGTTCTTCTCCAAATTCTCCAGAGTACCTGTTGTAACGAGCAGTCTCCAGCTTCCCATTTAATGTTGCACTCATCAGCTTCTGCACCTTAATAATGTCAGCCTCCACGTGTCGAGCGAATGCGAGAAGTCGGGGCGTTTTTACACTTGCCACCCTGACCATGTAAGTAAATCATCTATTAAAGAGATGGGGATCCTCAGATCCAAATCACACCATCTTCCCCGAGCGTGGATTCATCAGAGCGCGTCCGAAAAAACCATCCCATCATGGCCGGCCACCGCAGATCCTCCTCTCACTCCCATAGTGCTAAGCCAGGTGATTGGGAGAAGTCACTACAGAAAACAGGTAATTTGCCGTTTGTGGATCACAGCCGGCAAAGACCCAAATCCAGACGACAAAGAGTTTGCCGTCAGTAAACAGATGGCAAACTCAGACGGCAAAGATAAGTCGGCAAAGAGTACTTTGTTGTCAGCCTTTTGTCGAGATGACGGCAAAGATTTTGCCATCAGTCATTACAGTTTTGTTGTCTGCCACAAAAACAGCAGACGGCAAAAAACGCGTGCTTTGCCGTCGGTCAAAACCTGCACTTTGCCGTCATCCAGAATAAAATAAAGATGACAAAGGTTGTTTTTCATTTATTTTTTAAAGTAACGTCCGAGCAGAGCATCTCGCCAGACACAGGAACAACATACCAAAACAGGTTCAGCTCACAGAGATTTTGCATTGGGGACACGGCCTACTGTCTCGCATTCATCGTCGGTGGAGTTACAAAGAAGTCACACGGCTGTCCTGAAAATTTACACAAGGACCCCTAGAAACTAAAAAGGAAAAGCAATCAAGTCCTCGATCGCAGCAACAGATACTTCACTGCCGGTCATCCTTCTTCTCGCCGGGGACAATACCACAAGGACACCACTGCCGCCACCTCCACCCTTCTCACCTCCCTGCCTCGCCCTGATGACCGCGTCACAGGACAGCCACGCTCGCCCGACCCTGGTACCCGCACCGCCGCCCGACCGTGCTCGCTGGTTCCTGGAGAGAGAGGGGGGGACAGCCGCGCGCCAGTGCAGTGTCGGGTGGCCGACGCCGGAGGGAGGAGCTCCTCTGTAGTTGCCGTAACGCGCCATGCTCGAGGGAAGTGGACACGGCGCGCCCGAGTGAAGAGTCCGCCGCGCGCCCGAGGGAAGAAGCAGTCGCGCCCTTGCGCTGAGCAGTCGACGGTGGAGTGAGCTGCCGCTGCGCGTCATGCTCGTCGCCCGCGCGTCCGGCGAGCTCGTCGCCTGAGCATCCGCCAAGCTCGCTGCTAGTGCGGCGGCCCTGCTCTCCACCCGCGGCGCCGCCCTGCTCACCGCCCTCGCATCCGCCAAGCGCGGCCGCCCTGCTCCCCGCCCCTGCGGATGGCCTGCTTGCCCGCGCCGGCCATGGATGTGTTGGTGGGTGGCTGTGTGGTGTGCGTTCCATGGCCATGGATGTGTTAGTTGGTGGGTGGTTGTGTGATGTGTGTTCCGTGGCGTGAGTGGCTGTGTGGTGTGCGTGGGTGGGTGGGGCTATGGGCTTGGGTTAGTGGGTGTGTCAGGATGGGTGGGGCTGCATACATTTGGAGGGACCGCAAGGTCGTCGATCCGTGGGATTGATCCGCGTGATTTGCTTCTTCTTTGCCGTCTGTGTTTATACAGACGGCAAAATATGTCTTTGCCGTCTGTATTTTTTATTACAGACGGCAAATCTCATACTTTGCCGTCTGTAATAAAAAATGTAGACGGCAAAGAATTTGCCGCCTGTGTTTCCTATTACAGACGGCAAAGTATGACATTTGTCGTCTGTAATAAAAAACGCAGACGGCAAAGACTACTTTGCCGTTTGTAATTAAAAATGCAAACGATAAAATATGTTTTGCCGTTAGTCATTCTTTGCCGTCAGTAGCTGACGGCAAAACTGTTCTTTGCCGTCTGGCCCGATGAAAAGCTGACAGCAAAGATGTCCACTGACGGCAAATTATCTGTTTCCTGTAGTGAGTGTACGATATCCCATGGTCAATTGGTGGAGTTGCAGACCCAGGGGTTTCTCCCACCTGCATATCTTGTCCCCATCCGAGCTGGATTAGTTACTTTTGACGGCAGGAAGCAAGCGGAGAGTTTTCCCAACCCGTCTAGGGGGGAGCAAGTATGCCTTGTCCCTTTCTTGCTAAGGGGCATCAGATTTCCCATCCATCTGTTCCTCCGTGGGCCCTGGAGTACTATGGCCTCTAGATGCACAACTTCACTCCTGCCTCCGTCCTGCACATTGTAGGTTATGTCGCCGTTTGTGAGCTATTTCTGGGCTGCGAAGCTCATTTCGAGCTATGGAAAAGGTTGTTCTGCCTCGTCCATCCCAATCAGGAGGGATCAATATACCAAGTGGGCGGAGCCGAAATATGGCGCATCGCCGGGACCGGATACCTGTCCGGCACTCCGAAGAAGACATCCGAAGACTGGCCATATGAGTGGTTTTATATAGAGGGTGTTTCCCTTCCTGATCCTAACCGGATGGGTCTTCCTGAGTTCACAAATGCCCCATTGAAGAAACGTCGTAGCTAGCGTCCCCAGAGCCCCAAGGAGGAAGATAGCAGACAGGTCCTTCAACTAATGGGAAGGATAAAAACGCTGGCCAAATTTGGATTGACAATAATTAAGGTTATGTCAATATGCATAATGTGGGGGGTGCAGCCACTCCAGTATCGGGGGCATCCCATGTGGCACTTCAATGGAGAAGACGATGCCACCTGCTGCGGTCGGAAAGGTCCGGACTCCGCCACCGCTCTGGCGAAAATATTGTCCGATTTTTATAAAGGAGAAGAAGAGGAGTTCATCCGCATTAAGCCACGGGATGGATTTTCCATGTACAACCCCCTCCCTAGCTGGGTGAGTTGCCATCTTTTACTCAACTCTATTCATTCCTGAAGTCTTTCATTACAAATATTTACCTTGCTAGTTCATAACAGGAACTGCGAAAGGTTGTGAGGGAGGTCCACAACCCGCCTCCACAGCCAGATGACCACAACTGGGCCATCGACCCCGGACTTGAAGAAGATCCGGACATATTTGTGGAGCTCATCGACAGGATGTTTTACCAGGCAAGCTGTGACGGCACCTTGGTGGCCATCATTATCGACTATCCTGGCCTACTCCCTGCATCATATGTAAGAAAAACTGGAGTCCTAACTTCCGAGAAGGATCCCTTCTTTACGCCTTACCCACCGCACATGTATTGCGCTTTATAGGGAAGGCCATCGGGGCACCGTGCCGAACCCGCGACAACTCACCAACAAGGGGCGCCCAAGCCGGGTCGGCTTAAAAGGAAGGCGGTCTAGACCAAGACGTCATCGCAGAGGTATGATTTAAAACCTGCACCTTGATTATCATTTTTAAAATATAACAATGTCCATTGTGCCCTGGCAGAAAGAGTACTCGCCGAACTGTGTCCGGAGATCCTGCCGGCCACGCCTCTACTAGTCGGACTCTAGAACCGACCTCAAGGGTGGAGGCTAACATGGGGACAACGCTGGATGTTCCTCCTACAGAGGATGTGGATAGAATATCCGCTACAAATTCCGAAGTGGAGAGCGCTATGAATCATCAACGTCGGCGGGCCACACTCCGCGACCTTAATTTCTTCGAAGAGGCGTTCAATGCCTTCAACTCGGGAGACGCGTACATCCCAGCTGCTCAAAAAGGGCTTGCTAGAGCCACAGACCAGTATTTAAAAGATATACGGGTAAGAAAAATGTGATAATTATGTATATCAGTAGCACTTGAGACTTGAAACAGTTGGCACAACTGATTTAAGGATCATTGTATGAATATGTTCTTACAGAGAAGAATACCCATTTGTCCCAAGAGCTGGAGGAGTGTAAAGCCCAGCTCAGGGCTGCAGTTGCCGGAATGGAGGAATCCAAGAAGACCTCATCTGGTAATATTTGTCTCGATCGATAAAAGATGTAATTACGTGTACCAGTTGGTATTCGACATGTTTTCAGATCTAACAATAGATTCCGCAGGCAATCCCGGAGTGAATCCGGAGATCCTACAAGAGGATGAACAAAGAGCTCAACGACAGCTAGAGGCTGGCGAGCATGTGCTCACACGGGTCCGGCGAGAGAAAAACGATCTCCAAGATGCCAATACCCGGCTGGGCGTGGAATTGAAAGATGTCCGGGCCCAGCTAGCAGAGTCCGTAAAGGAGAACAGGAGGCTTCAACGCGGCATTTTTAGTATGTGCTCAAAACGAACCTTTATATAGTTCGCCGAAGAAACAAGCTAACAGAGTTATGTCTGTAGGTATACTGATTGGACGTCCTGAAGAGAGATGCCCGGATCCTCAGGCGACCTTCTGCAAGAGCTTTCGCAACTGCATAACAACCTCGGCAGGTGATGCAGGGTATTGCCAAGGCCTTGTGGCCATCCGCCTCCCTGCCAGGAAGCATGGGGGAGCTTGTACAGCTGCTCAAGGGAGCGCGGCGGCGCTTCTAATTGTGGAAGATATCGGCATGTCAACAAGGTGCGAGGGAAGCGTGGGCCATGGTGAAAACAAGGTACACCAAGGTCGATCCGAATCACATGGCCAGGTCAGACCTGTAGGGTCAGATGGGAAAGAGATTCACGTTAGTCTGGTGTATGACCAGGTAGGATTAGCCGCAAAGTAGTCCCAACAGGATTGTAGGCTAGACAGCCTGTTGGATGGTATAGAAGAAGTATGTGGGTCTAAGTTACTGTGTACTTCAATTGATATAATTTGTCCCTAGACGGACTGTAAATCATTTGTCATGGCGGGCATTTTCGCTTCAGCCTCTGGACCCGACAGTCCGGAGTGTTTCCGAATACCCGCTCAGTTATGTAAAACGGGGTACGCGTGGAAACTAGGCGTAGGGGTCATAAGTGCATGAACAGACAAGTACCCAACTAGCTATGTTACATTAAATGGATAGTAAGAAACATCTTCCAGGGAGAATAATTCCGTTAAGGGTTCCTTTCCCTGGGTACGCATGCACTAATGTGCATGTCCGAATTGCGAACAAAGATGCAGTATATGAAACATCTGAGGGTTTGTATTATAATGGGTAAGAAACATCTTTTGTTCACCGACCGATTATTCCCTTAAGAACGCTAGCTTTTGGCTTCACCTAGTCTGAGCTACAGGTCCGGTGGACCCGGCAGTAACAATCGCAGAGGTGCTCCCCTTATGCCCTAGCCAAACTAACAAGAACGTAGGGCATAAACACAGGAGCCAGGCAACCCAACTTGGCCAAAACTTAAGTTATATCGATGCATATAATGGTGAAGAAAAGGTACATTTGGAAAATTGACACATATGCAGTGGGCATGAAGCCCAGAAGATAGTTATACTAAGCTTCTGTATAAGAAGCCCCCATGTACAGTGAGCACGCATACTTAAGGATTTAGCGCGTCAAAAGTGTGTAGTCGAGTCACACTTAAAGCTTTGGAGCCATAAAAGGAAGGAGAGAAGATATATATAAATAATAATAGTAAAAAGGGCGTAGGGAAGGGGATGAACATAGAGTTTGGCGCTAAGCATAGAATCTTCGGAGTCTGGCCACGTTCCATGGGTTCGGCTTGAGTCGATTATCTGATGCATCACGCAGGCGGTACGCTCCTCCGGTGTGAACTTTATAAATGATGAAGGGACCCTCCCACTTGGGTTTGAGCTTGTCCTTTTTCTTCTCCAGTAGGCATAGAATGAGTTCGCCAACGTTCTAAGTTTTGGCCCGTACTTCTTTGCTTTGATACCTGCGAGCCTGATGCTGATAGAATGCGGAACAAGATTTTGCGATGTCGCACTCCTCCTCAAGGGCATCTAGACTATCCTGCTGATCAAGCTCGACTTTTCTCTCTTCGTACATGCACACTTGAGGTGAATCATGAATGATGTCACAAGGCAATACCACCTCTGCACCGTACACCATGAAGAATGGTGTGTATCCGGTAGTACGATTTGGCGTGGTCCGCAGCCCCCATAGTATGGAGTCGAGCTCCTCGACCCAGTGCGTGTCTGATTCCTTCAAGGATCGCACTAGTCTGGGTTTGATGCCGCTCATAAAAAGACCATTTGCTCGTTCGACTTGATTGTTTGTGTGTGGGTGATAGACGGAGGCGTAATCAAGCTTAATGCCCATGTTGCCGCACTAAGTTTTCACCTCGTCGGCTGTGAAGTTGGAGCCATTATCGGTGATGATGCTATGGGGGACACCGTAACAGTGTACAACCCCTGACATGAAGTCTATCACTGGTCCAGATTCGGCCGTTTTGACTGGTTTGGCCTCTATCCATTTGGTGAATTTATCCACCATGACCAACAAGTATATTTTTCTTATGGCTTCCTCCTTTAAGGGGTCCAACCATATCGAGCCCCCAGACCGCAAAGGGCCAAGTTATGGGGGTTGTTTGGATAGCGGTAGGTGGCATATGGCTTTGGTTGGCGAAGAGCTGGCAACCGACGCAATGTTGGACGAGGTCCTGTGCGTCTGCTCGGGCTGTCGGGCAGTAGAAACCTATCAAGAAGGCCTTGCTTACAAGGGCCCGAGCTGCGGCATGGTGGCCGCCGAGTCCAACATGTATTTTGGCCAATAGCTGCCGCCCTTCCTCTTTGGAGATACATCTTTGAAGTACTCCAGTAGCGCTTTTCTTATAAAGCTCTCCCTCGTGGACCTTGTAGGCTTTAGAGCGCCGCACAATGCAACGTGCCTCATTTTGGTCCTCGGGGAGTTCTTGCCTATTTAGGTAGGCTAAGAAGGGTTTGGTCCATGGGGCGATGACAGCCATGATTATGTGGGCCAAAGGAGTTATTTCGGTGGCAGAGCCTCCGATTATGTCAGTGTGTTCGGTATCTGGGGTTGTGGTCGGATCCGGACTAGTATTACCGGTCTCCCCTTGCCACACCTCGGTGTGCTTGAACAGCCTTTCCAAGAAGATGTTACGTGCGACGGGGTCATGCTTAGCACCGCTGCAGGCTAGGATATCTGCCGCTTGATTGTTTTCTCAGACCACATGATGAAATTCGAGCCCCTCGAACTGAACAGACATCTTGAGGACGGCATTGCGGTAAGCCGCCATTTTCGGGTCCTTGGCGTCGAAGTCTCCATTTATTTGTGATATTGCACTTCTAGGCGTTGGATGCCCATGGAGACTGCCATCCCAAGACCGTGCAAAAGAGCCTCGTGTTTGGCTGCATTGTTGGAGTCTGTATATAGTATTTGGAGTACGTATTGGACTGTATCTCCGGTGGGAGATGTTAGGACAAGGCCCACTCGCAGACCAGCCAGCATCTTAGAGCCGTCAAAGTGCATGATCCAATTGGAGTATGCGCCGTACTCTTTAGGGAGTTTGGTTTCTGTCCATTCGGCGACGAAGTCAGCCAGTACTAGCGACTTAATGGGTCACCATGGTTTATATATGATGTCGAATGGGAGGAGCTCGATGGACCACTAAGGAATCCGGACCGTGGCATCACGGTTATTTATTATATCGTTAAGTGGTACTTCAGAGGCCACCGTGATTGAACACTCTTGAAAGTAGTGTCGTAATTTCCGGGATGCCATAAACACCATGTATGCTATCTTTTGATAATGTGGGTACCATGACTTGCATGGTGTGAGGACAGTGGATACGTAGTACACCGGCTTTTGAAGCGGGAACTTATGTCCGTCCTCCTCTCGTTCGACGACAAGCACCGCACTTACAACTTGATGTGCTGCAGCTATATATAACAGCATAGGTTCGCAAATGTTTGGTGCGGCCAGGATTGCGTTGCTGGCCAAGAGAGCCTTTATTTCTTCCAGTCCAGCCGTAGTCGCATCCGTCCACTCGAAGGGTTCGGTGCATCGAAGGAGGCGATAAAGAGGTAGTGCCTTTTCTCCCAATCAGGAGATAAAGCTTCTTAAAGCAGCCACGCATCCAGTTAATTTTTGGATTTGCTTGAGGTCTGTTGGGGTAGCCAATTGTGACAAAGCTCAGATTTTAGCCGGGTTTGCCCAATTCCTCTATTGGAAATGATGAAGCCCGGGAGCTTTCCGGCAGGAACACCAAAAACGCATTTTTCCGGATTGAGCTTGATGTCATATGTTCGGAGATTGTAGAACGTGAGCCTCAGGTCGTCTATTAAAGATTCGACATGTCTGGTCTTGATGACCACGTCGTCTACGTATGCCTCAATTGTTTTGCCGATTTATTTTTCCAGGCATGTCTGAATCATGCCTTGGTAGGTTGCACTGGCGTTTTTGAGCCCGAAAGGCATGGTGTTGAAACAGAAAGGGATATATGGAGTGATGAATGCCGTTGTGGCTAGATCGGACTCCGCCATCTTGATTTGATGGTATCTAGAGTATGCATCAAGGAAGCACAATGAGTCGTGTCCTGCGGTAGCGTCGATGATTTGATCGATGTGGGGGAGAGGGAAGGGATCCTTAGGGCAAGCCTTATTGAGGTCCTTGAAATCGACACATAGGTGCCAGGATTTGTCCTTCTTTGGTACCATCACCAGGTTTGCTAGCCAGTCCGGGTGTTTTATTTCTCTGATGAATCCGGCTTCGAGTAACTTGGCTAGCTCCTCTCCCATGGCTTGTCGTTTAGGTTCTAAGAAGCGCCGTAGAGTCTGCTTGACCAGCTTGTATCCCTTCAATATGTTTAGGCTATGCTCGGCCAGCCTACATGGGATCCCTGGCATGTCTGAGGGGTGCTGTCGGTGTCAAAACCGGCGGATCTCGGGTAGGGGGTCCCAAACTGTGCGTCTAAGGCTAATGGTAACAGGAGGCGGGGGACAGATGTGTACCAAGTGTCGGGCCCTCTCGATAGAGGTAATACCCTACTTCCTGCTTGATTGATCTTGATGATATGAGTATTACAAGAGTTGATATACCACAAGATCGTAGAGGCTAAACCCTTGAATCTAGCCTATGATTATGATTGTTGTTGTCCTATGGACTGAACCCTCCGGTTTGTATAGACATCCGAGGGGGCTAGGGTTACACAGAGGCGGTTACAAAGAAGGAGATCTACATATCCGAATTGCCAAGCTTGCCTTCCATGCAAAGGAGAGTCCCATCCGGAGACAGGACGAAGTCTTCAATCTTATATCTTCATAGTCCAACAGTCCGGCCAAAGTATATAGTCTGGCTGTCCGAGGACCCCTTAATCCAGGACTCCCTTAGTAGTCCCTGAACCAGGCTTCAATGACGATGAGTCCGGCGCGCAGATCGTCTTCGGCATTGCAAGGCGGGTTCTTCTCCAAATTCTCTAGAGTACCTGTTGTAACGAGGAGTGTCCGGCTTCCCATTAATGTTGCACTCCTAGGCTTCTGTGCTTTAATAATGGCTATCTCCACGTGTCGAGCGAATGCGAGAATTCGGGGCATTTTTACATTTGCCAACCTGACCATGTAAGTAAATCGTCTATTTAAAGAGACGGGGATCCTCAGATCCAAATCACACCCTCCTCCCCCAGCGAGTATCCATCAGAGCGTGCCCAGAAGTAACCATTCCATCATGGCCGGCCGTCGTGGCTCTTCCTCTCGCTCCCGTAGCGCTAAGCCAGGAGATTGGGAGAAGTGTTCTGTCCCCCATAGCCGATTGGTGGAGTTGCAGACCAAGGGGTTTCTCCCGCCTGCATACATGGTCCCCGTTCGAGCTGGACTAGCTACTTATAATGGCGGGGCGCAAGCGGAGAGTTTGCCCAGCCCGTCCAAGGGGGAGCGGGTATGCCTTTTCCCTTACTTGCTAAGGGGACTTGGATTTCCAATCCATCCGTTCCTCCGCGGGCTCCTGGAGTTCTATTGCCTCCAACTGCATAACTTCACTCCCGCCTCCATTTTACACATTGCAGGCTATGTTGCCTTCTGCGAGCTATTTTTGGGCTGCGAAGCTCATTTCGAGCTATGGAAGAGGCTATTTGCCTCGTACCCCGCACTCAGGAGGGTTCGGTATATCAATTGGTCGGAGCCGAAATATGGCGCATCGCCGGGACCGGATACCTATCCGGTACTCCGAAGAAGACATCCGAAGACTGGCCTTCGGAGTGGTTTTATATGGAGGATGTCTCCCTTCCGGACCTTATTCGGATGGGCCTTCCTGAGTTTGTAAATGCGCCGTTGAAGAAACGCCAAAGCTGGCGCCCTCGGAGCCCCCAGGAGGACGATAACAGAGAAGTCCCTTTCATGATGGCAGGATAAAGACGCTGACCAAATCAGGGCTAACCATAATTGAGGCTATGTCCGTATGTATAATACGGGGAGTGCAGCCACTTCAATATCGGGGGAAACCCATGTGGCACTTCAATGGAGAAGATGATGCCACCCTTTGCGGCCCTAAAGGTCCAGACTCCGCCGCCGCTCTGGCGAAAATACTGTCCGATTTGTACAAAGGAGAAGAAGAGGAGTTCATCCGTATCAAGCCACGGGATGGATTCTCCATGTACAACCCCCAAGCTGGGTGAGCTGCTATCTTTTGTTTTAGTCTTTCCCGCATTCTTTAGCACAAATACTTACTTTGCCAATTCATAGCAGGAACTACGAAAAGCTATGAGGGAGGTTCACAGCCAAAGGACCCCGACCGGGCCCTCGACCCCGAACTTAAAGAAGATCCGGACACATTTGTGGAGCTCATCGACAGGACATTTTATCAGTTAAGCTATGATGGTGCTTTGGTGGCCATCATAGCTAATTATCCTAGCCTACTCCCTGTATCACATGTAAGTAAAACTGGAGTCCCAACTTCCAAATCCCCTCTCTGCGCCTTACCCACCGCACATGTATGCGTTCTACAGGGAAGGCCATCGGGACGCCGCGCTGAACCCGCGGTGACTCGTCAACAAGGGGCACCGAAGCCGGGTAGGCTTAAAAGGAAGGCGGTCAGGACCAAGACGCCGTTGCAAAGGTATGATTAAAAACCTGCTACATAATTGTCGTCTTTAAAATATAATAATGTCCATGGTTTCCTGGCAGAAAAAGCGCTCGTCGGACTATATCCGGAGAGCCTTCCGGCCACGCCTCCACCAGCCGGACTCCGAGGCCGGACTCAAGGGCGGAGGTCAAAGCAGGGACAACGCCGGACGATCCTCCTACAGAGGATGCGGACAAATTATCCGCTACAAACTCCAAAGTGGAGAGCGCCATGAATCATAGGCACCGACGGGCCACACTATGCGACCCTCATTTCTCTGAAGATGCGTTCAATGCCTTCAACTAAGGGGACGCGTACATCCGAGCTGCTCAAGATGGCCTCGCCAAAGCCATGGACCAATATATGTAAAGGACATACGGGTAAGAAAAATTGATAAGTATGTATATTAGTAGCCCCTGAGACTTGAAACAGTTGGCACAACTGATTTAAGGATCATTGTATGCATAGGTTCTTACAGAGAAGAATACCAAGCTATCTAAAGAGCAGGAGAAGTTCAAAGCCCAGCTACGGGCCGCAGTTGCCGGAATGGAGGAGTCCAAGAAGGCCCCGTCTGGTAATACTTGTCTTGATCAGAATGAATGTAATGATGTGTACCAGTTAGTATTCAGCATGCATGCAAATCTAACAGTAGATTCGGCAGACAATCCCAGAGGAAATCCGGAGATCGTATCGGAGGATGAGCAACATGCTCAACGACGGATAAAGGCTGGCGAGCGCGTGCTTACAAAGGTTATACTGGAGAAAAATGATCTCCGGGACACGAAGACCCGGCTGGATGTTGAATTAAAAGATGTTTGGGCCCAACTTGCTGACTCCGTGAAGGAGAATAAGAGGCTTCAATGCGGCATTTTTAGTAAGTGCTCGAACGAACCTTTATAAAGTTCGGCGAAGAAGTGGGCTAACAGAATTATGTCTGTAGGTATGCTGACAGGTCGCCCCGAAGAGGAGATGCCCGAATCTGCAGGCAATCTTCTGCAAGAGCTCTCACAACTTCAGGGACAAATTCGGCAGGTGATGCAGGGTATTGCCCAGGCCTTGTGGCTGTCCGCATCCCTGTCCGGAGGCATGGGAGAGCATGTGGAGATGCTCAAGGAAAAACGGCGGCGCTTTCGATTATGGAAGATATCGGCCTGCCAACAAGGTGCAAGGGAAGCCTGGGCCATGGTGAAGATGCGATACACGCTGATCCAAATGACATGGTCGAGGTCAGACCTGTAGGATCATATGGGAAAGAGATCACCGTGAGTCTGGTATATGACCAGGTAGCATTAGCCGCAAAGTATTCCCAACGGGATTGTAGGCTAGACAGCCTGTTGGATGGTATAGAAGAAGAATTTAGTCAGTCTAAGTGACTGTGTACTTCAAATGACATATTTTGTCTCTAGCCAGATTGTAAATCATTTGTCATGGCGGACCTTTTCGCTTCGACCTCTGGACCTGACAGTCCGGAGTGTATCCGAATACCCGCTCCATTATGTAAGAACCGGGGTATGCTTGGAAACCAGGCGTAGGGGTCATAAGTGCTTGAACAGACAAGTACCCAACTAGCTATGTTATATTACATGGATAGTAAGAAACATCTTCCGGTGACACTAGTTCCGTTAAGGGTTTCTTTCCCTGGGTACGCATGCAATAATGTGCATGTCCAAGCTGCGAAAAGCAACACATGATATAAATATCTGGGGGCATGTATTGAAATAATTAATAAACGTCTTTTGTTCACCGATCGAATATTCCCTTAAGAACGCTAGCTTTCGGCTTCACCCAGTCTGAGGTACACATTCGGCTGACCCGTCAGTAACAATCACAGAGGTGCTCTCCTTATGCGCTAGCCGAATTAACGGGAACATAGGGCATAAACACAAGAGCCAGGCAACCCAACTTGGCCAAAACTTAAGTCATATCGATGCATATAATGGCGAAAAAGGGCACATATGGAGAAGTGACGCATATGTGGTGGGCATAAAGCCCGGAAGATAATTATATTAAGCTTCTGTATAAGAAGCCCCCAGGTATATTGAGCACGCATAGCATGCCCGGAGTGTGCGATCGGAGCGCACTTAAAGCTTTTAAGGCTATAAAAAAAGAGAGAGAGAGAGAGAGAATATAACTTAAAAAAGGTGGAGGTAAGGAGACGAACACAGAGTTCGGCACTAGGCATAGAATCTTTGGAGTCTGGCTGCGTTCCATGGGTTCGGCTCGACTCGGGTATCTGATGCATCATGCAGACGATACGCTCCTCCAATGAGAACATTATCAATGATGAAGGGTGTAATGCCCCGGATTCGTCGTTGTTGCCATGTCATTTGCTTGCGTGTTGCATTTTGCCATGTCATCATGTGCATTGCATTGCATACGTGTTCGTCTCATGCATCCGAGCATTTTTCCCGTTGTCTGTTTTGCAATCCGACACTCCTATGTCCTCCGACGTTCCCCTCTTGTCTCTTGTTGTGAGCGGGTGTTAAACATTCTCAGAATGGACCGAGATTTGCCAAGCGGCCTTGGTACACCACCGGTAGACCGTCTGTCAAGTTTCGTGCCATTTGGAGTCCGTTTGATACTCCAACGGTTAACCGGGGTACCGTAAAAGCCTCTTTTGTTGCAGCCCAACACCCCTTCATAACAGCTCATGAGCCCATCCAAACCCCCTCCATGCTCTCGGTCGTTCGATCACGATCGCGTGGGCAAAAACCGCACCCCATTTGGAGTCTCCTAGCTCCCTATGCCTATATAAACGCCCTCCCCCTCCATTTTCGCGGATCAAACCCTAGATGAAACATCCCCCGCCGCCACCGGACATGTCCGGCCTCGCAGTCCGCCTCCCCTCGCCTCGGCCTCCTCTCCGCCTGTGCCGCCTCCACAGGATCCATCGAGTTCCGGCCTCCCCGTCCCTCCTCGCCAGCGCCCCGTCTTCCTCCAGCTCCGGCCACCTCCTCTCGCAGCTCCGGCGAGCGCACTCCGGCGATCCTCGGGATCCGTGCCGCCCGGATCCAGATCCAGAGAACCCTAAGGTTGACCCCGAAATTTCCCCAAGTCCCGAAATATTTGCATCTTGGTCCCCTGTTCATTGCATCATAACTCTATCATCATAACTCCGTTTCGTGCGTGTAATATAATGAAATGTTCATTGTGAGATGCTATTCATTTTGTTCCATTGTTCCACGTTCATTTGAGTTCATCTTGATGCCCTTATCATCGTTGCAGGAGTGCTATATGATGTTAACTGCTGTCTGTTAACAGAACTTGATGATTTGTCTTTTTCATTGCATTTTGTGTGTGCATCCTATGAGATTGATGTCTACATGAGTTTTGAGCTACATCATGCCATCTTTACATTGGTGCAATCCATGTATTTTTATGAGTCTTTAAGTGAGTGCATCGAGCTCGTGAAATAGGGTACTTGCTGTTACTGTTTTGCTAGTCTGAATCTGCTATATCATGATGCTACGTAAACCTGCTGCTACAAGTCATTCCATGCATAATCTCGAGATGTTCACTAAGGATGTTTTGTTATACATGTCATGATCTATCCATCCTTGCCCCTGGTTGCATTTATAGCCTGTTGTAGGTTGCTGTAATCTTGCTCTCAAATTGCTAAATAATGTTGCTATCAGCCTGTTAACATTAAGTTCAGTTTTTCCATGTGCTTTGCTAGTGATCCATGTACCCTATGAACTTGATCTTGCCATGATTAGCTTCATGAACATGTCTTATTGCTGTAGGTATGCTTGTCTTGTCATGAAATGCTTTGTGATGAGTGAATCGAGCTCGCAAAGATGCCTTCATAATTCTGTTTATGCCATGCTCTGTTTTTCTGCTAAGTCTGAATCTGTTTACGAAACTAGCTATGTTTACATGGGTGCCATCATATCTTCTATGCCTTATTGTCTCATGATCAGTAAGGGACTTTTGTTTTATGCTATTAGCAGATTCATGCCATGCCTTTGATTGCCATGATAAGTTCCTGTAGAATGTTGTTTGATAGCTCTCAACATTGCAACCTGATGTAATTTCTGCCATGTCCTGTGATTTCTGCTAAGTCTGTGAACCTGTTATTATTTGAAATTTTGCCATGTCCTTTTGAGCATGTTCTTGTAGTTTATGGAGATAGCTGAATGTTAATGTCTTGTCATGCTTTACCTATACATCATGACCATGCCTTTTGTTTTCTTGTTGAGGTCCTGCAACATGTTGTTTTGATGCTTGCAATATGCCTAGTTGCTGTTTTGGACAGCATGCCCTTTAAACTTGCATGGTGTGTATGTGTTGAACCGTTGCTCCGTTTTGTGTGTGCTCTATATGAAACTTGATTAGTTTTGCATGTAGCTTCATATTACCTTGTTGCATCCATGCTTTGAGGTGTTTGCTTGATGGTTGAATGCATTTTGCATCAATGCCATGCTTATCTTGTTTTGCTCATATATTCTAGGCCGTAGCTCCGAATCTAATGAACTTTATATGTAACTTGACTAAAATTTCGTGTAGTTCATGGTGGTGCATCTTAACTCGCTGTTTAACAACTTGAACATAAGGTTTATTCAGTTCCGGACCAATTTCTAAATTTGCATATGAGGACTTACCGGAATTGTTATATGTTGTTCCCGGCCTCATTTAAACTTATTTTGATGTGTTGCTCTTGTATGCATCATCTCTTGCCATGAGTAGCTTCATGTAGTCTTGTCTTTACCATGTTGTCTGCTTCTTCTCGATAGTTCCTGTTTCGTTGCGATCGTGAGGATTCGTTCGTCTACACTTGGTTCGGCTTCATCCATTCATCTTCTTCATGGACTCGTTCTTCTTCCTAGTGGGATTTCAGGCAAGATGACCGTCACCTTGGATCTCACTACTATCATTGCTGTGCTAGTAGCTTCGTTCTATCGCTATGCTGCATTACCTACCACTTGCTTATCAAGCCTCCCAAATTGCCATGAACCTCTAACCTTGTCACCCTTCCTAGCAAACCGTTGTTTGGCTATGTTTACACTTTGCTCAGCCCCTCTTATAGCGTTGCTAGCTGCAGTTGAAGATGAAGATTGCTCCATGTTGGATTATGTTTATGTTGGGATATCACAATATCTCTTATATTATTAATGCATCTATATACTTGGTAAAGGGTGGAAGGCTCGGCCTTATGCCTGGTGTTTTGTTCCACTCTTGCCGCCCTAGTTTCTGTCATACCGGTGTTGTGTTCCTTGATTTTGCGTTCCTTAGACGGTTGGGTGATTTATGGGACCCCCTGACAGTTGGCTTTGAATAAAACACCTCCAACAAGGCCCAACCTTGGTTTTACCTTTTGCCTCACCACCACCTATAGTTTTCCCTTAGGAGTCGCGCTCCCGAGGGTCATCTTTATTTTAGCCCACTAGGGCCAATGCTTCTCTAAGTGCTGGTCCGAACCGAGCAACCTGTGGGGCCACCTCAGGGAAACTTGAGGGATGGTTTTACTCGTAGCTTGACTTATCCGATGTTGCCCTGAGAACAAGATATGTGCAGCTCCTATCGGGATTGTCGGCACATCGGGCGGCTTTGCTGGTCTTGTTTTACCATTGTCGAAATGTCTTGTAAACCGAGATTCCGAGACTGATCGGGTCTTCCTGGGAGAAGGAATATCCTTCGTTGACCGTGACAGCTTGTGATGGGCTAAGTTGTGACGCCCCTGCAGGGTATAAACTTTCGAGAGCCGTGCCCGCGGTTATGTGGCAGATGGGAATTTGTTAATGTCCGGTTGTAGAGAACTTGACACCAGATTCGAATTAAAACGCATCAACCGCGTGTGTAGCCGTGATGGTCTCTTTTCGGCGGTGTCCGGGAAGTGAACACGGTTTTTGGGTTATGTTTGACGTAAGTAGGAGTCCAGGATCACCTCTTGATCAGTGCTAGCTTCACGACCATTCTGTTTGCTCTCTTCTCGCTCTTATTTGCGTATGTTAGCCACCATATATGCTTAGTCACTGCTGCAACCTCACCACTTTACCCCTTCCTTTCCCATTAAGCTTTGCTAGTCTTGAAACCCATGGTAATGGGATTGCTGAGTCCTCATGGCTCATAGATTACTACAACAACAGTTGCAGGTACAGGATATGCGATGATCATGACGGGAGACTGATGTTTGCTTGTTTTGGAGTTCTTCTTCTGCTTCTTCTTCGATCAGGGGATAGGTTCCAGGTCGGCAGCCTGGGCTAGCAGGGTGGATGTCATTTGAGTTTCTGTTAGTGTTTCATCCGTAGTCGGAGGGTTCTCTTATGTAAGATGATGTTGTATTCATGTAGCATTGTATGCCTTTTGTATGTATCCCTATCTATTATGTAATGTTGATGTAATGATATCCACCTTGCAACAGCGTCTTCAAGATGCACTTCTATCCTTGGTGGGACCTTCGAGTTCCTTTAGGATAGGGTCGCATCTTGGGCGTGACAAAGGGACCCTCCCACTTGGGCTTGAGATTGTCCTTTTTCTTCTCCGATAGGCATAGAACGAGTTCGCCAATTTTATAAGTTTTGGCATGTACTTCTCTGCTTTGGTACCTTCGAGCCTGCTGCTGATAGAATGCAGAACGAGCCTTTGCGACGTCACGCTCCTCCTCCAGGGCATCTAAACTGTCCTGCCGATCTAGCTCGGCTTCTCTCTCTTCGTACATGTGCACTCGAGGTGAGTCATGAATGATATCGCAGGGTAATACTGCCTCTGCGCCGTACACCATAAAAAATGGTGTGTATTCGGTGGTGCGATTTGGCGTGGTCCGCAGCCCCCACAGTACGGAGTCGAGCTCCTCAACCTAGTGTGTATCTGATTCCTTCAAGGATCGCACTAGTCTGGGTTTGATGCCACTCATAATAAGACCATTTGCTCGCTCGACTTGACTGTTTGTTTGTGGGTGATAGACAGAGGCATAATCGAGCTTAATGCCCATTTTGCCGCACCAAGATTTCACGTCGTCGGCTATGAAGTTGGAGCCGTTATCAGTGATGATGCTGTGGGCGACACCGTAACGGTGGACGATCCCAGATACAAAGTCTATCACTGGTCCGGATTCAGCCGTTTTAACTGGTTTGGCCTCTATCCATTGGGTGAATTTATCTACCATGACCAACAAGTATTTTTTCTTATGGCTTCCTCCTTTAAGGGGTCCAACCATATCGAGCCCCCAGACCGCAAAGAGCCAAGTTATGGGGATTGTTTGGAGAGTGGTAGGTCGCATATGGCTTTGACTTGCAAAAAAAGCTGGCAACCGACGCAATGTTGGACGAGGCCATGTGCATCTGCTCGGGCTGTCGTCCAGTAGAAACCTGTACGGAAGGCCTTGCTTACAAGGGCCCGAGCTGGGGCGTGGTGGCCGCCGAGTCCAGCATAAATTTCTGCCAAAAGCTGTCGTCCTTCCTCTTTGGAGATGCACCTTTGGAGCACTCTAGTCACGTTTCCTTATAAAGCTCTCCCTCGTGGACCTTGTAGGCTTTAGAACGCCGCACAATGCAATGTCCCTCATTTTGGTCCTGAGGGAGTTTGGGCCTATTTAGGTAGGCTAAGAAGGGTTCCGTCCACGAGGGGATGACAGCCATAATCCCGTGGGCTGAAGGTGTTATTTCGGTGGCAGAGCCTCCGATTACGTCAGAGTTTTCGGGATCTAGGGTTGTGTTCGGATCCGGATTGGTATTGCCGGTCTCGCCTTAACACACCACGGATGGCTTGAACAACCTTTCCAAGAAGATATTAGGTGCGACGGGGTCGCACTTAGCACCGATGCGGGCGATGACATCCGCCGCTTGATTGTTTTCTCGGACCACATGGTGGAATTTGAGCCCCTCGAACCGAGCTGACATTTTGAGGACTGCATTGCGGTAGGCCACCATTTTTCGGTCCTTGGCGTCAAAGTCTCCATTTATTTGAGATATTGCAAGGTTCAAATCCCTGCGCACCTCTAGGCGTTGAATGCCCAAAGAGATTTCCATCCGAAGACCATGTAACAGAGCCTCATATTCGGCTGCATTGTTGGAATCAGTGTATAGTATTTGTAGTATGTATTGGACTGTATCTCCGGTGGGGGATGTCAAGACAACACCTTCCCCCAGACCAGCCAGCATCTTAGAGTCGTCAAAGTGCATGATCCAATTGGAGTACACGCCGTACTCATTAGGGAGTTCGGCTTCTGTCCATTTAGCGACGAAGTCAGCCAGTACTTGCGACTTAATGGCTCGCCATGGTTTGTATGCTATGTCGAACAGGAGGAGCTCGTTAGCCCATTTAGCAATCCGGCCAATGGCATCGAGGTTATTTATTATATCGTTGAGGGGTACTTCATAGGCCACCGTGATTGAACACTCTTGAAAGTAGTGTCGTAGTTTCCGGGATGCCATGAAGACCGGGTATGCTATATTTTGATAATGTGGGTACTGTGACTTGCATGGAGTGAGGACAGTGGATACGTAGTATACCGGCTTTTGAAGCCAGAATTTGTGTCCGTCCGTCTCTCGTTCGATGACGAGCACTATGCTTACAATCTGATGTGTTGCAGCTATATATAAAAGCATAGGTTCGCCGATATTTGGCGCGGCCGGGATTGGATTGCTGGCCAGGAGGGCCTTTATTTCTTCCAGTCCGGCCGTAGCCGCATCCGTCCACTCGAAGTGTTCGGTGCGTCGCAGGACGCGATAGAGAGGTAGTGCCTTTTCTCCCAATTAGGAGATAAAGCGGCTTAGAGCAGCCACGCATCCGGTTAATTTCTGGATTTGCTTGAGGTCTGTTGGGGTAGCCAACTGTGACAGAGCTCGGATTTTAGTCGGATTTGCTTCAATTCCTCTATTGGAAACGATGAAGCCCAAGAGCTTGCTGGCAGGTATGCCGAAAACTCATTTTTCCGGATTGAGCTTGATGTCATATGTTCGCAGATTGTCGAATGTAAGCCTCAAGTCGTCTATTAAAGATTCGATGTGTCTGGTTTTGATGACCACATCGTCTACGTATGCTTTCACTATTTTGCCGATTTGTGTTTCCAGGCATGTCTGAATCATGCGTTGATAGGTCGCACCAGCGTTTTTGAGCCCGAAAGGCATGGTGTTAAAACAGAAGGGGCCGTACAGAGTGATGAATGCCGTTGCAGCTTGATCGGACTCCGCCATCTTGATTTGATGGTATCCGGAGTATGCGTCGAGGAAACACAATGAGTCGTGTCTAGTGGTAGCATCGATGATTTGATCGATGCGGGGGAGGGGGAAGGGATCCTTAGGGCAAGCCTTATTGAGCTCCTTGAAATTGACGCATAGGCGCCAGGATTAGTCCTTCTTTGGTACCATTACCAGGTTTGCTAGCCAGTCTGGATGTTTTATTTCTCTGATGAATCCGGCCTCTAGAAGTTTGGCTAGCTCTTCTCCCATGGCTTGTTGCTTAGGTTCTGAAAATCGCCGAAGAGTCTGCTTGACCGTCTTGTATCCCTTTAGTATGTTTAGGCTATGCTCGACCAGCCTATGTGGGATACCTGGCATGTCTGAAGGATGCCAGGCGAAGAAGGACCGATTCTCACGCAAGAACTCTCGCAGTGCAGCGTCTATTGTGGGGTTCCGTTGTGCCCCAATGGATGCTGTTTTTGTAGGGTCCATTCAATGGACCTGGAATTTGACTATTTCGTCTGCTGGTTTAAAAGAGGTGGACTTGGGTCATTTGTCGAGTATCACGTCGTCCCTATCCACTGTGGAGCATAGCGCAGTTAATTCTTCGACCGAGATAGCTTTGGATAATGCCTCCAGGGCTAGTGCGGCGGTTTTATTTTCGGCGCGGAGTGCTATGTCCGGATCACTAGCTAGAGTGATGATTCCACCGGGCCTGGGCATCTTGAGCTTGGGTATAGCTTGGAAGCTTGTGAATGCATCCCGCCCTAAAAGGGCGTGGTATCCACTACTGAACGGGGCCACTTGGAATGTGATTTCTTCGGACCTATAATTCTCCGACGTGCCGAATACCACATCCAGTGTGATTTTTCCAGCACATCGTGCCTCCTGACTAGGGATGATTCCTCTGAAGGTCGTGTTGCTTTGCTCAATGCGGCTCTTGTCTATCTCCATTTTGTTGAGAGTTTCCTCATAGATGAGGTTTAATCCGCTGCCACCGTCCATGAGCACTTTAGTAAGCCGGAAGCCGCCCATAATTGGACTAAGGACCAAAGCGACTGGTGCTCGAACTGTTCAGAATTGTGGTTCATCACTAGCATTGAAGGTTATGGATGTGTCGTTCCATGGATTTATTGCTGCAACGTGGCAGACTTCGGCGAGGCTGCGGAGTGCTCGCTTACGCCTATTGTTTGAGGCAAAAGTCTTGAAGACTGTCAGTACTGTATTGTTATTTTCCGCGGGATGGTGCTCTGCGGTATTGTTGATGAGGAGATCCTCGCCGTTCTTGGCCACCTTTCGGAGTATCCAACATGCTCTAAGGCTGTGTGTTGGTATGGTATCCGGTGTACTGTGGATTTTGCATGGCCCATTGAGCCATCCCTCCAATACGGTTCCACGGCCTGTAGTGGTCTTTGGTTTCTTTGTGATTGGATCAGGTGACTTGTGAGAGTGCACCCTTTTTGTTCGGATGAGGTGTTTAGTTAGAGCCGGAGGATCCCCGAATTTTGTTTGGGTTTTCCATGCACTTTCCATCGCACAGTACTTCTGTACTATGGCCGCCAAGTTAGCGAAGTGTGCTATGTCACGGCGACTTATGGCATTGAGAATTCCCTTATGTCCGTGCAATTTTTGCAAAAGAATGAGATTGCGTCTTCCTCGCGATAGTCCTTAACCTTGCTCATTACAAGGAGCAATCTGGCACAGAAGTGATGTACTGTCTCTTGGGGCTCTTGTATGATGTGGGAAAGATCACTTGTGTCTGTGTGGGTGGGTAGATTTAAGTCCAAACCCTGACCCGATATGAGACCCAGGGGCGAAGGAGCTTCCGAGCTTGGTGGCTTGGACTCCTAGAAATTGCCCAATTTTCCTGGCCCGCCGTCCGATTCTAGGTTCAGAGCTTGGGCCATGTCCTCCCGTAGACGGGTATCCGGCACAGATAGCTCGGGAATCCGGACATAGTTCGTCCTCAAAATAGAGGAAGAATTGCTGCATTGTTCCTCCACCACCACTATTTGATGGGTGACCGGCGGAGAGTTAATGTCCCTTTGGTCGGGTTTAATTCGGACTTGATCATAGTCCATAGCGACTCCCAGGGCGGCGATGCGATCCAAGAGCTCGTTCAGGGAGGAGAGCTCCATTGGATCCATCTCCTCGGTGAATTCCGAGCCAACGTGAAGGCTGTTCTTGATGACCTGAGAAGTCATCGTTGGTGCGGCGGCCAAACGGGCGGTCATCACAAAGACGCCCAGCCGTAGAGTCTGGCCTACAACTAGGGATCCCCCGGAGGTGATGTTATCCTTGACAACAAGCTAAGCCATCAAGCCTTATCGTGACGGCACAGTGGAACTCTCAATGAAAGCACCAATGTCGGTATCAAAACCGGCGGATCTCGGGTAGGGGGTCCCGAACTGTGTGTCTAAGGCTAATGGTAATAGGAGGCGGGGGACATGATGTTTACCCAGGTTCGGGCCCTCTCGATGGAGGTAATACCCTACTTCCTGCTTGATTGATCTTGATGATATGAGTATTACAAGAGTTGATCTACCACGAGATCGTAGAGGCTAAACCCTAGAAGCTAGCCTATGATTATGATTGTTATTGTCCTACGGACTGAACCCTCCGGTTTATATAGACACCGGAGGGGGCTAGGGTTACACAGAGGCGGTTACAAAGAAGGAGATCTACATATCCGAATTGTCAAGCTTGCCTTCCATGCAAAGGAGAGTCCCATCCGGACACGGGACGAAGTCTTCAATCTTGTATCTTCATAGTCCAACAGTCCGGCTAAAGTATATAGTCCGGCTGTCTGAGGACCCCTTAATCCAGGACTTCCTCAGGTGCCAGGAGAAGATGTCCCAGTTCTCGCGTAAGAACACCCGCAGTGCAGTGTCGATTGTGGGGTTCAGCTTTGCCCCGATGGATGCTATTTTGTAGAATCCGTTGGATGGATTTGGAATTTGACTATTTCATCTGCTAGTTTGAAAGAGGTGGACTTGGATCGTTTGTCGAGTATCACGTCATCCATGTCCACTGTAGAGCGTAGCGCAGTTAGTTCTTCGGCCGCGAGGGCTTCGGATAATGCCTCAAGGGCCAGGGCGGCGGTTTTTTTTGGTGCGGAGTGCGACGTCCAGATCACTGGCTAGAGTGATGATTCCGTTGGGCTCGGGCATCTTGAGCTTCATGTACCCGTAATGGGGTATAGCTTGGAAGCTCGCGAATGCGTCCCACCCTAAAAGGGCGTGGTATCCACTATTGAACGGGGCCACTTGGAATGTTATCTCTTCGGACCTGTAATTATCCCAGCATGCTGATTACCACGTCGAGTGTGATTTTTCCCGCACATCGTGCCTCCCGACTAGGGATAATTCCTCTCAAGGTCGTGCTGCTTTGCTCAATGCAGCTCTTGTATATTTCCATTTTGTTGAGAGTTTCCTCGTAGATGAGGTTTAATCCGCTACCCCTGTCCAGGAGCACTTTAGTAAGCCGGAAGCCATCCACAATTGGACTAAGGACCAAAGCGGCTGGTGCTCGGACTGTTCGGAATTGAGGTTCGTCACTGGCATTGAAGGTTATGGCCATGTCGTTCCATGGATTTATTGTTGCAATGTGGCAGACTTCGCGAGGCCATGGAGTGCTCTCTTGCGCCTGTTATTTGAGGCGAAAGTCTCGAAGACTGTCAATACTGTATTGTTGTTTACTACGGAACGATGCTCTACGGCATTGTTAATGAGGAGATCCTCGCCGCTCTTGGCCACCTGCTGAAGTATCCAACATGCTCTAAGGCTGTGTGTTGGTATGGTATCCGGTGTGGTGTGAATTTTGCATGGCCCGTTGAGCCATCCCTCCAGTACGGTTCCCCGCCCTGTGGTGGGCTTTGGTTTCTTTGTAACTGGATCAGGTGACTTGTGAGAGTGCACCCTTTTAGTTCGGACGAGGGGTTTAGTGAGAGCCGGAGGATCCCAGAATTTTGCCTGGGTTTTCCAGGCGCTTTCCATCACATAGTACTTCTGTACTATGGGCGCCAAGTCAGCGAAGTGTTATATGTCACGGCGACTTATGGCGTTGAGGATTCCCTTGTCCGTGCAATTTTTGCAAATGAACGAGATTGCGTCTTCCTCGTGACAATCCTTGACCTTGCTCATTACAAGGAGGAATCTGGCCCAAAAGTGATGTACTGTCTCTTGGGATTGTTGTCTAATGTGGGAAAGATCGCTTGTATCTGGGTGGGTGGGTGGATTTAAGTCCGAACCCTGGCCCGATCTGACACCCAGGGGCAGAGGAACTTCCAAACTTGGAAGTTTGGGTTCCAGGATGTTGCCCAATTTTTCTGGCCCGCTGTCCGATTCTAAGTTTGGAGTTTGGGTCATGTCCTCCCGCAAACAGGTATCCGGCTCGGAAAGCTCAGGAATCCGGAAATAGTTTGTCCTCAAGATAGAGGAAGAATCGCTGCAGTTTGCGCCTCCACCACCGCTATCTAATGGGTGACCGGCGGAGAGTTAATGTCTCTCTGATCGGGTTTAAGCCCAATCCGATCATAGTCCGTAGCGACTCCCAAGGCGGTGATGCGATCCAAGAGCTCATTTAGGGATGAAAGTTCCATTGGATCCATCTGCTCGGCGTATTCCGAGATGACGAGAAGGCTATTTTTGATGACCTGAGAAGTCATCGTCGGCACGGCGGCCGAACGGGCGGTCATGACGAAGCCTCCTAGTCGGAGGGTTTGGCCTAAAGCCAGGGCTCCCCCAAAGGTGATGTCGTCCTTGATAAGAAGGCGAGCCATCAAACCTTTTCTCGACGTCACAGTGGAACTCTCAATGAAAGCACCAATGTCAGTGTCAAAACAGGCGGATCTCGGGTAGGGGGTCCCGAACTGTGCATCTAAGGCTAATGGTAACAAGAGGCGGGGGACACAATGTTTACCCAGGCTCGGGCCCTCTCTATGGAGGTAATACCCTACTTCCTGCTTGATTGATCTTGATGATATGAGTATTACAAGAGTTGATCTACCACGAGATCGTAGAGGCTAAACCCTAGAAGCTAGCCTAAGATTATGATTGTTCTTTCCCTACAGACTAAACCCTCTGGTTTATATAGACACCGGAGGGGGCTAGGGTTACACAGAATCGGTTACAGAGAAGGAAATCTACATATCCGAATGGCGAAGCTTGCCTTCCAGGCAAAGGAGAGTCCCACCCGGACACGGGACGAAGTCTTCAATCTTGTATATTCATAGTCCAACAAACCGGCATAAGCATATAGTTTGGCTGTCTGAGGACCCCCCAATCCCGGACTCCCTCACCCGCCGTTCTCTCTGACCAAGCTCCGACGCGGTAGGGCCTTCACCACTTTCTCGCTGCCGCAGTATGGGCAGATCCCGGCCGCCGGCGCCCTCCTAGTAACATCCCGACGACCCTCAGGTATAGCTTCCTTTGGCCTTGCTCCACTGCCCATCTTCCCACATTGCTGCATGTGGATCTTGTTTAGTTGTTTGCTTAAATCGTATCTCGGCCGGCGTACTTTCCATCTTGCAATCTCATCCTCAAACCATTTTTGATAAACTACCATGTTCTATCTTTCCCTTATTACATGGAATATGCTTTTTTTTGTCGGCGTATGTGTCTTCAACTCGTGTTATTAGGCAGTAATTGTTTCCTTTCTACCTCCTTTTGCAAACAGGGCTATCCATTTTCACCTCATTGCTATTGCAACCTTTTGGTGAACTGCACAAATCACTTTTTTCTTAAGAGTGTTTTGTGCAGTTCCGCCAAAATGTCACATGGGCAATGTTTTTACATTTCTATGGGACTGTAGAAAGAGAGATTGGTTTTGCTAACCTCCTCATCCAACTTCGTGGCTAATCTTCTCCAATAAGAAGTTATTCCGAAAGAGAGATCGTAGAGGTGACCGGCTTCTATTTATGTGTGTTATGTTTCGTCATCTAGTTCCACTGTTATTGTAATCACAGTGACTGGATATCTTTGCAAACAAGGATGGTCCACTCGATTTTAGTGGAGCTGCACAAAATGATCGGATTGTGGTGTCCTCCATACACCTCTTTTTTGGCTACAAAGCTAGGTGAAACTAGCTGCCAAGCAATGAACACTATGCCAAGGAAATGGAGCCATGCCTACGAACATCATCGATCAATTATATTTTTTTCTTTATTTGTACACCTTCTCACAACTTTGTCTTCAGTTGTGATGTGAATATTGGCGCTGATCTGCAAACCATTGAGATGCATTAGCCATGGTAGCCATGGTAGTTTCATTTGTATTTGGTGGAATGTTGTAACAAGATAATCTCGAGGCAAGACACATGAATCCTAAGTTGAAACCTTTTTTTCCTACGGGAACCAAAGTTGAAACCTTCATAGAATCACAGTACAATTTCATTAAAATTATGCGTACATATAAACAAATCCTGAAGGATCGATAGCAATGCCAGAAACAATTCAACTTCGTTTCGCCGACATGTTTCATCCGGCTCCACCTGCCACGCGGCAATATTGAGTGCACAACACAACTTTAAGGAATGATTCACCTCGGTCGTTGCGCCACAGTAGTAATGAATAGTGAGCAGTCAAATCACAGAGCCACACCTTCGCCACAGTAAGTTGCTCGGATGAAGCAACCATCATTTCTCTGTTCCTTGAATCCGCTGGTACTCCCATATTCCCACAGTAATAAGTTGCTCTGGCGAATCAACCATCACTATATCCGCTCAACTGTGTTGACCACAGGAGCTATCCATTCAGATTGTATGTTAAAAAAATAAAGGTCGATAACTAATGTGGCAAACTTTCAAAAAAACTAATGCGAGATCTCGGGCCAACGCGGCCAGATCACATTTTTCACGAGAAATTACACACCATGTTTCGTTGACATGTGGTCCCGTTCCAACATGTCAGTGAGACGACGGCGAGTCCTTTTCTACTACTATTTCCGAATGGACGTGTAGGCTGGGGCGCCTCTTCCTGTACCATGGCAAACAGGCAACTGTCCACCGACTCTTCGCCTTTCCCTTTCGATTTGGAACTGCTATCGCACGCTCTTCCTCCCTCCTTCATTTGCCTTCTATTGGTGTTCTGGGAACGGGGGTACCCAGACTTGCCTGCCTGCGGCCTGCGGCGTGGCTCAGGGAGTGGCCCAGCACGACCCATCTTCATCGACACATGCTCAAGACCCTCGCGAGGGGCCAAGCCTCGCGGGGAAGGGCGATAGGAGGCTTCCTCAGGCATGGCCTCGTCAGGCTGGCTCGCGAGGAGGCGGAGAGATCAAGGCGGGGTACCTCACGAGGTGCCCATGACGCAAGCCATGACGACCAAGGCCAGGCGGGCGCCGGCCTGCGCAGAGTCCTTGTTTCCCCTTTGGTGCAAAGGGGGAAAGCGCAGGCAAGGGTATCAAGCAAAGGCAACCATTTCGGTGCAACAATACCAAGACCAGCAGGGCTGCAGAACGGAGGTCATCGTGGAGCCCAAGCCAGCCTCATCGTCAGGGTCTTTGGGAGGCGAGGACCAACTTTAGTCAGGATAAGTGTACTAGATGTTCCCCTTCAAAATGGCCAATTGTTGGCGCCCTTCCCGCTCAATATTTGGGAAGAGGCCCAGGGCCTCCGCCTATAAATAGGACTAGCCACCCCCAGGGTAGAGGCAACTGATCCATAAGCATCTAAAATCGACCCCTCAAAAGGGACAACACCACCATAGGAACAGACCCTTGCGAGGTTGTTCTTCCCTTGTATTGTTCATCAGCCCTAGAGGCAATCCACCACACCACACACTGGAGTAGGGTATTACACCACAATGGTGGCCTGAACCAGTATAAATCTTGTGTCCTTTGTGTTGTTCTTCGTGTAGTTTAGATCCTAGCGAGGCGGTGAGACATGGGTAGGCTGGGGGTGTGATCTCCGCGTGCACCCCAGTGTTTGAACCTCAAGGGTCTGCCGGAACCAAAAATCCGACACCTTCACCCTTCCTTCTGCCATTGTTGGATCGTCTTCTCCATGGAGGGAACAGGCCAGAAATGACCCCATTATTCTTGCCCCGATCTGAAAGATGACGTGGTGGAGGAACTCATTGATCGGTGCGATGTTATCACCTCGACTAGCATGGCAGGTTCGTTCAAGACCATTCTCGACTCAACTAATAACATCATTAGAAGGAACCCAAGGGCCAAGGAGCGGTTTGATCTCCCCTATCTTCTTAGCCGTGACCCTGATGACTGGCGCGGGGACGACGGAGGCCTCGCCTTGTGCAAGTTGATGCCGCTTGATAATGATACATATGATGTTATGCCATCGCTTGAGGGCAAGGATTGGGCAGGCGCAAATGGAGATTGGGTTGTTTATATTGGGTACAACTGCGAGTGCGAACTTGAGAATGTGTACACTCATCACCGGGTTCCACTTCGAAAAATCACAGCAGACTGCCCAGAGGTTGAGCACACCGGTATTCTACGCACGTTCAAATACGATCATGGTGACTGTCTTCTATGGAAGATAGCAATTTGTCGAGTTCCCAACCGCTCTTGGAATTACAAGAACTATGAAGTTGTTGCTATCTTCGACAAGCTTGTTGTTGTCCTTTGTGGTTCGACTTGATGGATATTGCTCAAAAAGCAGTTTCTATACACGAATGTGTACTCTGATGCAATTCAATACGAGGGTCTTGTGTTTGCTTCCACCAGTCATTGCACTATTTTTGCATGGGATCCTCGTAGTTTCGGTACGTTTGTCTTCCACCGTAATTATAATTGTTTCATCCACATGCATGCGGGTTAGCAAGTTTCCCTTTACTAATTAACCTTCTTCTTGTGTTTCCAAGGTCCTATGAACATTCCACCACCTATACTTGAAAAAATTTATAACCAAGGGGGAGATGACGATGGTGATGATCACGAGCATGAGGATGAGCAAAACTTATATACTCAGTGGCACCTGGCTACTAATTCCGATGGATCACCTCTTCTTGTCTGTATATAGCGCACTGAGTTTGTTACTACTGAGGGAGCATGTGTTATGTCCCATGGTCGCACTCTCCGGACCTATTCCAACACTCGTTGCATGGTATTTGGGAAGGATACTAGTGTGCTAGCGCCAACACCTTCTCCCTGGTACTGAATTGATAGTCTTGGAGAAAACTCGCTCTTCCTTGGAAAAAACTATCCGATGATGGTGAAAGGCAATCCAACTGCTGTTGACACAATGTTACTAGTACCATTTATTTAGATAAAAGGCCATAGCCCGACTTTATAAATAAAGACACACGGCAACATCACAGACCCGAACAAGAATGAAACCAATCGGCGAAACATCACAATACACCGAACAGAAAGTGTGGGACCAACAAACGAAGAGGGGGTACAGGCAACCTGCCATACACGGCGCGCAGGCCGGAAGGGAGAAGACTAGAACCAAACTACGAAAACAGCGGCACCCTGATTAGACGACGGGGTCCAGCCCGGAGATGTGGGATGTCGAAGCCCGAATTTTGGCGATGAGCAAGTCCAGGGCATCCCGATCTTCATCCTTAGTCAATGATCTCCACTGCTGCAATAGTATACATGATTTGAAAAGAACATCAGCAGGCTTAGACAGGAAGATATGTTCAATAGTAAATTTGTTCCTAATAGTCCATAGAGCCCAGCATAAGGCACCCAGGCCAACCCAGAACACCCTCTTGGTAACCCCAACCAAAACTTTGGCTAGGTTTCTAAGCTCAGAGAATGAGGAAGGGTTCCAAGAAACCTGAAGCCAAGATCTGACACAACTCCAAACCAACTTAGCCAGCACGCAATAGAAAAAAAATGTGATCCGAGTTTTCCAAGGCACCACAAAGATGACAGAACTCCGAGCCTGGCCCATTGCGCTTTTTAATCAGGTCAGCCGCCGGGAGGCGGCCACGAAAAGCTTGCCAAAGGAAAATTTTAATCTTAGGAGGGACTTTGGACTTCCAAACACAAGAAAATCTGCTCGAAGGGGTACCACCGATAAGCCTAGAATACAACTACTCAACCGAAAACCTGCCAGAAGCCGAATGAGGCCAAACCACATTGTCAGAAGTCTCCAAGAGCGCAGGGAAGAGGGCAGAGAGACTTTGCCAGTTTTCCAACTCTTCAGGAGGCAGGGAACAACGAAAAGCCAGATCCCAGTTATTAGCCGCCACCTCCGCGATGGAGATATCAGGTTTAGGGCAGTACGAGAACAAAACCGGAAAACTAACAGCTAGGGGGGCATCCCCAGACCACCAGTCCAACCAGAAGCGGACCGTAGTCCCATTACCAACGATAAATTTAACATGTTCCAGGAAGGTAGGCCTGACTTTAACAAGGGATTTCTAGAATTGAGATCCGCGACGAGCAGTGGCAAACATTGGGCTAGAATGTGGGAAGTATTTAGCCTTGAGAATCGAAAACCAAAGGGAATCGGCCCCACTAGACATAATTTTCCACCACCACTTCATAAGCAAACATATGGTCATCACCTGAGTATTAATAATGCCTAACCCCCCAAGGTTTTGGGGCTTACACATACATTGCCACTTGACCAGCCTATATTTCCGTTTGTTATCCGCGGAGTTCCAATAAAAGGCTCCCCTATGTTTGTCAAAGCCAGCGTGAACGCCAGCCGAGACAAGATAGAAGCCCATAAGGAACATAGGGAGAGAGGATAAGCAGGAGTTAATAAGCGCAACTTTGCCAGCGTTGGTATTATATCTCCCCCCTCCAAGGGAGCACCCTGTTTCCCACTTTGGCGACTGCCGAAGCAAAGTCCTTAGAATGGAGCAAGACAGGAGAGATAGGAAGGCCTCGATACTTAAAGGGGAAGGAACCCAGGGAACAGTTAAGAAGCCTGGCCACCCGCAAGGCTTCCGCATCATCAACACTTGTCACTAAGACCTCACTTTTAGAGAAATTAATCTTAAGGCCCGATACAGCTTTGAAACAAAGCAAGATGAATTTGAAGTTGCCAATGCATGTATCATCCAGATCCACCAAGATAATGGTGTCATCAGCATATTGCAAGTGGGATATCCCCTCCGGGAGTAGATGGGAGACCACTAGAGAGATGTGACCACAACGGGCCGCCCTAGTTAGTATACACGAAAAGGCATGGGCCACAAAATTAAAAAGAACAGGGGAGGCAGGGTCCCCTTGGCGGAGGCCCCTGCCATTGGCGAAGAAGTTCCTAATGAACCCATTCACAGAGACGGCAGTATGACCACCCAAGACCAACTGCATGACACGATGCACATAAGCTCCGTCGAAGCCTTTTGCAAGCAGGACCTGTTTGGGGAAAGACCAGCTAACCGAGTCATAAGCTTTCTCAAAATCTAACTTAAGGATAATCGCTTTAGATCTCCGAGAGTGAAGGTCGTGAACAATCTTATGCAAAGATAAGATACCATCTAGAATGAAACGACCTTTGATGAAAGCAGATTGGAAGGGGCTGATAACTCTATGCACAACCGGCAACAATCGATTCGCAAAACCCTTAGCCAGAAATTTGGCGAAGTTATTAATCAAAGCAATAGGACAGAATTGAGAGATTAATTCAGCACCCTTAACCTTGGGGATCATGGAAATCACTACATAATTCAGGCGGGAGATATCGACAGTACCAAGACAAAAACCCTGGATGACCTTACAAACCAGCTGTTTCAACTCAGGCCAGAATTTCTGAAAGAAAGGAATAGAGAAGTCGTCTGGCCCGGAGGCAGCATTACGGTTAGAGGAGTTAACTACATACCTAATTTCCTGATCAGAAAGGGGGATCATCAAGGAGGCATTTTCCTCGGGCGAGATTTTAAGGCCTATGTTCCAAAGGGAAGGGGAGACGGAGAAGCCCGATTGAGGCTTAGCCCCCAGCAGCGCGGAGAAGAAGTCCACCACATGAGCCATAATAGCAGACTGATCCGAAGAGCGCACACCATTAATCATCAGGCTATTGATACCACATGTGGGTACTGGGACTTGCATGGAGTTAAGACAGTGGATACGTAGTACACTGGTTTTTGAAGAGGGAATTTGTGCCCTTCTGTTTCTCGTTCGACGACAAGTACCACGCTGACAACTTGATGTGTTGCCGCGATATATAATAACATCTGTTCGCCCAGGTTGGGCGCGGCCAGGACCGGATTTGTTGCCAATATGGCCTTAATTTCTTCGATTCCGGCCGTGGCGGCATCTGTCCATTCGAAGTGTTCGGTGCGCCGGAGGAGGCGATAGAGGGGCAGTGCCTTTTCTCCCAAACGGGAGATGAAGCGGCTTAGAGCCGCCACGCATCCAGTTAGTTTTTGTATTTGTTTGAGGTCTTTTGGGATATCCAATTGTGACAGAGCTCGGATCTTGGCTGGGTTTGCTTCAATTCCTCTACCGGAGACAATGAAGCCCAGGAGCTTTCCGGCTGGTACGCCAAAAACACATTTTTCCGGGTTGAGCTTAATGTCATATGCTCGGAGGTTGTCGAATGTAAGCCTCAAATCGTCTACTAGAGTTTCGACGTGTTTGGTCTTAACGACCACATCGTCTATGTATGCCTCCATTGTTTTGCCTATGTGGGTAGCCAGACATGTCTGAATCATGCACTGATATGTTGCGCCGGTGTTTTTGAGTCCGAAGGGCATTTTGTTGAAGCAGAATGGTCCGTATGGAGTAATGAACGCCGTTGCAGCCTGGTCTGTTTCCGCCATCTTGATTTGATGGTATCCGGAGTATGCGTCGAGGAAGCACAATGAATCGTGCCCTGCGGTAGCATCGATGATTTGGTCGACGCGGGGGAGGGGGAAAGGATCCTTTGGACAGGCCTTGTTAAGGTCTTTGAAATCGACACAAAGGCGCCAGGATTTGTCCTTTTTTGGTACCATTACCAGGTTTGCTAGCCAGTCCGGATGTTTTATATCTCTGATGAATCCGGCTTCTAAGAGTTTGGCTAGCTCCTCTCCCATTGCCTGTCTTTTGGGTTCGGAAAATCGCCGAAGAGCCTGCTTGACTGGCTTGAATCCTTTTAGGATATGTAGGCTCTGTTCTGCCAGCCTGCGTGGGATTCCTGGCATATCAGAAGGGTGCCAGGCAAAAATGTCCCAATTTTCCTGAAGGAATTCTCGTAGTGCGGCTTCTACATCAGGGTTTAATTGTGCCCCAATGGAGGCCGTCTTTGTGGGGTCCGTTGAATGGACCTGGAATTTGACTATTTCGTCTGCTGGTTTAAAAGAGGTGGACTTAGATCTCTTATCGAGTATCACATCGTCCCTATTCACCGTGGAGCGCAGCGCAGTGAGTTCCTCTGCCGCTAGGGCTTCGGATAGTGCCTCTAGGGCTAGTGCGGCTGTCTTATTTTCAGCGCGGAGTGCTATATCTGGATCACTGACAAGAGTGATGATTCCATTGGGCCCGGGCATTTTAAGCTTCATGTACCCGTAATGGGGTATAGCTTGGAAAATTGTGAATGCCTCTCGCCCTAACAAGGCGTGATATCCGCTGCCGAACGGGGCCACTTGGACGTGACCTCCTCGGACCTGTAATTGTCCGGTGAGCCGAACACTACATCTAGTGTGATTTTTCCTGTGCAGCATACTTACCGACTAGGGATTATTCCTCTAAAGGTTGTGCTGCTTCGCTCAATGCGGCTCCAGTCTATTTCCATTTTTTGGAGGGTTTCCTCGTAGATGAGGTTTAATCCGCTGCCCCCATCCATGAGTACCTTGGTAAGATGAAAGCCGTCCACTATCGGACTGAGGACCAATGCGGTTGGTGCTCAGGTTGTTCGGAATTTAGGTTCATCGCTGGCATTGAAGGTGATAGCCGTGTCGCTCCATGGATTTGTTGTTGCTACTTGGTAGACTTCGGCGAGGCTGCGGATTGTTCGTTTCCGCATATTATTTGATGCGAAAGTCTCGAAGACTGTTAATACCGTACTGGTACTGTTGGGCTGGTTACCTGGGGCTAGAAAACCTTCGTCACTTTTGGCCACCTGCCGTAGTATCCAACATGCTTGAAGGCTATGTGTTGGAGTGGCACCCTCTGTACTATGGATTTTATAGGGTCCGTTGAGCCATCCCTCCAGTACGGTTCCGTGCCCTTTAGGGGTTTTTTGCTTTTTGGTTTTTGACCCAGGTGCTTGAGTATGGTGCACCCTTTTATTTCGAACTAGGGTTATGTTGAGGGCCGGATTGTCCCAAAACCTAGTTTCGGTTTTCCAGGCACTCTCCATCGCACAGTATTTTTGTACTATGGTCACCTGGTCGGCGAAGCGTGTAACTTCACGACGACTTATGGCGTTCATGATTCCCTTGTCCGTGCAATTGTTGCAGAAAATTGAGATTGTGCTTTCCTCACGGCAGTCCTTTATCCTGTCCATAACCAGGAGGAATCTGGCCTAGTAATGATGTACTGTTTCATCAGGCTCTTGTCGTATTTGAGATAGATCGCTTATATTTGGGTGGGTGGGCGGAATTATATTTGGAATCCCGCCCAATCTGAGGCTCAAAGGCCGAGAAGTTTCCGGATTTGGAAGCTTGGATTGCTGGATGTTATCCAACAAATCTGGTCCGATGCCTGAGTTTAGGTTCAGCACTTGATTGACGTCTGTCCCTCCGCGGGAATCCGGCATGGAGGGATCGGGAATCCGGACATAACTGGTCTTTAACATAGAAGAAGAGTCGCCGCGTTGTTCCTCTACCACAGTAACATGGTGGGTAGCCTGGGGAGAGTTAATTTCTCTCAGATCGGTTTTGAGCCCAATCTGATCGTAGTCTGTAGCGACTCCTAGGGTGGCGATGCGATCCAAGAGCTCATTGACGGAGGAGAGCTCCATCGGATCTAGCTGCTCGGCGAATTCCGAGTTGACATGAAGATCGCTTTTGATGACTTGAGAGGTCATAGTCGGAGCGGTGGCCGAATAGGCGGTCATAAGAAAACCACCAAGCCGGATAGTTTGGCCGGATTCCCTTGGCGACGGCGCCGTCTTTAAAGACAGGAAAAGGCATCCCTCCTGATTGCGACGGCACAGAGGAACTCTCAATGAAAGCACCAATGTCGGTGTCAAAACCGGCGGATCTCGGGTAGGGGGTCCCGAACTGTGCGTCTCGGAGACAAGGGACACGATGTTTTACCCAGGTTCGGGCCCTCTTGATGGAGGTAAAACCCTACGTCCTGCTTGATTGATATTGATGATGTGGGTATTACAAGTGTAGATCTACCACGAGATCAAGGACGCTAAACCCTAGAAGCTAGCCTATGGTATGATTGTTGTTTGTCCTATGGACTAAAGCCATCCGGTTTATATAGACACCGGAGAGGGCTAGGGTTACACAGAGTCGGTTACAATGGTAGGAGATCTACATTTCTGTATCGCCAAGCTTGCCTTCCACGCCAAGGAAAGTCCCATACGGACACGGGACAAAGTCTTCAATCTTGTATCTTCATAGTCTTGGAGTCTGGTCGATGATGATAGTTCGGCTATCCGGACACCCCCTAGTCCAGGACTCCCTCAGTGATGATGTAGAAGCCCTCCGTGGTGGATGCCTCCTCCGGCGGAGCTCCGGAACAGGCCCCAAGATAGGATCTCGTGGATACAGAAGGTTGCGACGGTGGAATTAGGTTTTTGGCTCCTGTTCTGATCGTACGGGGGTACGTAGGTATATATAGGAGGAAGGAGTAGGTCGGTGGAGCTTCGAGGGGCCCACAAGGTAGGGGGGCGCACCCAGGGGGGCTCCCTCCACCCTCGTGACCGCCTCGTGGCTTTCTTGACGGAGGGTCCAAGTCTCCTGGATCTTATCTGATGAGAAAATCACGTTCCCGAAGGTTTCATTCCGTTTGGACTCCGTTTGATATTCCGTTTCTTCGAAACACTGAAAAAGGCAAAAAACAGCAATTCTGGGCTGGGCCTCCAGTTAATAGGTTAGTCCCAAAAGTAATATAAAAGTGGAAAATAAAGCCCAATATAGTCCAAAACAGTAGATAAAGTAGCATGGAGCAATCAAAAATTATAGATACGTTGGAGACGTATCATTAGCCTCTCCTCTCCATGGCCCCACTCTCTCTCGCTGATGCCTGGGCCCCGCCCGTCAGGTTTAAACCTGGCGCCCGCGCGTGCACCAGTGCGCTGGGCCGCCTCTCTGGCTAGGCCTGCTGCGCTGCGGCTGTTCTGACCCAGCAGGCACAGTGCTCCTTTTCCTTTTTCTTTTCTGTCTAACTTGCAAAAATTCCACACGATAAAATATTTGTCCAAATAAACTAATTCCAACTCCTAAATCCTAAAGTATTGCAACCTATTTAATGGTGCAACTTTCATTCAAATCCAACAACCTTTTCTTCACTGTAAATATTTAAATGTGATTTTAAGCATTTAAATATACCTTTCTAAATCCATTTCTCCTGTTATGCCACTCCAAATACAAAACTAAGAATCTTTTCCCTTCTTAGTTTTCACCCTAGTATTTTACAAAAATAAGTTGACATTTTTCTGAGCACTTTGACTTTTTTGTTTTTATTATTGTCTTATTTTTCCGCTATTTTCTTGCGACGTTTAGATCTCGTATTTGACGAAGTTGCTGAAGAAGGAGGAGGAGAAGGATTTGAAGACCTCGAAGAACAACCCAATCAAGGCAAGCAACCCTTTGACCATGTCATCCCTCTTGTTCATTGGTACCCTTTTTCCGATTGCATGATGATGAAATATGACGATGGTAAAACTTGTTGTGAACCACCCCATGATGCATACCCCTACTCATGACCTTACCTTGTTCATGATTGCATTTTCAAGAGAATAGTTGATGCATAATGATGCATGTGTACCATGAACTCTTCATGGTTACATTCTTTCGAAAACCCCATCAGGTGCCCCTAATGCCCTTGGGAGATGTTGAACTAAGGTCACCACTTGAGGAAGAAGTGGTGTACCAAAGAGAACTTTTGGTGGGTGTGTGTAAAATGATGGATTAGATTTATGTGTGACTACCGTCCCAACCAAACATGTGCAACCACTCTACCCCTTTATGGGACGGGGCATTATTGATTACTTAGGCTGATACTAGCATGGTGCCCACATTTCTAGTGACGGGGGTGACTTGAGTTCACTCTCGGGACGGGGTCGTGCTTGGATAGGCGGCCATGACTGTTTTAACAGGGCACCGGACACACCGTTGGTCCCTTCGTGTATGCGTAATAATGTGAAAAGGGCAGAGTCCCACGATCTTTTGCTTATACACGAGGGTCGTGTATCAACGAGTGGACCCTATGTTAGTGTCATCTAGGGGAAGGTAATGATCGGGTGCTTCCCCCGAGTACTTGAGGTACTGCGGGATCGTGGATGACATGAAAGCTTCCCGGATCTTGTGGGCAAAGTGCGCAACCTCTGCAGAGTGTCAAACTATTCGAATAGCCATGTCCACAGTCATGGACAGTTGGGAGGTGCTACTTAAACTATGTCCAGAAATTTTTACAATCTCTGTGCATGTGTGGAAGAGAACTATTTGTGTCAAGGTGGTGACTTGACATGTTGAATGAAATGGCATTTATGCAAACCCTATTTGTGTTGATATCTGTAACCTGTTCTCAAGGTTACCCATGTTCATTGATGCATATCTCACAAGTTGATAGGACATCTCAACTAGCTTGAAGCTAGGCTGCTTACTTGTTGTACAATTGCATTGTTACTTTGAACCAAATCATGGGTTGCTTGCGAGTACATTTAAAGTACTCATTGGCTTGCCACTGGTTATTTAATTGACCAGGCATGGAAGAGTAGGAGTTCGAGGAAGAGTTCTTTGGTGACGAACATGCGAACTAGGACGCTTCCCAGTCAGAATGCCTGTAGGATTAAGGCAGATGGCATGGGTTCTACTTATGAACAAAGATTTCCGCTGCTTAAGTTTAATTGGTATTCAGCCCCTGTGGCTTTATCTATGTAAGACTTGACCATAATGGTCATAATTTGTGTAAGATGGTATGTATGGATGTAAGACTCTTGTTATTCAGCTTTTGTGTGTTCAGTGAGCATTGATCTCTGGGATCACTGTACACGTGCATTCGGTGATCACGACTTATGAGTCGGGGTCCCCACAGAGCTGGTATCAGAGCCATCCTGACTGTAGGAAGCCTTAGTTAGCATGGACGTTAGTTAGCTTGAGACCATCTAAACTTCTCTTCTTTTCTAAAGCATGCCCACCCCAAAGATATATTTCCCTTATTGACCTATCCCATTCAACCTTTCTAGATGGCTGCCGTACCCGAAGACTTCTTGACCACCGGATTTCCCGTGCTTCTCGAGGATAGCCTCAAGAAGTGTCAGTTTCACCGAGCCCCCATTTTCACCTACCATGAGCATTGGATCAATGACACCGACATGGAGTATCATGTGGAAGTGATCGTGAAGGCTAATGACTCTCCAAAAAGCTGGTTCTTCGAGGGACCCCAGATGGCAACTCTGGTTCTTGGCATCGAGATGGCAACCCTCAAGGCACTCACCCGCCTCCGAGACCTTCTTCCCGAGATGGCAGATGAGTTGGCAACCCGCTTCTTGCCTTATCGGAAGGAGGGTGAGGATGGGAGCAGTGCACCAGCTCCACCATTGGAGGAAGGACTTCCACTCCGATTCCAGACCTACTTCAGCCTCTATGCCGATAGCTTGGCACAACACTTGGCCTCGGAATCAATGGAGCTCCAAAAGGAACTTCATGAGACCAAGGAACTTCTTTGCCAAGCACAAGTGAAGACGGATAGGATCAACAAAGAAGGTGCTCCCCCTGGACAGCCCGCAATCGCATACAGGGGTGGAAGACCCCTAAAGGATGGAGAACCACCACAGCAACACCGCATGAGCGCAAGGGATTACCGCAAGCTCTTCACCCCACCAGCAAAGCAATGCCGTGCTGAGATCCTCCACTCCCCCACTCCTTCGAGCAATGAAGGAAGTCATGCTACTGATGACGAGGAGGAAGACCCAGAAGAGTCGGACTACACGACCGAGCATTCCACCACTTAGGCATCGGCCGAACTCGGATATGCCAGTTTGTAACTCCTACGGTAGGATAGGTCGTGTACCCCCTATGCGAAGTCGAGTCCTTGTAATGGTTCATATGAAACCATGTAGTGTTGCATTTGCTTTTGATGTGTTTGATGGACGTCGTACCTTCCTTTGGGAACATGTAAACGACTACATCACCCAATTGGATTTTAATGAATGTGTTTGGTCTTTTTGGCCCTTGCATGAAAACAATTAGTGTCATGCCGACCCCCTTACTAGGCATCCTATCTATATTGCCTTCCCTCATCTTTCCCAATCATGAGACCTTGACCACTCCAACAGGATGCTTGTTGTAACACGTAATGGTACCTCTACCCAGCAACAAGAAGCCGGAGGTTCTGCTGAAGCAGGAGCCAACCAGGACCAAGCCCGAGGACAGACTCCACCACTGCCACCACCTCCAAACATGGACATGGCTCAGCTTCTTTAAGCCTTCCGGGAGGAACACCATGCCAACACTGCAGCCCTCCAGATGATTGCTCAGGCTGTCAACCGCCAGCCGGCGGGGAACGATAATGGACGTTCCACGTTGGCGGAGTTCAAAAAGCATGCACCACCCACCTTCATCGAGACTGCTGAACCCCTGGATGCAGACGACTGGGTCCACACCATTGAGGACCTGTTGGAACTAGTCGGCTGCATGAAGACCGTGAGAGGGTGGCATATGCTGCCCACTGTCTCGGGGGAACTGCCAGAGCTTGGTGGGATGGATTCAAGGTCATGCATGCTGGGCAAGACATCACTTGGAATGACTTCAAGGCAGAATTCCACAAGGCCCACATCCCTTTCGGAATCATGGCCATCAAGAAGCGTGAATTCCGAGACCTGAAGCAAGGAGGCAGCACTGTCAAGGAGTACATGCAAAAGTTCAATGTTCTCTCAAGGTATGCTCCTGAGGATGTCAGCACTGATGCTGCCAAAAGAGAGCGCTTCATGGAACGCCTTAACCAGACTCTGCAGTACTCACTTGTTGTGTGTGACTGCCCAACCTTTCCTGATCTGGTGAACAAGGCACTCATGCTTGAAGACAAGCGACGTGCTTTGGATGATAACCGTAAGCGCAAGATGATCAGCGAGGGTAGCTCCAGCAACCAGAAGCCTCACCAGTGGCAGTCAGCCCCAGTCAGGCCAACCTATCAGCAGCCAAGAGCTCCTGCACCCCGCACCAACTATCCACCTCAGCAGTACTCCAACCCCAGGCCAGCTTACAACAACCCCAATAACATCGGTGGCAACAAGACCAACAACCCAAACCAAGTCACTTGCTTTGGATGTGGTCAGTCAGGACACATCTCAAGGGTGTGCCCCAACAAGAAGCCCGATGCTCCGCACCCCAATGCGCAGAACCCAGGACAAGGTCGAGGAATGCCCCCAAGGAACCAAGCTCCTCGCAACCCGCCCAACAATGGCAAGGGGCGTGTGAACCACGTCACTGCAGAAGAAGCTCAGGAAGACCCGGACGTCGTGCTGGGTACGTTCCTTGTCAACTCAGCACCGCAATTGTCTTGTTTTATTCGGGAGCCACACATTCATTTATCACCCAAAGGTTTGCATTAAAAAGTGGCATGACCCCTACACCCCTAAATAACCCAATGGTGGTACAAACCCCCGGAGTAGAGATGAGAGCCAAGATAGGATGTAAAGGAGTCGGGATTGTCATTAATGGGGTAGACTTCCTAGCAGGCCATATCATCCTAAGATCACAAGGCTTGGACGTGATCTTGGGAATGGATTGGCTCAGCAAGCACCAAGGCTTGTTAGATTGTGCCAACCGAACTGTCACTGTGACCAATGACCAAGGAGTCGATGTTAAATTTGCCTCCAACCCCTCCTCTGCTCAAGCCACCCAAGTCAACTGTTTGACTGAAGTTGGATTGGAGCAAGTGCCGGTAGTATGCGAATACCCCGATGTCTTTCCCGATGAGCTGCCGGGAATGCCTCCTGACCGAGACATTGAGTTCATCATCGAGCTCATGCCCGGAGCAGGATCCATCTATAAGAAGCCTTATAGAATGGGATCGGAAGAGTTAGCAGAGTTAAAGAAGCAACTGGAAGAGCAGTTGAGGAAGGGATTTATCCGCCCTAGTGCCTCCCCTTGGGGATCACCTGTTCTGTTTGTGGCAAAGAAGGACGGTACCATACGCTTGTGCATTGACTATCGCTCTCTCAATGAAGTTACAATCAAGAACAAGTATTCACTTCCCAAGATTGAAGATCTATTTGATCAACTCAATGGGGCCAAGGTGTTCTCCAAGATCGACCTCAGATCTGGGTACTACCAGCAGAAAACCAGACCCCAAGATATTCCAAAGACGGCATTTGTAACCAGATATGGCCTGTATGAGTGCACGGTCATGTCCTTTGGATTGACCAATGCCCCAGCTTACTTCATGTATCTCATGAATAAGGTCTTCATGGAATATTTGGACAAGTTTGTCGTTGTCTTCATTGATGACATTCTTGTCTTCTCGAAGACGGAAGAAGAGCACGAGCAACACTTGAGGATGGTCCTAGACAAGCTTTGAGAGCACCAACTATACGCCAAGTTCAGCAAGTGTGAATTTTGGCTGCATGAGGTTGGATTCTTGGGTCATGTATTGAATGCCGAAGGGTTGTCAGTGGATCCCACCAAGGTTCAAGCCGTGACTGAATGGCAAACCCCGAGCAATGTGAAGGAAGTGAGAAGCTTCCTTGGATTAGCGGGATATTACCGCAAGTTCGTTGAAGGATTCTCAAGCATTGCTCGACCCATGACCCAGATCTTGAAGAAGGACAAGAAGTTTGAGTGGACACCAAAGTGTGTGAAGAAAGCTTCCAGGAGATGAAGAAGAGATTGACCACTGCCCCAGTTCTAGCCACACCTGATATTCACAAAGAATTTGTGATATATTGTGATGCGTCGAGAGCCGGGCTTGGAGGTGTTCTCATGCAAGAAGGCAGAGTCGTAGCATATCTATCTAGATAGCTACGTCCTCATGAAGAGAGCTATGCTAACACTCGTCGCCGACAGGTGAACTTCCTAGTCGGAGACCATGTGTACCTACGGGTAACCCCCCTTAAGGGAACCAAGTGTTCCCATGTTAAAGGGAAGCTCGCACCGAGATTTATTGGCCCCTTCAAGATCACCGCACAATGAGGAGAAGTGGCTTATCAGTTGGAACTACGACCTGAACTATCCGATGTGCACAACGTATTCCACGTGTCACAACTCCGGAAGTGCCTCCAAGTTCCAGACAAGCCTGATCTCTACAAGGATGTCGATCACCAAGCCATTGACCTTCAACTTGATTTGACCTACCGTGAGAGGCCCATCCGGATTTTGGATGAAGTGGAACGGCGTACATGAAGCCACACCATCAAGTACTTCAAGGTCCAATGGAGCAACCACACTGAAGTAGAAGCCACCTGGGAACCTGAAGACCACCTTAGATCCGAATTTCCCGAGCTCTTTTGAAACCTAGTTTAGGAATCTCGGGGACGAGATTCTTGTAAGGGGGGTAGGTCTGTCACACCCTGCATATTGTAACATGTCATTTGCATTAATAAAGCATGAAAATTTGGACCAACAAAAACTTTTGCATTATTTGGCTTTTATTTGGAGCTGGTTTTCTCTCTGTGATTTTTAAGTGCTCTTTAAAGTCAACACAACTCCCCCTTATATACTTCATCTCCTTGCCCCAAGCTTCTGCCCAATGATCATGCCATATGTATAGTGCAATATAGTATTTTCTTACAAAAATAATTTGGCCAAATAGTATTTTCAAAAATTAATTTTCCAAAAACCCCTAAATTGAGGTTTGCACTACAAGTACTTGATTTGGGGTATGAAAGGTATTTAAAGGAGTATATTTGAAACCTAATAGATATAGGACTCCCATAAACCACAAAAATATAATTTTAAAAGTTATTGTCCTATTTTATTTAAAAGCTTTTTCTTAAGGCCAGAAATGGTCTTTAATAGGGAAAAATAATTTATTGTTTTAAAAATATTTGACAAAAATCAGGGAAACTCAGTGGGCATATATTTACCATATATAAGAGTTTCAACACATGGTCATGTTCAAAATATTGGACAAAACTTCCCAAAACCATTTCTGCCCATTCCAAGGATTTGAAATATTTGTACAGGAAATATTTTCATAAAAATCCAAGGAAAATCCAGCAAGTCACAAATGCATATTGTGATCACCTTGCAAAGCCTCATGTCAATCAAGGTCATTTTGGTTCACCAAAATGCCCCAAAACCCTCTCTGACCAGAATCAAATTTGAACAACTTTGTACTACCAACTTTCTCTCCTTGACCCCAACTTTTGTGAGCATGTTCACATGACCAAATGAGGCCACTACACCAAGTGGTTCATCAAGGGGAAGTGATTTTCTCAACTAGATCTACACAAGTTCATTTCTGCTAATTTCTAGGGTTTGCCAATGTTTCATTAGCGAACTCTTCCAAATGAGCTCATCTTCCTTTTACCCTGTCATTTAGTCATGACAAACACCCCTGCCAAGTGCCACAAGAATTAAATTATTGCAAGTACCCCAAAACCATATCAAACACCTTCTGCATGTTAACTAAAAACCCTGTTTGGGGCTCTTCCACTAATCTCCATGAGCTCCACTTTTTACCACAGCCCCTCCTAGTCCCCTTGCACCTCCAGTAACAATGGCAAATCCACAACTCAATTATTGGATGAGTAAAACCCCACTTTCTCTCTCTGGACAGCCCATTTCCCCCTCTATCTCAACCCCACTTCTCTCCTACTGGCCATCCATGGCATCCAATGCTCCTCCTTCATTCTTTACTCCTCCCTAGAGCTACTAGACATGCTTGGGCGTGCCCACTTTGCCAAAAAAATGGCATGCCGGCCATTTGCATGCTCTGGAGCGCGCTACAGTGCGCTCCTGCACTATAGCCGCCCCCTGCCAAGCACCTCCGGCCACCTCGACTCTCCCCCTCACACCAGCCGATGCTCCTCGACGTCCGCAGCACGCCACGCCTCTATCCCCCTCCTCCCTCTCCTTCCTCTCTCCCCAGCTCGCACGCGTGCCAGCTGCCCGAGCGCACCAGTGAGCGCGCTCACACGCGCGGTGCCCTGGCCCCCTTATTTCCCTCTCTTCTTTCCCCTCGCCCTAGACCAACCCCACTAGCACCCCAAACACGCCCACACGTGCCCCCGTGGCCTCCAGCAACGACTAGAAGCTCGCCGGCGCACGAGCCACGGTGCACCTCGCCCCCCGTCTTTTTAAGCCCACCGAGCTCTCCTCTCCTCACCACTCGCCCTCTGCACCACCATATCATCCCCCTGCACCCCCAGTTTCTCTCCAGACGTGCCCGAGCTCGAGATCGAGCTCGAGCTCTGCCGCCTCGGGTCGCCGTCGATCTCAGGGTACAGGCCCTCTCCGCCGCTCCTCTTCCTCGATCTGGAACCGCCGTGGCTCACTGACCATTCCCCCTTTCTCCCCCGCTTCTTTTGCAGCCAGAAACGGCCGGAACCGACAACGTCCGAAGCTCCTCCGCCACGAGACCTCGTCGCCGGCGAACCAGGCCACCCCGGTGACCGCAACCACCTCCACTCGAACGGCGACTCGACGCTGAGTCCAGCCGTACCCTCGCCCGACCTCGCCGTGCCCTGCATCGACGCTGGTGAGCCTGCCGGCCCTCTGTCGCAGGGTTAGGGATGACAGGCGGGCCCCGCCTGTTAGCCTCTCCTCTCCATCGCCCTCTCTCTCGCTGATGCCTGGGCCCAGCCCGTTAGGTTTAAACCTGGCGCGCGTGTGTGCACCAGTGCGGTGGGTCGCCTCCCTGGCGGGGCCTGCTGCGCTGCGGCTGTTCTGGCCCAGCAGGCACAATGCTCCTTTTCCTTTTTCTTTTCTGTCTAACTTACAAAAATTCCACACGATAAAATATTTGTCCAAAAAAATTATTTCCAACTCCTAAATTCCTAAAGTATTGCAACCTATTTAATGGTGCAACTTTCATTCAAATCCAACAACCTTTTCTTCACTGCAAATATTTAAATGTGATTTTAAGCATTTAAATATACCTTTGTAAATCCATTTCTCCTGTTATGCCACTCCAAATCCAAAACTAAGTATTTTTTCCCTTCTTAGTTTTCACCCTAGTATTTTACAAAAATAAGTTGACATTTTTGTGAGCACTTTGACTTTTCTATTTTTATTATTGTCTTATTTTTCCGCTATTTTCTTGCGATGTTTAGATCCCGTATTTGACCAAGTTGCTGAAAAAGAAGGAGGAGAAGGATTTGAAGACCTCGAAGAACAAGCCAATCAAGACAAGCAGCCCTTTGACCATGTCATCCCTCTTGTTCATCGGTACCCTTTTTCCGATTGCATGATGATGAAATATGGCGGTGGTAAAACTTGTTGTGAACCACCCCATGATGCATACCCCTACTCATGACCTTACCTTGTTCATGATTGCATTTTCAAGAGACTAGTTGATGCATAATGATGCATGTGTACCATGAACTCTTCATGGTTACATTCTTTCAAAAACCCCATCAGGTGCCCCTAATGCCCTTGGGAGATGTTGAACTAAGGTCACCACTTGAGGAAGAAGTGGTGTACCAAAGAGAACTTTTGGTGGGTGTGTGCAAAATGATGGATTAGATTTATGTGTGACTACCGTCCCAACCAAACATGTGCAACCACTCTACCCCTTTATGGGACGGGGCATTATTGATTACTTAGGCTGATACTAGCATGGTGCCCACATTACTAGTGACGGGGGTGACTTGAGTTCACTCTCGGGACAGGGTCGTGCTTGGATAGGCGGCCATGACTGTTTTCACAGGGCACCGGACACACCGTTGGTCCCTTCATGTATGTGTAATAATGTGAAAAGGACAGAGTCCCACGATCTTTTGCTTATACACGAGGGTTGTGTATCAACGAGTGGACCCTATGTTAGTGTCATCTAGGGAAAGGTAATGATCGGGTGCTTCCCCCGAGTACTTGAGGTACTGTGGGATCGTGGATGACACGAAAGCCCGAATCTTGTGGATAAAGTGCGCAACCTCTGCAGAGTGTCGAACTATTCGAATAGCCATGTCCACGGTCATGGACAGTTGGGAGGTGCTACTTAAACTATGTCCAGAAATTTTACAATCTCTGTGCATGTGTGGAAGAGAACTAGTTGTGTTAAGGTGGTGACTTGACATGTTGAATGAAATGGCATTTATCCAAACCCTATTTGTGTTGATATCTGTAACTTGTTCTCAAGGTTACCCATGTTCATTAATGCATATGTCACAAGTTGATAGGACATCTCAACTAGCTTGAAGCTAGGCTGCTCACTTGTTGTACAATTGCATTGTTACTTTGAACCAAATCATGGGTTGCTTGCGAGTACATTCAAAGTACTCATTGGCTTGCCACTGGTTATTTAATTGACCAGGCATGGAAGAGCAGGAGTTCGAGGAAGAGTTCTTTGGTGACGAACACGCGAACTAGGACGCTTCCCAGTTAGAATGCCTATAGGGTTAAGGCAGATGGCATGGGTTCTACTTATCAACAAAGTTTTCCGCTGCTTAAGTTTATTTGGTATTCAGCCCATGTGGCTTTATCTATGTAAGACTTGACCATAATGGTCATAATTTGTGTAGGACGGTATGTATGGATGTAAGACTCGTGTTATTCAGCTTCTGTGTGTTCAGTGAGCATTGATCTCTGGGATCACTATACACGTGCATTCGGTTATCACGACTTATGAGTCGGGGTCCCCACATCCTCAAATAAATGTTTTTGCATAGGATGTTGATTTTATGGATCAGACCGATCCATTTGTTTGTGACTGCAAAAAAGAGTGGTTGGGTTAGATGTTACTGTCATGTTCAATCTGGGTTTTGTCTATAAATTTGATGAACAATTAATCCTTGGGCTTTTTGTACCATCTGTATGCTTGAGTTGCATGTTGTTTCCCTCGTACTCCCCTCCACCTGCAACTACACTGCCGCATCTTCCACGGCTGTTGTTCATTCCCGTCCGAGGCCTCGCCATCATTCTTCGCCTTCGTTCGCTCGTTGTGCCTGCCGCAGTCTAGCATTGTCAACATGGTCAACACCAAGAGGAATCAGGAGATGACTGTACATGGAGAGGCTGACAGTAGGGACCCACCAAGGTCATTGCATTTCGCAAGCAGGTGCCTCGTTATTACAAGCCAAAAAAATACTTCCTCCTAATTGTTTGATAACTAGGTCCCACGCCATTGTCAATGTAGTCAATAAACGAGAAAATTACACAATGAGCGGATAACACCAGGGACCCAGCAGCTCGCCCAGTTGTTTTTAGTTTCAGAGACGGAGCTCAACTGCGCGCTGGGCGGAGGCTGTGGCCCATCTAGCCCATGCTTATTAAGCACATGACAAGCACAGTTGATATATTTTTTTCTTCTGAAATTGGCTAGCCCAGTTCTTTTTTTGGAGAATACCAAAACCGAGGCTTACATGCTTTTCTCAGCCCTGCTGGGCTGCAAATCTTTCAAGACCAGGAGGGATGTAAGTAGTAAGAAATGGGCTTTCCCAGAAAATGGGCTATAAGTTGTAAGAAATGGGTTGTAAATTTTTAAACCAAAGCCAACTGGCAATTGCATTAAAATATCATTTTTATAGGATTTCTCTACTCTCTACTCTTATAAAAACCAAAGCCAACTGGCAATTACATTAAAATATTATCTTTTCTCCCACAAGATAAACTACTCATACAAATGCATCTTCATGTTCCGTGCAATGAATGGGCATCTTGCTAGTTAAGATTCTCAATTTCATTCATTTTTTGCGGAGAATTGTTTTTTGAATTTTATTTTGATATAATTTTTTGAAAATTATTTTTAACGTGACTCGAAATTTCGTGAATTTTTTAGCAGTGCCCAGAATATATGGTCTGCAATGCTAATAAAAAGAATATGGGCTTCAAATATCATTAAGAATTAGCAAATGGGCTATAAATTATTGAAAATAATGGCTAATGGGTTGTATGTTGTTATCGATGGATTTGGAGGCTGACTTCTGGGCCTACTTGGTTGATGATGACGTTGTCCTAATTTTTTTTTGACGCGTACGCAAGGCTTTGTCAACTTAGTCAACACACAGCAGTGACTGCTGGATGTCCATCCAACGGCCGCCGTGCTTCTTCAATCTCTGATCTTCCTGCTCCAGCCGCCCAAACCAGCGCCGGCGGGACTGCCTCCTCCCACCTCCCGTGGCCGGCTGTGCTGCCGTCGGGCCATCCCTCTAACCACCCACACATCCTGTTATTTTCCGGCAACGTCAGCCTCACCCCGCAGCCGACCAGTCAGCTCTCGTACTCCCCTTAGCGTGGGCATCCGCTGCAGTGGCTTCGTCGGCTCCGGGTGGTTCTCTTCCTTGGCCTCGCCCTCGTCCACCGCGTTTGTGCTCTCAGCACGGTGAGGTCGAGATGGTCAACAAACAACAGCCATCGGAAGAGGCTGACAATAGGGGCCCAGACAGGGGAATGCCTCCTTATTACGCGCAAAATAATGATTCCTCCACCTGATAGCTGGGACCCACCGGAAGGGCCTCGGTATTTCGTGAAAAAAATGTTCCCCCCACTGTCAGCTCGGACCCACCGGAAGTGCCTCCTTATTACGCACAAAAAATGAATATCCCCCCTGGTAGCTGGGACTCACCTTGGTGGGAGGCTGACTTTTGGGCCTACTAAGTTGACGGGGATGGAGGGCTTTGTCAACTTAGTAAATATAAATGATTCTTGCTCCAGTGACCATACGATGTCCATCCAACGGCCGTAGTGCTTCTTCAACCTCTGGTCTTCGTGCTCCAGCCGCCCAAAGCAGCGCCGGTCATGCCACATGCTCCTGCCTCGCGTGGCCGTCTGTGATGCTGTGGAGGCCTCACCGCCCCCTACTACTCCCACCGCTGGCCAGGCCATCCCTCCACTCACCCACACCCCCTGTTATTCTGCGGCGACGGCAGCCTCACACCGTAGCCGAACCAGTGAACCGTCGTACTCCTCTTCGTGTGGGCATCCACTGACGTGTCTTCCACGGCTCCGCGTCGTCCCCTTCCCAGGCCTCGTCGTCGTCCACCGCCGTGGTGCTCTCGGTGCAGCGTGGTCAATCTGGTCAATGACCGACTTCCATCGGAAGAGTACTGTACGTGGAGAGGCTGACAGTTGGGTCCACGGCTGTCGGCGTTTTGGGAACGGGGGTCCCCAGACTTGCCTGCCTGTGGCCTACGGCGTGGCTCAGGTGGTGGCCCAGTACGGCCCATCTTCATCAGAACAAGACTCAAGACCCTCGCAACGGGGCCAAGCCTCGCGGGGCGGACGATGCACGACTTCCTCAGGAACGGCCTCGCCAGGCAGGCTCGCGAGGAGGCGGAGAGATCAAGGCAGGGTACCTCGCGAGGTTCTCGTGACGCAAGCCATGACGATCGAGACCAGACGGGCGCCAGGCGGGCGCTGGCTTGTGAAGGGTCCTTGTTTCCTCTTTGGTGCAAAGGGGGCAAGCACAGACGTGGAGTACTGAGGCATCAGGGAAAGGTTGCCATTTCAGTGCAATGAGACCAAGACCAGCAGAGCGGAAGGATGGAGGTCACCGTGGAGCCCAAGATGGCGTCATCGCCAGTGCTTTTGGCAGCCAAAGACCAACTTTAGTCGGGATAACTTGTACTAGATGTTCCCCTACAAAACTGCCGTTGTTGGCACCCTTCCCGCTCAATATTTGGGAAGAGGACCAGGGCCTCTATAAATAGGACTAGCCACCACAGAGAGGGAGATAAAGTGCTCATTAGAGAGAGAGGCTATCGAACTCACCCAAGCAGTTCATCGCACCAGCTCAAGAACTCCTCTTGCGAGGCTGTTCTTCCCCTGTACTGTTCATCATCAGCCCCTGAGGAAATCCACCACACCACACACTAGAGTAGGGTATTACACCACAACGGTGGCCCAAACCAGTATAAATCTGGTGTCCCTTGTGTTGTTCATCGTTTTAGCTTAGATCTCACGAGGCGATCGGACGTAGGTCAGTAGGGGAGAGATCTTCGTGCGCACCCCAGAGTTCGAACCTTAAGGGTCTGCCGGAACCCAACATCTGACATTTGGCGCGCTAGGTAGGGATGCGCCGGAATCTTTCTTGCGCTCTTTCGTGTTCGACCTTCCATCGTGTCCATGGCTGACGCTCGCTGGGCTCGCGCTGAGCGTCGGGATGCTCTCGCCGCCCGCGTCGCCCAGACAGCTCACGTCAATGGGTGTCCTCGTCGTTCCCCGTCACCTGCCACCACCGGCCTGACGGGGAACGAGCAGCAGGCCTCGTCTCTGCATCCTTTGTTGCAGCGGGAAGGCCGCACCGCCACCCCATCGCTGACTCCAGCCGGTTCGTCGTCCCATGCCCGTCGCACCCCCAAGGACGCGCACGCCACGTTGCTCCTAGCGCGTGAGCTCCTGCACTACCGTCCCATTGATGACCTCTACGAGGACTGGCTCGCCCGTATCACCGAGCTCGTCAGCGCCGCAGGGGGCTCTCCTGTGCCGTCCCTCTTGCTGCCTCGCCCTCCATCCTGTAGAGAAGGCACAGATCAGGAGGTGCCTCTGCCACCTCCTCCCCAAGAAGGCGCCCTGGCTCCAAGGCACGCGGCCCCAGGACGAGATCCACCATGTCCAGCGCCCGCTCAACAAGAAAGGAGCTGCCAAGAAATCCCTCGTCCCCAAGATTGTGCTCGCGTGCTCCTGGCAGCCGGTACGCCATGACCGCATCCCTGCGCCACCACGTTAAGACCCCGCGATGCTCCAGGCAGCGGCTCGCGGGAATCCCCAGAAGCAAGCCTAGCATCAGTAGAGGGCTCTAGTGGCCACCACAGGCCGCCGCGCCTTTACCACTGAGCTACGCAGTGTCGCCTGGCCAGGCAAGTTCCAGCCTGACCTGCCTCCTCGCTACGATGGCACCGCCGACCCCGCGGAGTTCCTATAGCTCTACGAGCTGGGCATCGAAGCCTACAACAGGGACGAAAAGGTCATGGCGAACTGGTTTCCAATGGCACTCAAGGACGGCGCCCACACCTGGCTCCTGAACCTGGCTCCTGGCACGATCTCCTCCTGGGATGAGATGCACAACCGCTTCATCGCCAACTTCTAGGGCACTCGCGACCGTCCGCCATCCATGGGTGACCTGCGCCGCATCAAGCACCAGCCCGGAGAGACCTTACAGAAGTACATCCAATGCTTCAACAACGCTTGCCTCAAGATTCCCAGGGTGACCGAGGAGGCCATCATTTTAGCGTTCTCTGATGGCGTCCGCGACGTCAGGATGAAGGAGGAGCTGGCGATCCATGAAGATCTGTGTACGTCACTGGATTTGTTGAACCTGGCAACCATGTGTGCAAGGGCTGAGGAGGGACGCCTCTCCCTTATCGAGCTCCTGGCAGCAGACCCAGAAGAGAAGAAAACCAAGGCCAAGGATGTGAAGCTCAAGGGAGCAGTTGTGCTCGCGGCAGAGCCGGACACAAAGCGCTGCAGGAACCAGCCGGAGTCGTCCAAGGGAAGCCGGTACTATGTGTACCATGATCTCCATACTCACAACACCAACGAATGCCAAGAGCTCAGGGCCGTGCGAGAAGGCCGTGTCTGTCGACGCCCCGAGCACAACGATCGGAGCTACGACCGAGGTGGAGCAAGAGGTGGAGGATGATGGGACGACTGTGGCCCTCGCTAAGGGTGGCGTGACCGGCCTCGCGAGGACCGCTCGCAGGACCAGCCTCGGGAGGGAGCTTGGAGAGATCAGCCTCGTGAGGATCGCCCGCAAGGCAACGCAGGCCTTCCTCCTCTGCCACCATCACCAAGAAGGAATTAAGACCATCATCAGGACGAGGGGGCTGGGGGCTTCCAGGAGCCACATGCAATCGCTTGCATCTTGGGCGGCGCTCAGGCCCCAGCCTCACAGCGCATCTTCAAGCAGTTTGCTCGCGAGGTGAATGCAGTCCTCCCCAAGCTTGAGGCCACGCGCCCCCTTAGGTGGTCTGCATGCGCCATCACGTTCAGCTCAGCGGATCAGCTCAAGTGCGCGGCAACGGTCGGTGACCTCCCAATGCTCTGTTCCCCAGTCATCAGCAATGTGCAAGTCACCAGGACCCTCATCGATGGCGGCGCAGGACTCAACATTTTGTCTGTCGAGACGTTCAACAATCTCCAAGTGCCATATGATCAGCGTCAGCCAACCAAGCCTTTCTCAGGAGTCGCTGATGGTTCCACTGTCCCAATAGGGCAGGTCCACCTTCTTGTCACCTTTGGACAGCGCAACAACTACTGCACCGAGCTCATTGAATTCGATGTCGCTCACATTCGCCTGCCATACAATGCCATCCTCGGGTATCCAGCCCTGGCCAAGCTCATTGCAGTGACTCACCATGGCTACAACGTCTTCAAGATGCCAGGAAGTGGCAGGGTCATCACGCTCCCCTGTGAAGAGAAGGATGCGGTGTGCTCCCTCGAGCGTGCCTTCCAAGCCGCGTCAATCGAGGACCCGAACAGCAAGAGTGGAAACCTCCCTAGAGCAGCTCCCAAGAAGAAGGAGACATCACCTGGCTCAAGGCCTCAGGAGGCAGGCACCTCTGGAGGCGCCACATCCGGACATGCGCCCATCCAAGGGGCGCCACCCTCCATCGAATAGGAAGGCGCGCCCGACGCCTTCCTCGGGCAGGGCTCGAGGGCTCTCTCTTGGGGAGCCACTGACTTTGCCAAGATCACGAGGGAGGCGCTTGGGCACCACTTGGAGGCGTGCTTGGTGGCACGTTTCCCTCAGGAAGGCGTAAGGAAAGGAGGGCCCAACCCTCAGGAGTTCATCACCAAGTTCGCTCAGGAGTTGCAGGAATCGAGAGTCATGCACGGCAACCGCCGCCTGCCCAGCGTAGCTCCCCATCCAGGCAAGGATGGCGGGCTGCACGTCTGCATCGACTACCCAGGGCTCAATAGAGTCACGTCTCAGGAGTGCTCCTGGCCTTTGCGTGTGGGGCGTTGTGCGGGACCACCGCACAACTACGTTCGCATGTCCTTTGGCCTACCGAACGCGGCTGCAGCCCACCAGCGCCTGATGAGAAGCATCCTGGAATCTCGGGTGGCCAAGCATCACACGTTCCTGGAGGAGGTGGAGATGGACCTCACCGAGCCGCCCGGACCTCCTGAGCCTCTCGAGGCTCGGAGCCCCGAAGGCTCGTGAGGATTGGCTTCTTCATCATGTACCGTCAGCTACTCCGACACTCGTTCTGCAATGGTATTAGGTGACTTCTTTCAAGTTTCATTTTAGCTGGGAGCGCCCTCAGGGTTGCATCATTCCCAGGCCGCGTGGGTCTGTCCCTGTGGCATGTATCCGTTTAGCTCTTGTGTTCAGCTTACCTTGTGGGGGTGCCCCTCGGGCTGCATCATCCCCAAGCTGCTTGGGCCTGACCCAGTGGCGTTTTCTTTCTCTGCATCTATCTAAGTTGGTTCGCTCCTTCATGCTTGACCTACTCATGATTGTCGTCCGCCGCCCACTGCGGGTCTATTTTTCCTCATGCAAATCGCTTGCACGTTAAAAGAGGGGCGCCTGAGCATCGCGACTCATGGGCTCTTACTGGCTCTCCAGCCCTCACCCCCTGGCCTTGTCCACGGCATCGCGACCTAGCATACCAGCGGCGGCTGAGCTTGCTCGAGGGCCGGGACCTGAGGACGTAGAGCATTTGCATTTTAACCACCTTGCAGGAACATACCACTAACAAAGGCCCAGAGCCATGCACAACCCGCCTCGACGTAGGGCCTCGTGAGCCCTGCACTGGCTCACGGGTGCCCAAATGCACCTCTCCTAAGCCCTACGGGGCTGTAGACGCCCCGGGGGCTCCTTCCGGAGGGGAGCCCTCCTCCCACGCACCAGTGGAAGCACCATGCTCCGCGCTGGCTGACGACATTCCCGAGGAGTGGCTTTGCCCGTACACATACGGAAGCGCTATGCTCCGCGCTGGTGATAAACAACTGAGGGCAGCCGACGTCTATATCTACCTCAGGGAGCCCAGAGCTCAGTGTCTGGCCCCATCGCAAAGCCTCCCCTCGGGAGTGCCGCGCGAGGGGGTTGGACACGGGGGCTGCGCCCGGGCCACGCCCGAGCACATGCCACCTAGCCAGGCCCCTCGGACCTGGTTGTCGCGCGCCCCTCCCTGAGCGGAGCCAAGGTATGAAGACTTGTTTGAGCGTCAAGGGGGACTCCTGAGCATCGCGACTCAGGAGCCTAACTGGTCACGTAGCCCCTCACTCCTTAGTTCCGAAAGGCTAACGGCGGTTGAGGTATGCGCGGTGCCGAGCCCTGCCATAGAACGACAAATCCTCTCTTCCACCCCCTCCCTATTTGCCGTTTGTGCGTCAAGGGGGACTCCTGCGCATCACAACTTAGGAGCCTAACTTGTCACGGAGCCCCTCACTCCTTAGTTCCGTCCTAGTGATCCGGTCGGGGCTAACGGCGGCTGAGGTACACGCGGGGCCGGGCCCTGCCGACGTAGAACACAAGCAAATAGGAAGGAAATTGCAAGATCTAGCAAGTCCAGAAGGAAATATTACAGACCGTAGATTGTTCTCACAATACCAGACACAAACTTAAAACGCCTCCATGAGGCATAGTGCATGTTGCAGGAGTAAAAGCAGGGAAAAGGCCGTGAGAAGATCACCCCTGATCTGCGCCACCGCTCGTGGTCGAGTCGCGCTTGTCAGCCCACCCCATGGAGCTAAGGAGCCGGCAGTGCCTTGCTTGGGCGCGGTGTTGAAGGTGCGGAACTTCGACAGCAATGCCTTTGCTCGACCCTTGATGGCTTCGGCAGCAGCGGCGGAGCGCTTGGCGTCCACGGGCTCCAGCAGGTTGTCAAGGTTGGCGTCGGGGTTGTGGAGGTAGACGTGGCTGAGGATCCGCGTCAGCGCTGCGGAGGAAAGGACGCGAGCCTCGACTTCACCCATGGGGCCAATGCCGATCACGACTTCTTCAAGCGCCTCGACGAGGAAGGGAACCAGCTTAGCGGGGCCTTCCTTGGCTCCGGCCAGTGGCTTCTCCAGGCCACCGTCATAGAGCGTTTTCAGCACTATGCGGGCCCTCTCCTCATAGCGCGCGAAGGCCGCGTGGTCCTCGGCCAAGACCTTCGTCTCGGCATCCAGTTCGACCCTCTCCGCCTTCAGCACCTGCTCGAGCGTCTTCAGCCGGTCACGGTCGACTGAGAGTTCGGTGTCGCGCTCCTTGACAGCAGCCTCCCGAGACTTTATCTCCTCCTCCTTCACCTGGTGGTCGCAAATCTCCTTGGCGAGCTCATCACGCAGCCCTTGCAATTCGCCCTCCAGCGTCTTGCAGTGGCCCTTGGTGGTTGAGGCATCCTTCAAGGTCGCGTCGCGAGCGGCCATGGCCTGGGAGGTGGCTTGCTTCCCCTCCTCGGAAGCCGTCACAACCTCGCTCAGCGCCGCTCGGACGGAGGCGTCAGAGCGAGCCCAGCTGGAGACCAACTCCAGGCGCCCGGCCACCAGGCGAGGGTCCGTGCTCCGGAGATCCTCCTGCAGCCTACTCAGTTCGTCGGCGGCATGGTCCAAGGCGGCGGAGGAAGCAGAGGAGATGGGAGCCGGTGGAGTAGGAGGAGAAGACGGCAGCATGATCACAGCCTCGGAGGAAGGGACCTCCTGAGCCTTGGTCACCTCGGTGAGAGCATCAAGCGCAGGCACCACCAGAGTCAGCGGGGCCACATGGGCTGACTCCTCGCCAGAGCGTCCCTGCTGGCCTCGCGAGGACTATCGGGCAAGGGACGTGTGGGCCCCGCTACCTCCCTTTCCCGCGAGTGAAGACGCGGCTGCGACCGAGAAGCCCGTCCCAGGCAGGGTTGCCGCATCTCCCTTCAGCCTCTTCGCCACGGGTAACAGCCTACCCAATAGAAGATGTCAGATCTCGATAGCAAAAGACAAGAACAAGGTGGAATTCGAACACTTACTGATTGACTGCCGCGGGATCCAACGGACTCCGGCCAAGCTTGAAACTTGAAAGCCTCTTGTGGGGCTCAGCCTCGGGAGGCCCAGCCGTAGGGGGAGGTGCACCTGAAGGGCTAGAGCTAACTTCAGCCGAAGCAGCCGGGGTAGACCCTCGGGAGATCAGCCCGGACTTGTCCTTCCTCGGGACCAGGGGCGCGTCCTCCCCCTCTCTCCTGGCGCCGGCCTCGTCGTTGTCAGGCAAGGAGCAGAGGGTGCTAGACCTGTGCCAGGGGGAAGTCTCCCCCGCCCCCTCAAAGGTCGCCTCCAAGTCACGCTCCTCGTCCTCGTCGTCATCTCCCTCCTCTTCTCTGCTGGATTCACCAGAGGATAGGTTCACCGTCGCCGTTGTCACCTGACCCTCAGGATCCTCTGTTGCAATAGGCCGACCACATCGAAGGTGGGCATGGCGTCCACAACCAGCTCCAGTTATCACGGAGGAACAAAGGACCGGAGCATCCACCGGGCCTGCCACTTCCTATCCAACCAAGAAGCGGAGGGCCGCGGTCAGATCCTCGTCATTCAGGGCGTCCAAGCTCAGGCGGAGGACGACGTTCGCATCCGCGAGCCTCCACAGCGGGCGCGAGTGCGCCTGAAGAGGGGCCACCCGGTGCAACAGGAACTCCCTCAGGAGCGAGGCCCCGGTCAGCTTCGCCGCCCTCAGACTGCCTGGCCTCAGGTCGGCGTTCATCTTCTCCAACACCAGCTTCTTCTGCCGATCATCAAGCTTTGCACGGGACCACACCTCAATGTCCTCTGGCTACTTTGTCGGCAGCTCCAGCAGGGGGTTGTGGCACCCGGCGTCCGCCATGACCCACTTGCTCCGGAAGCCCTCGGCCCTCTTCCCGGCTTTCGAGATGGCGTTGGACTTGGAGTACGTGACAAAGCTCATGCACGCTGAGATATTGCCGTTAGAGACTCAGAGGGAGAAGAAGTGGCACAGCAAGGCCACGGAGGGCACCACCCCAACGTGCGCCTCATAGTAGTAGGGGAAGATCGACAAGAGAAGGATGGAGTTGGGATGGATATGCAGAGCATGGAACTGATACTGGAGAAGGACGGCAAGGAAGAACTCAGAGAAGGGAGGAACCAGACCAGTGATAACGGCGCTCATGAAGAGGGGGTAGAAGGTGCTCCCCTTGTCCTCCGGTCGGGCGGAGCCAAGCCGGAGCGCAGTCTCCCCCATCTCGTTGATCTGCGACGCCACCATCTGGCGCGTGAGGGTGAGGTTCTTCTCTGTCACGTTGGGTGAGACCAGAGCCGGCGTATACTAGGCCGATGCGGCCCCAGCCGGGGTCCTACGGGGTGCCATTGCTCGCCAGAGGAGAAAGGATGTGGCAGATCTAGAGATTTTGGAAGCAGAAGGGCGAAGAGCAAGAAAGGGGATCTGGAGCAAGGAGAACGAGAGTAATGAAGGTAAAGCTAACCCCGGGCCAGCCTTTTGTCAGTCGAGCGGTTGCCGAGGCAGCATGGGGAAGCGGAGACGCCCACGTCCAATCAACCGCCACGCGACGCCCAAGGCCGTAGGCTGATGGGGCCCGCGGCGCTCCGCACTTGCCCCTTCGCTTCTTCGCTAAGCCAAGTCCGAGCGCGCCTTGGGCCCGGGGGCTACTGTCGGTGTTCTGGGAATGGGGGTCCCCAGCCATGCCTGCCTGCGGCCTGCGGTGTGGCTCAGGTGGTGGCCCAGTACGACCCATCTTCATCAGCACAAGACTCAAGACCCTCACGAGGGACCAAGCCTCGCGGGGCTGACGATGCACGACTTCCTTAGGGATGGCCTCGCAAGGCAGGCTCACAAGGAGGCAGAGAGATCAAGGCAGTGTAGCTCGCGAGGTGCTCATGACGCAAGCCCTGACGATCGAGACCAGGCGGGCGCTGGCCTGCGCAGTGTCCTTGTTTCCTCTTTGGTGCAAAGGGGGCAAGCACAGATGTGGAGTACCGAGGCATCAGGCAAAGGTTGCCATTTCACTGCAACGAGACCAAGACCAGCGGAGCGACAGGATGGAGGTCACCATGAAGCCCAAGACGGCGTCATCGCCAGTGCTTTTGGCAGCCGAAGACCAACTTTAGTCAGGATAACTTGTACTAGATGTTCCCCTTCAAAATGGCCATTGTTGGCGCCCTTCCCGCTCAATATTTGGGAAGAGGACCAGGGCCTCTATAAATAGGACTAGCCACCACAGAGTGGGAGATAAAGTGCTCATTAGAGAGAGAGAGAGAGAGGTGATCAAACTCACCCAAGCAGTTCATCGCACCAGCTCAAGAACACCTCTCGTGAGGCTGGTCTTCCCCTGTACTGTTCATCATCAGCCCCTGAGGCAATCCACCACACCACACACTAGAGTAGGGTATTACACCACAACGGTGGCCTAAACCAGTATGAATCTTGTGTCCCTTCTGTTGTTCATCATTTTAGCTTAGATCTCACGAGGCGATCGGACGTAGGTCGGTAGGGGAGAGATCTTCGTGCGCACCCCAGAGTTCGAACCTTAAGGGTCTGCCGGAACCCAACATCCAACAACGGCAACCGCAAGGAAGTTCCTCCTTATTACGTGCAAAATAATTATTCCTCCACCTGAAAGCAGGGACCCACCGGACGGGCCACTGTATTTCGCGAAAAAAATGATTCGCCCCCCGACTGCTGGGACCCACCAGCTACATCTTCGCATGCAAGGAAGTGCACCTGGGAAACAAAAAAAGATTCGCCCCCTGACTGCTGGGACCCACCAGCTACATCTTCGCACGCAAGGAAGTGCCTGACAGTCGGGACCCACCTGGTCGAAGCGTACGTAGCGTTGTCATTCTGGTCGCGAACGTGTACGTACATACTGGTGGATGTAGAGGCGCGCATGTGTCATAGTAGAGGCACGCACGTAGCATGTACACGTACGTACATCGGCCAGGGTGCAAGAAAGAAAATACAGCCACGTACGTACATACGGGTGGGCTCTCGAACGCCTACTCGCGCATACGTACGGCCAGGGCTCGTGTACATGGCTGGGTCAGAACGGAGAAACAGCGTCGTCATGTTCATGGGGAGCCAATCGGCTGGGTCGGAACGGAATGCATCGTCGTGTTCATCGGGATGGCTTGGACGAAACAGGCGATGGAAAGAAGGGATGGCGTAACGCAGAATGGAGGAAATGGCCTTGTGTTTGACCCGCCATGTTCGAAACGAGATACTGTTCATTGGGAGGGGTCTGGCATACTGTAAAATGGAGGAAACAGACTTGTGTTGGACCTCCTATGGTCGAAACGCAGTCCTGTTGATCGGGAGGGTTGTGGCGTACCGCAAAACGGCCGAAACGGACTTGTGTTGGAGCGCTACAGTCGAAACGGGGGTCTTGTTCATGGGGAGGGGTGTGGCGTACCGCAAAACGGGACTCCATGGGATCCCAACGCCTCGCACACACGCACGTACGTGTACGAGAGAAACGCGCATCGCTCGGCCCCCAACCACCCACCGTAACCAGGAACTCGCCAAAATTTTCCTCGCCCTCGCTTATACCACGGTTTTTTCTGTCATTGATGGCCCAAAGAATGTCATGCAGCTGCGTCCGGCCCGCCTAGCATGAAAAGCCCATTTTCTATCATGATTTTTTGTCATACAAGTAGGAGCCCACCACATCTATGATGATACCAGGTTTTGTCACAATTATCGTCATAGAAGTGTCATAAGTATGACAAAAAAAATTCCGTTCGGCCCAAAATGTCACGGATGTGTCTTTTTTTTGTAGTGGATCTGTTCATCATCCTCCTAGGCGCGACAAGCACTGGAGCACCAGCCAAAGGGGAGGTGTTCGACAATGAGGTACTCACTGCTGCCGGGCTCCAGGTTGTTGATGAACAGAGCACCAGCAGCAACACCACCAAGGAATATAAGCTCCTCCATGCCATGAGCGCCAACTTCCAAAAGCTCCAGGCACTATATCGCGCCCGCCAAGACAAAGTGGACTCCGGGATGGCAGCCATGGACAAGGCTGAAGCGGACTTTCAGGAGCGTATTGCCGAGGCTTGGGAGGATCTGAAGGCCGCCTAGGTCCAGCTGGACGAGCGCCATGTGACCTCCTCTTCAAGCAGGCTGACTTCGACAAGGCCCAAGAGGTGGCGAAGGTGAAGGCCGCCAAGGACGAGTCTGACCAGATGCAGTGCCGCATCTTTCTCGACGCCCAAGAAGAGGACTTGGTTGCCCTCGAAGCGCCTCTCACCGCCACGCTTTGTGCGAAGGACGAAGAGGTTGAAAAGCTCATCGCACAGCAGACCTAGCGGCTGAAGCAGGAGCACAAAGAAGCACTCGATGCTCTATCCTTGGACCATGTCGTCAAGCTAAAGGAGGCCGTCGACGGTGCTGAGGCCGTAGAGGCCGCCAAGATTGAGCTGGACGGCAAGGTGGAGAAGCTCGAGCTGGAGGTGGAAGAGCTAAGGAAGGAGATCTCGAATCTGAAGAAGTACAGGGACATGACTGCCCACACCTTGGCGGAGCTGCAGGTCACCATCTCCGACAAGACCAAGATACTCTCCAATGCCAACAAGTCCATCACTGATCTGAAGCTGAAGCTGGAGACTCTAGAGGGTATGCTTTTGGAGATCAGGGCTCGCGAGAAGACTCTGACGAAGGATCTTGCGGAAGAGAGGCTGCTGCTGTAGGATGCCGCCACCACCCACAACGAGCTTGTAGCCGACACGAAACTCTGGACTAGCCGACTTGTGGATGTTGTGGAGGGGCTCACTACACAGTTGTCCGCCATGGGCATGCCAAACTTCAGGTTCTCTCATGAAGTGAACGTGACCGACAATGCCAGGCTGACCCTATTCTTCAAGGGCATCCTCGATGCCCTGAAGCTGCTCCACTCCAACAGGGCGACTTATCTGGCCGAGGAGTCCCGGAAGCTTTGCCGGGGCGCCTTGACTAAAGTGCTCACCAAGGTGGCATACTGCAACCCCTGCGTCGGCTTCGACAACGCACTTGAGAGCTTGCCGGGGGGTGTGGACCTCCGGGCGCTCGAGGAGCGAATCGAGCCCATCATTAGCTACATCAGCGGAGTCAAGAGGCTGGAGGGCCAGCACCGGGATTAGCTGCTCCATTTCTTCTTGCCACTTCAAGCTCGCACCCAAGACAACTTTTATCTTAATTCAAAACCGCGGCAACCACCGATGTAATATAACTTTGCTATGCTTTGAACCGAATGCATGCTATTTCCCTGTTTGATTTCTATTTGTATGTACTACACCCTACGCTTAATTGGATAGGCTTGCCGGCGTGTTAACCCTTGTCGAGGGCGCTTCGAAGGACGGATCCTTAGCAGCCTGCTTGGCGGTGTCATTGCCGGGCAAGCCACCTTGTCGTCCTTGGCGCAGCCACTTGAGCTATTGAGCAGACTCGAAACAGAACAAGGGCACAACCAATAGTGGCAGGGTTCCTGTGCATGCAGGTTTTCCATGCAAAAATCGAGACCATTCGAGGGAAATAACCTTACAAAAGGGAATTACTCAAGGTTTAGCGTGACATAGCTTTTTGTTGCCGCACGGATCGTCGTTGCGGCTGCAAACGACGCTGCTCACCTGGCTTCTCGTATCTGGGTGGCATGGACTATCTTGATCTCCTCTGCCGCCAGCGTCTGCCACATCGCCCGTCCATGCTGGCACTGGCGGAGCGGGTCCGGACAAAGCGACTGCTGTGATCATCTTCTTCTTCGGAGCCATGGTAATGAAGAAAACAGATGCACTAACTGATAGACCAGATTCTCACAACTTCTACCCCCTACCTGGCGCGCCAAAGATGTCGGGGAAACCAACACATATGGGATCAGGGACGATCCCTTCTATGGTTAGCGGGGAGAGGAGCTGCACGAAGAGCGGGTCTAGCGATCAGTGCGAGGGATTTTTACCTAGGTTTGGGCCGCAAAGATGCATAATACTCTAGTCATGCTTGTGTGTATATTCTCTGTTCTTGAGCTCTTGAACTAGCTGCGGTGCATGCCTTGTCCAAAAATTCCTAATCCTCTCTCCGTATGCCTCGGGCCTCCTTTTATATGTCAAAGGGGTTGCCACAGCGGCACACAGGAGGTGGAAAGTATCTACAGTGTACATACTTCTCGCTGGCGTCGTAGGACAAACACATTTAATGTGTTGCATTCGTGCCTTCTCTCTTTATCGGGGACAACAAAAGAAGTCGTCCCGTCCATCGCCGCCCTTCCTTGCCTTTACACGCGTCTAGGCTGACGTGGCATGCAGTGCCACGCTGGCTAGATAGTTGTTGTTTTGGCACGATGGTAGAGCCTCCACGAAGATCTACATGCCGCCAAGTAGGCGCCTGCTTAGTCGGCAAGTTGGTCGTTGCACTGAGTGGTGGTGAGGTGGAAAAACCTTGTGGTCCCCGGCCTAGCCATGGGCCCGCAATGGTCCCTCGCAAGGCTTGCCGTGGGCCTCGCGGTCGTCCTCGGCAAGAGTCTTGCAGGGGTCTTCGTCTTCTGGTCCCACGTGGACCCGCAGGCTATCAATCTTCACAAAGATATGCATGCTACTTTGCACGCGCCCCCTGAGACTTGGCCTTGACGTGTGTCAAAGCTCTCAGTTGTCAAGGGTGATGGCCTTGCTAGTGCTTCGCAATTCGTCCCGCTAGGAGTTTGCCAGGGCTTCGCAAGCTGCCCCGGCAAGGATGTTGTCGGGGGAGGTCCATCTTGTCTTCTCGTCCTTGTTCACTTTATTGAGTATCTGTCTTGGTAGTTTCGTGTTCTGACTGCTGCCCCATCAGGCCCTGCCGCAGGCTTGCCTACGACTGCCCATGCACAAGGGGTACAAAAAGAGCCCATGCTTTTGTACACCGACAGGTTAATGTAAATTGCCTCTCTCCCCCCTGTTTTCATGGTGGTTGGCCCCTCCCTCCCCCCAATCTCCAATCAACAGCTCACTAGTTTCACATTACATTAATTATGTAACTGTGATTATGTAGGTGTAGCATTACTCGTCCTAAATAAACCATATAAGCCAACCTCCCAGCATACCGCGAGGGAAAAGACTCGGCCGCGCCGTTTTAGTCAGGATTACCGGATTACTAGTAGTACTATCGATGGATCGCACAAAGTACTAAGTTTTTTTATGGGGCGAAGCACCAAGTTTAAAGGGAAAAAAGGCGGGACACTTACATCAGGCTTGTCGCGGTCGCATTCACCCCTCACACGATCGGTCCTGCACACGGTTCACGCAAACGAAACGCGCTTCGTCTTGCCTCTTCACTGACATGTGGGACTGCAATTGGAGAAACCAACAATGCACCAAACTCCCCCGCCCACCGTGCGAACCCCCCCCCCCAAAAAAAATTCCCCTAAATCCCAAATTCAACCGCCCTTCGGTCAACTAGCCAAAAATATTCCCCAACCCCCCTAGCCCCCTCCACTCCATTCGCTGCACCAAAGCCGCCCTCCCCGCCACATCGATACGTCGGCGCCGTGGTTCGTCGAGGGGACGCACGGCGATCCTCTCGCTCCCACAGTACGCTCTCATAGCCTGTCGTCCTCTAGTCGCGCCACCACTGCTAGCGACATTCTTGTGGAGACGCACGGTGGTCAGCTTCTCCCATGGTACGCGCATTCTAAACTGAGGCCCCATGCATGTTGGAGTAGCGTCAAATGTTAGCTGATAGACGCTGTTAATATCACTGTTTGCCAAAGTAGTTTACAGTCACTATGCTCTGCTTAAGAAGCTTCCTTGCCCTGTTCCGCACTAAACTGCTTAGCTGAGTTGGCATGCCCCGTCCGATTAGTTGCTAAAATATCCTGCCATATATTTATTGTGACGTAGATTGCCATGGTCCAGTAGCCAATCTGTTAGGTGAAATTGATCTACAACCTTTTATACTCAATCTTTGTTGCTGAAATGGCCTTCGATGGATGTGTGCTAGGCCTCATTGACTACTAAAACAGCCTGCCATAATTTAGCACTCAAATATGTTTGCTGAATTAGCTTTTTATATATATATATATACATATATATATATACATATACATATATATATATATATATATATATATATTCTTACTTAGATCTGCTTGTCCAAATATCTCGCAATAGCTTTAGACATCGACCTGGGTATTTTTTTGGACTTCGTAAAAAAGCATATATGTTTTTCTTGTAATATCTAGTAGAACAACTAATTTTGTATGTCTAACAGATGGACATGACTTGGATAAGTTTAGCTCGAAGATTCTCCACAACATATGTCGAGGGGGTTGAAAACTTCATGAAATTTATCAGAGCTGAGTACGGTGGTCCGAATTTAGATGTGCTCTGCCCATGTAGCAGTTGGATGAATTCAGTTACAAGACCCCATATGCAAAATCATCTACACTTCTATGGGATGTCGGTCAAATATACTAGGTGGGTTTATCATGGTGAAGCTGTGAATGTCAATGTTACTGACTATGTGGAAGCAGAATATCACCATCTTGATCCGCCTGATGCTCAGGTGGAAGAGGAGGAGGAGGAGGTGGTGGCGGAGCCAGTGAGTTTGACCAACATTTAAACAATGCTACGAAATCCTCGTGCATTTCGTGAACTTTCTCCTAGAGAAGAAAAACGGTGGGCCCGCATGTTGGAACAATGCAACGTGGTTGTCACCCCAGGAAATAAGTTGTCAGTATTCTCGGCTATAGTCACCTTTCTCCAGGTGAAGACATCTGAGCGGAGGACCAACAAATCATTCGATGCAATGTTAGCTGCTTTCCGCGAATCTTTCCCAGAAGCGTCTGAACTGCCACACACCTATAGTAAAATGAAGAATTTCCTTTGTGCTGTTGGAATTGGATATGATATGATCCATGTTTGTAAGAATAATTGTGTTCTGTTCTGGAAGAATTATGCCAACTTAAGTGAATGCCCAAAATGCAAATCATCAAGATGGAAAGATGGCGATGCTGTGAAGAGGATGCCTCATAATGTTCTGAGAAATTTTCCAATTATACCAAGATGGCACATGTTGTTTCATGATGTTGGAATAAGAGAGGATGTACTGTGGCATCTAGGAACTAGGAGTACAGGGATCAGAATGTAATGAGCCATCCATCTCATGGTAGTGACTTGAAAGGCTTCAATCAGAAACATAAGAAGTTTCTGCTGACCCAAGAAACATTAGACTTGGCTTAGCTTTAGATGGATTTAACCCATTTGGCCACTAGAGCGCCACATATAGCATGTGGCCAGTGCTTCTTATCCCTTGCAACATGCCTACAAATATCTGCACCAAAGAATCAAACTACATGATGGACTTGCTCATCCCAGGTCCAAAAAGTCCTGGAAAGGATTTTTATTTGTTGATGGAGCATCTTGTGGAGAAACTTCAACAGCTATGGACGGGTGTTCCCACTCGAGTCCTATATAGGAGCCCACTAGTTGATTTCTTTCTGCGTGCTGTTATAACTTGGTGCATCCATGATTATCCGGTTTTGGGCACTATGTTAGGGCGAACAAGACATGGTTACAATGCATGTGTTCACTATGACAGGAACCCGCTGTCATACGCAATACTTAGCAAGATCTGTTACACTAGACACTGTTGTTTCCTTGCCAAGGACAAGTCGTGTTCCTACAAAATACCGAAGATATATGTTCAATACAAAGCACAAAAACCATGATGCGCAAAAGTGGCTCACTGCCGATGAGTTTGAAGTGGAATTAGAGAAGGTTAGGCATATTACACTAGGAAACCATCCTGATAATGGTAGCGGGAAAAGGAAGGGTGGTAGGGTAGTAGAGAGATTATTGTTTACCCGCATATCCACTTTGTGGGACTTGGAGTATTGGAAAGATTTGGATCTGCGACATAATCTTGATGTGATGCACATCGAGAAAAATATATGGGACAACATTATCGGCACACTTCTTAATATTGAAGGCAAGATGAAATATACCTTAAAATCTAGGACTGATTTGACACACCTGGGTATCAGAAAGGATTTGCAGGTGGAAGAAGAAGGTAAACCATGGGATATGGCACCAACTGTGTATGTCTTGGACAAGGTAAAAAGAAAAGAATTCTGCGAGGTCTTGTCACGTGTGAGATTCCAACATGGATTTTCTTCCAACCCTGAAAGGAGAGTCGGTACAGATGGAAACAAGGTACAATGGTTGAAAACTCATGACTGCCACGTCCTACTTCAAAGGGTTTTACCTCTTATCCTTAGAGGATTGTGCCGCCCTGACTTATACAAAGCAATTACAGAGTTGGGACAATTCTTCAGGGAACTCTGTAGTAGAAATACCAGGATAGGTGCTATGGAGCGTCTTAGAGATAAGATAGCAACTATCCTATGCGACCTTGAGAAGATATATCCTCCAGCCTTCTTTGATGTGATGGTGCATTTGGCTGTTCATCTACTTGATGAGGCACTACTTAGAGGTCCAGTACAATATGGCTGGATGTACCCTATTGAAAGGCGGCTAGGCACTTTCAAGGGCTATGTTAGGAATAGAGCTAGACCCGAGGGTTCCATTGCAGAGGCCTACATCTCTACAAAAGCATTGACATTCTGCTCAAAATACATTGAAACAGCTGATCAGCTTAGCAAAGAGGTGGGTGAAGACAATCCCGGGCTCAATGTTTTCGATTGTCCGGTTCGAGTTATAGGGAAGAGTCGACAAGACGACAAACCTAAATACTTGAACAAAATGGTTTGGTATGTGTTGAATAACTGTCCTGAGATTCTACCTTATATCGAGTAAGTGCTAAGTACTGCAGCTTATGCATCATAATCTACCAAACTTGCAGCACATTCTTATATATTTAGATGTTTGACGCGATCACTATGTTGTGCAACATCTACAAAAAGGAGTTACTGCCATAAAATCCAACAAATATTGACAAACTGGTTATGGTAGGATTTGCGAAATGGTTCAAGAGCCATGTAAGCTTGTGAATTGCACTGTTAGTTTTTCAATATATTGAGTACATAAGATGACCAGCTTGTCTATTTTCTAACCATAGGTTAAGAAGATGTGGGAGGATGGGCAAGCAGTTGATGATGCCCTTTACGAACTAGCAATGGGTCCTGATACTCGGGTAAGACATTATAAATCTTGCATTGTTGGAGATGTGCGGTACAACACCCTTGCACGCGACGAAGGCAGGAAGACACAAAACAGTGCCATTATGAGCACATATACATACGACAAAGAGACAACTGAAATGTATGCTAATATAACAGACATTATTCAGTTGCAGTATATCTCCAGTTTCCAGGTTCATGGATGTGTTCTTCTATTGTGTTGTCATTGGTATAACCTGTTTTCCAAGGTCGCAAAACCCAGAGCTGATGATTATTTCAAATCCATCAATGTCAAGGCGGCATACCTGACCTATGAGCCTTTTATTTTGGCAAGTCAAGCAACACAAATATTTTTCTTGGAAAACACATTTGCACATAGCGATGACTGGAGAGTATTGCAACAGTTTGAGCAGAGGAATTCGTTTAATGAAGTTGCACAAGAAAATGATGCCTACACTGCTCCTGATGTAGAAGATTCCACACACGTTCCTAATATCTTTGAGAACCATGCTGGCGAAAAGATTGCATGTCGGGCTTTGGACATACGAGAGTTGATCAATAAGGCGCCAACGTTCGAGGACATTGAGGATGAAGAAGAAGATGACACTGGTGGGGATTACGATTCAGACTGATACACATGGCAAAGATGTTGACTCTACTGCTCCGGATGATGATTAGATTGCTTTTGTCGTATTTGCCTGTCAGAAGATGTTTTTTTATCTACTATGTGAAATTGTATTTGCTATGACACTGAAACCTGATGAACTTGTGGTTTAGTATTTTGCGGTGAGAAGATCACTTATTATGTATGTTGATTTGTGTTTGGTGATTGTATGACGACTAAAACATGATGACATTGTTGTTTAGTTGTACTCATATTTGGATGTGAAACTTGTATTTGATGACATAGTTGTTGGACTACTGCAATTTGCTTGTCATCTTTGAATGGGAACAAAGATGACGTGACAGGGCCTCTTCTAATTTATTTTTTTATTAGCAAAAGGGACTCTGCTATTTATTTATTTATGAGCAAAAGGGGGTATCCCATGATTTCCATTAATAGAAATCATTAGATGTTCACAACACTACGTCCAGCCTGCTAAACATGTTTTATTCATTACTCGTTCAGCAAAGTGCTCATGTCATAGCCACTGAATACATCAAAAGTGCTACATACACTACAAATAAAGAGACAATCATCCTACAGAGCACATTATTTTGCCCATTATCTTCACAAGCTCTTTCATCTCCTCATTGTTGTCAAGGCCGTTCAGTAGCTGTTGCTTCGCCATGATAAGAGGAACGACATCTTTAACCTTCTACTCTACATCTTCCTCTTCTGTCGTTCGTTTAGTTACTTGTCCAACACCCCAACCTGCTGGTATTGGGATTCCTCGGCTAACCAAATAATTAGCGTAATTGCATTCCCCCACATCAGCAACTTCCCAGAAATACAAATCACACAAATCTTCCCTTTTCTGCACGAATCAAATTGGAAGATCATCAAACAAACTATTAAAAAATCTACAACTAAAAGCAGCAGAGCAACACTTAAAAACATATTATTACCCAATGATTCGGGCATTTGTAGAAGACTCGGCCATGGTTGAGGTTTGTTGTTGAGATGCGACGGATGACTCTGCGTGATTTGCAGCAGTGGCACCACATCAATGGCAGCCTGTTGCCATGAGCAACCGACTGCGGTGGATGTGCCGGCGGGGGTTTCATGAGACCCACAGGCGATGGTACGGGTGGCGACTTGGTGCATATTTGGTTGTTGCCTGCTGAAGAGTAGGTGGATGAGCAGCAAGCGAACATGGTTGCTGCGGCCAGAGCTTCTGATGCTAGGCGGAGTAAGTAGAGAAGAGGAGAAGTGAACATTGGACTTGTTAGTTTGATTACTTGCAGAGTAGCATAGCACCATATATAGTCATAGTCTAGGTTTCGATTCGAACTAGCTATAGGAGCATGTCTCTCTTTTTTCTAAAACTCAGCAACGTCTCTTTACTGGTACACTAGCTTGTTCCATACGCCTACTCAAGTCTTGACTTTCTTTCTTTTTTGCATAGAAGGAAGGAGGCCAAAATTGAGAGTTCCGCCTTGGTTTGCTCCCCGTGGCGCCGCCCTCTATTGTTGTCCACATGGTCGACAACTAAGAGGAATAAGGAGATGACTGTACATGGTGAGGATGATAGTACAGACCCACCAGGATCATGGCAGTAGGAGAGCAAGTGCCTCCTTTATTACAAGAAAAAAAAGGTACCTCCTGATGGTTTCCTGACATTTGGGTCGCACGCCACTGTCAACGTAGTCAATAAGTGAGATAACTGCACAAGGAGCGGCAGGCACCCGGGACCCAGCAGCGCGCGCAGTATTTTTTTCGGGACGGAGAAGGGTATCAACTGGGTTGTGCGGGAGTTGTGGCCCGTGTAGCCCAGGCTTTTATTTCATATGTTTACCACATGACCAGCCATGTTTTTTCCTTTCTGAAAATGGCTAGCGCAGCTATTTTTTTTCCAGAATAACCAATGTAGGCCTACTTGCTTTTCTATGACCTGTTGGTCCGAAAATCATTCAAGACGAGGAGGGATGCATTCGGGCTTGCCCAGAAAATGGGCTGTAAGTAATAAGAAATGGGGTATATGTCAGTGCAACAAACCCTGTGTATGTTGCCTTGACTGTGCACAGGCACGGGAACAAGATTATGACATTTGGCCATGCCAGAGTACAAGAGACCAAGACCTTTGAAGGACCAGCATGAAGAACAAGAGGACCAAGATCAAGATAGAGAAGCCAGATACAACCAGGAGAAAAGCCTCCCTGGCCGGGCAAACGTGATTAGCAAGGGCAGAGCCACCCCCGGAAGAGAGCATCCAAAACGTCCCGACAGGGCTTACCGGGACTCGCGAAGGCAAGAAACACCTCATCAACCACTCCCGCACTACCCATGTCGTCAATCAGTGCGGTGTCAAGCTGCAAAGTGATTAAGTGGAAGCCATTCGCCACATGGCAGCCTCTTTCTACAGGAAAGCCATAGATGACACCGGTCCTGCGACATGTCAAACAAGCAGGCGTCGAGCTGGCAGAATAAGCCCAACAAGGCTTGCCGGGCAGACAATGATGTGATGTTGAGCGGCGCATTTAATGCACTCTGTCAGCCTACAGAGTTAGTTATGATACTGCTATTTACTATCTTATCAGTGCATAATGGCTGATTTGCCACTGTGGTGACCCCTTAAACTATAAAAGGAGGCCCATGGCAACCGTTGAAAGGGTTCGCGAGGTTGATAGTCAACCACCCATACGCGCGTAGCCCCTGCCGCCCCTGCTGGGCAAGTGTACTATGCTCCACCAACATTCATCCACCATCAATCCACCAAAGTAGGAGTGTGGTTATACACCTCGCGGCGGTCCGAACCTGGGTAAAATTGCTCGTGTGATCCCCGTTGTGCTGCCCCACGCTCCTCTGCTCTTTGTGCAACGTGACATCCCCCCTGCCGAACCAGCAAGGGGCCCTTGGTTCCAAGCTGGTCGTGGTTTTCCGCGATATCTATGGTGCGCCAAGTACGGGGATCACTTGCGCGAACCTAAAAGCATGTGCATCGCGTCATCTTCATCGCCCTCTTCATATTCGACGGCGCCATTGACCATGGCGCCCAAGAAGAAGTCCGATGTTTCGGTTCAACTGTCCACCTCAAAGGCTCCGCCGCTCGCAGCTATAAACACTACTAGAGGCGCAAAGACATGCAAGGATGCGGACACCGCTGGGGATGTGGTCAGAGAAGGCGGCATCATCTCAATTTCCCCTACGGTCAAAGCAGGAGCAAGAGCCACCGAGGGATAGCGACATCAGCAACACCCCGAAGGCCACACTCCACGAGGTATGGGTGAAGGGGCTACTCCTTCCAAACTCCCTCCTCTCACCAATGGGCACAGCCACAGTGATGGCGCTCGGTCTGGGGCGAACCGCCGCCCTCCGGCCACCCCTGTCATGGGAGCGACCCTGTGCATGCGCCTTCCCCTGGGCGAGTCGACCAAGCTGATGCACCCGATAGAGCCGCTGGCCCTCAAGCGCCTTCACCACGCCACCACGCCATCCAGATGGCCACCCCGCAACAGCGAGGGCGTAGTACTATCCGTGCTGGCACCATTAGAAGCCGAGCGACGGTACGATCTGCATCGTCATCACCCATGCCAAGCACAGCTACGGAGGCTATGGCGCCGGCTCAGCTGCTACTCAAGTTCCCGCCTGTAGATGAGCAGATCGACGAGTGGCGTGCCACCATCCAGAGCCTTCTCGGTTTCGCTGAGGCTAGTAACTCACAGCAAGCTGGCCCGCCACAGCCTCCCCAAGCGACGGCAGCGGCTCATGCTGCTGGTCATATGGAAGGGGCCACCCCAACGGTGTAGTCCCCGCCTCGGCAACCAACGTGACCTCGATAGCATCAAGAACCTAATGACGTCTCGATGGCCTATTTTGACCCTCGAGCGTGTCCAGATCGACGGCAAGCACTGGAGGACAGGCGGAGGGAAGAGGCACGTACTGTCGTTGAGCAATGTCGTGATGACCGCCGCTAGACTGATGTGTGCAACGGTCCTGACGTCGATGAGCCTGCCCTCAATATTGGTGGATGCCTACCGTTTGAGGTTGGGTGCCCTGCCTTTACTCGTGAGCTATGGAAAGTCCATTGGCCATCCAAGCTGCTGGGGGGAGGGATGAGAAGGTATTCGCCAACTACATTCCTTTGGCTCTTAAGTTCAATGTGTGGTCTTGGTTGATGCATTTGTCGGAGAACTCTATTTCATCATGAGCTGACCTTTGCCATGAGTTCGTTGGCACCTTCCTGGCGGCCATCAAGAACCCGGCCGGTCCAGCAGTTTGCAGCTTCTCCAGCAGAAAGAAGGACAGACTCTCCAGAAGTATTTGTAGAGGTTCAGCAGAGTCCATAGGAACATCCCAAACATCCATCCGGCAGCTGTGATAGACGCTTTCCACTCCAATGTGCGCAACCGCAGGATTCGTTCCAAGATGAATGTACGGTTGCCCAACACTATGAAGGACCTTTACACTCTGGTGGATAAGTGTGATCGGATGGAGGAAGGGAGGAAGTTACCCGGAGAGGAGGATTGCATTAATATTGATTCAGAAGAGGATGATGAATCCACCAGTCAGAATAAGAGCAAGAAGCGCAATAAGAGGTGCAAGGATAAGGCAATGATGACTGTTGAAGGATTGGGTATGCCTTGTACAGGCAAGACAACCAAGGCCGAAGTCCGCGGCAAGGAATCTTTCATGTGCGTTGATTGTAGGGAAGCCGTGGCTGCCGAGAAGGCCAGGAAAGGCCATGGGCTGTATTGCAAGATCCATCGGACCAAGAGCCACGACCTTCAAGAGTGTTATCAAGTTGAGCAGCTTGTTAAGAGGCAAAGTGCTGAGTATGAGAAGCGTGACAAGGAAAAGTGTCAGAATGTTGCTGGCGGTAAGGGTCGAGGTGGTGAAGAAAATCACCCTAGCAAACCTCTTCGGAAAAAAGGAAAACCCGCCAGAGGTCAATAGAAGGAAGCCTGTGATGATTAGAGTGATGGAGGGGATGAAGAGGAAACCAGTGAGCAGGAGTTTCAGAAGGCCACTGATGCCCTATGCATTGATGGGGGTGCATCTCTACATGCCTCTCACCGCCAACTCAAATGGTGGGTGCGTGAGGTCAATGTCGTGGAACTAGCACCAGAGGCCCGAAAACCACTCAAATGGTCATGCACGCCCATCATCTTTGATAAAGAGGATCATCCTGACCGGACCACTTCGATAGGATGTTTGCCATTGTTGGTCTCTCAGACAATTCGCAACCTCAAGGTCACTAAGATATTGGTGGACGGCGGGGCCGGGTAGAATCTGATTTCCCCAAAGGTTATTAGCAGGCTTCAGATAGCAGAAGAGGAGTTAGAGGTCACCGGCACGTTTCAAGGAGTTAATCCAGGCAGGAGTCATCCTAATGGAAATATCACGTTGCATGTGACATTTGGAGGGGAGTTGAACTATCAGACAGAAAAGATTGTGTTTGATGTGGTCGACCTCCCCTTGCCATATAATGGGAACCTTGGACGACCGGCCCTAGCCAACTTCTTAGAGGCATCCCACTATGCCTACAATACCTTAAAGATGCCTGGGCCACATGGGATTATTTCCATCCCATCGGATGAAAAGGACACAATCATTTGCGTTGACAAGGTGTACCAGGAAGCGGTCGCGGTAGCGGCAGTAGCAGTTCCCGCCAAGGAAAGCAGAGGAAAGAAGAAGGATATCAAGGACTCTAGCAAAGAATCCGGGAAGCGTACCTCTTTGGAGTGTGCTGCGCCTATTGATGATTTGCTGGAGAGTTCTAACAACAAAAGGACCAAGGTTACTGCTCCACAAAGTAAGAAGGTCTTGGTAGGGCTGGCTGGCGTTGATGGTACCTTTACCATCAACGCCACCCTCGATGACAAATAGGAAAGCATGCTTGTTGCCTTCCTATGGGCAAACATCGATGTGTTTGCCTGGCAACCATCTGATATCCCCAGTGTTCCCAGGGAGGTAACCGAGCACCACCTTGCTATCCGCCACACGCCAGACCTGTCAAGCAGAAAGTCTGGAAGCAGGCCTTTGACAGGCAGCAGTTTATTACAGAGGAGATCAATAAGCTTGAAGTAGCAGGATTGGTCAGAGGAGTGCTATATCCCACTTGGCTAGCAAATCCAGTAGTAGTCCGGAAGGCTAACGGGAAATGGAGGCTTTGCATAGATTTCACAGATCTCAACAAGGATTTCCCAAAGGAACCATTACCCTTGCCGCGCATCGATCAGATCGTGGATTCCACTTCAGGATGTGATTTGGTTTCCTTCATGGATGCATATTCTGGATATCACTAGATCTTCATGTCCAAGGAAGAGGGAGAGAAGACCTCGTTCATCACCCCATGTGGTATGTACTATTTTATCCGCATGCCATTCAGATTAAAGGGTGTCGGGTCTAATTTTGCAAGGGCAGTCTAGATTGGTTTCGAGCCACAGCTGCACAAAAACATTGAAGCCTATATGGATGAAATTGTGGTCAAGACCAAGGACAGAGTAACTCTTATCTACGATTTGGAGGAGATGTTTGCAAATCTGCATAAGATCAACTTGAAGCTCAACCCAAAGAAGTGTGTGTTTGGTGTTTCCTCCGACAAGCTACTTGGGTTCTTTGTGTACCATCAGGTGATCGAAGCCAATCCCGGCAACATCATAGCCATCGAGAAGATCCAAGCACCAAAGACAGTTAAGGATGTGAGGCGTTTGACGGATGCATTGTCGTGCTAAGTAGGTTCATCTCCAATTCTGCCGAGCATGCCCTGCCGTTCTTCAAAATCTTGAAGAAGGCAGGACCCATGAAGTGGACCCCAGAAGCAGATGCGGCCCTACAAGAGTTGAAGGCCTACTTATCTTCTATGCCCACCATGGTTGCTCCTAAACCACAAGAGTCGTTGCTACTATACTTAGCGACAACCAACCAAGTGGTTAGCGCAGCTTTGGTGGCACAGCGGGAGGTGGACGAGGCAGAGAGCGAGCGAGGACTAGCAGAGTCAGATAAGGATCAGGACAGAAGTGAGCATGACAGCGATGACAACCTCAAGGACACGGCAAGGAAGAAAGTGGTGCAACACCGAGTGTACTTCGTTAGTTACTTGTTACAAGTGGCTCGATTGAGGTACTCTGCCGTACAAAAAATGGTCTTTGGTCTTATCATGGCCTCAAGGAAACTGCGCCACTACTTCCAAGCCGATGAGATCATGGTTTTCACTCGCTTCCTGTTGCAAAGGATACTCCAAAACCCTGAGTCTTCTGGTAGAATAGTGGAGTGGGACTTGGAGTTGTCTAGTTTTGGTCTGAAGTTTGAGAGCACATCAACAATTCAGAGCAGGGAGTTGGCAGAGTTTATTGCAGAATGGACGCCAACCCCTGATGAGGAAGTGACATAAACAGTTATCCCCAGAAAGGAAGCGCCCCCATAATAGATTATGTATTTTGATGGTGCCTTTTCCCAACAAGGTGCAGGGGCTGGCGTGCTTCTTTTCGCACCGTATGGGGAGCACTTGAAGTACGTCGTCCAGATGCATTTTGCGCGGGAAGAGGCAACCAACAATACAACAGAGTATGAAGGGCTCCTTGCCGGGCTCAGGATTGTCGCAGAATTGGGAATCAAGAGGATGATTATTCGAGGAGATTCACAGCTTGTGGTGAGACAAGTCAACAAGGATTAATAAAGTCCATTGATGGTGACATACATTGAGGAAGTGAGAAGATTGGAGGAGCGCTTTCACGGATTGCAAACACAGCATGTACCCCTTGCAGAAAACAGCATAGCTGATCATCTGTCAGTGTGTGTCGCACATAAGCTTCCTGTGGAACCAGGAACTTTTGTGCTCCATCTTACTCAGCCCTCCATATCCCCAGCAACAATGTCCCGGAAGAGGAGAAAGATGGACTCTGTTAAGCCTCTCACGGTAGAGCCTCGTGCTCCTGGAAGGGACACTGCAGGAAACTCACAACTTGCCGGCCCCCACGCTCCTGCCGGGACCACGGTCCCCGCGGACGAGGAGTGTGCCCCCGCGGTTGAGGAGGTGCCGCTAGTCCTCATTACCGAGCCCCAGGATCCAACTTGGGAAAGGCACATAGTCCACTTTCTACAAACCGGAGAACTCCCCAATAACCTAGATGAGGTTGGAAGAGTTGCTCGGAGGGCCAGTATGTACCAGTTTATCGATGACACTCTGTACAGAAGGAGGCCCATTGGTGTGAAATTGAAGTGCATCTGCAGGAAGAAGGAAATGAACTGTTGGCTGAGAAACACAGAGGCATGTACGGCTCCCACATTGGATCAAGGGAATTAGTTGGGAAAGCATTCCATCAATGATTCTATTGGCCTACAACCCTCCAAGATGCAGTCAAGCTAGTCATGAAATGTGAATCCTGCCAGTTCCATTCCAAGAACATCCACCTGCCTGCCCAAGCTCTTCAGACAATCCCTTTATCATGGCCATTTTTGGTCTGGAGGCTCGATATCATCAGCCCTTTCCCCCGATAAATCAGGGGATTTGAATTCTTGTTTGCTGCCATCGACAAGTTTACAAATTGGCCAGAAGTGACTCCTGTGAGAAAGGTTACTGCTCAGTCAGCTATAATTTTCTTGAAAGAACTGGTGTGTCGATCTAGAGTTCCGGCAAGGATCATTACCGACAATGGCATCGAGTTCACGAGGCATGCCTTCATGCAGTATGTTCGCACCATCAGAAGCAAGATTTGATTTGCCTCTGTCACACATCCCAGAAGCAATGGACAAGCTTAGAGGGCGAATGCAGAAGTTCTGCAGGGCCTCAAGACAAGAACATTTGATTCGATGCGGAAGCACGACAGGCGGTGGATCGATGAGCTGCCGGTGGTCCTCTGGTACCTCAGAACGACACCAAATCGAGCTACTGGGCAGAATCCTTTCTCCCTGATCTATGGGACAGAAGCAATTATCCCTAGGAACTTATTTATGGGTCGCCTCGAGTGCTTGCCTACGATGAAGTAGCGCAAGATCAGCACTGGCATGACGACCATGCTACTCAAGGAGAATCGTCTCCGGCTACTACACGTGCTGCACACTATCAGCAAGCCCTGCGTCGCTATCATAGCCGTAGGGTTCATGCCCGGTGTTTTGAAGAAGGTGACCTTGTCCTTAGGCACGTTCAGTCGGCCAAGGGTACATACAAGTTGATGCCAAAGTGGGAAGGCCCTTGCTGGGTTGTACGAGTCACCAGACCTAGCGTAGTCCGTCTGGAAACCAGAGATGGCATTCAATTGCAAAACTCATGGAATATTGAGCATCTCCGCAAGTTCTACCCTTAAGCTGCCCGGCAGCCACTCATTTGTACAGGCCTTGCCTCAGCTACATGTAACCTCTTGTACAAAGCCAGGGCGATGGCCTTGTGCACCAGAGAAATAAAAGAAGCACTGGGGGACCCCGACCAAGTTGCATGCATGCATGAGCATTCCAAGAGCATTTGCATAAGCATTACATGACCATCTGCTTATGCATATAGATAGGATAGCATCCTGCATCATTCTCATCTGCATAAAGTTACAGGTTCCTACCGTGAACTTGGCTCATACAAGGAGTTGAGAAGATGGACCAGCACTACAATACCCGGCAAGGCAAACACTTAAGTTCTACCTCTTGTCCATAATAGTTCTGTAAGCTAAAACTTGTGCATTAGAAACCTCTGCCGCTATTCAAAGCTTAGGTGCTCCCACTTTTGGCTCCAACATTGCTTCAACTTAGGTGGTTGTAGTGGCCTTTCCTGAGAAAGGGTTGGCGGGGGGCTGGTCCCTTTAGTTTTTGCCCGGTAGGCCCCAGTCCCCAGCAACAAAATAGAAATGGGGTACTTGTAGGATAGCCTGCCGGGGAAGACTCGTTTATTTAACTAAACAGGCATCCCACCTCTGCATGAACATATACATGCACGAGTTCCTGGCAAGGATCATCTTTTTCATTAATATTCTGATTATACAAGTACAAGCCTTATAGGACACAGACATGGACTCGAGAGGTTACATTATTTGAACTAAAATTTGGCACTTGGCTACAAGTTTAAGATTGAAAAAAGATAAGTGCCCCATAATCCCCTTTCTTGTCCCTCTCCTCCCAGGCATGGCAGGTGAAGGCAACGAGGGCAAACGGAGTGTCTGGGCGGGATCCCAGGTCAACCCTGTCGGGCCCTAGGAGAGGTAGCCCGACAGGGACGGGGAGACACCAGTGAACGCATCAATGGAGAGCATGGCAGAGGCGACCCAACATCCATGCCAGGAGGACACGGCAGGGCTAACGGAGCTGCAGCCTAAAAGGAAGCCTACCAGAGTCTAGCTAGAAGGCCACTGGAGGAAGCCAGGAGGCACCGCTCCCGCCTCTGCACCCAACTCCCCAGCAAATCAACCTGCCGAGGAGGAGATGCAGATGCAGATGATGGTGCTTCCACCTGATGAAGATGGTGCGGGCGATGTTCAGCCAGAGTCAGAGTCGTCTCCCTCCCCTGCTGTGGTCGTCATCGCCGCCACTATCCTCCCCATCGCTCTCACTCGGGGAGGAGCTTTCGTTGTCGGTGGAGCTCCCCACGTAGTACCCTAAGCGAATTCTCGAGCGCCCGAAGATCTTGACGGAAAGCAGGCCGCTCTCCATTAGTTTAAACTGGAGAATGTGTCCCTCCGACAAGCTATGGGCACAAGCAAAGGTCTTCCAACCACGACAGAGGTACATCACATGAGGAACGGGAAAGTCGACATCAACCCACATGCCACCGTTCCCGTAGCCCCTCATGGGCAACCTCAGAGCATGTGGCGGATCAAGCTCCATTTCCGGTGTGAATGGAGTAGGAAGATAGAGATGGCCGCACAGTGGCTTGTATACCCTGATGACAACCTCACTAGGCTGATTTCCAACATGGCCTTCCATCGGGGGAGGAGCCGCCGGTGGGAGCGCGGCCAGAGCATCACCCCATCCTCCTTTCCCTCGAGCATTGCGGCGACACCGGCCGCACCCCCTCCCTCCGCCCCTCGTAGTAGGTTCCGGCTCCACGGGATCCAGAGGTGGGGGAATGCGTTGTAGAGCAGAAGCCCTCGGCGCCGCCGCTGGAATACCGCCACGCCCTCGTCCTCTCACCATGGCGAGTGAAGAAAGACTACGGGGGAAGAACAAGAAGCATGTGTATATGGAGATGCACCGCTTCTACCTCCTCTGATAGAATGACAAGGCAAGGGGCTAGCCCCTTGCTCAGAGGACGGCGACCCCACCCATCCAATATGGCTTCCCCAACCATCTAGAGGCGCAGGGGATCAGGACCGACCCGCTGCCACAACCAGCGACAGCTGATTTCTCGCCATGGCACTCACACCTGTGTTCTCCGCATCCGCCACCTACCCCTCCCAATGCATGGAGTACATGTATAGTATGCACCCGAAGCATTGAGGCAAGTGGGATGGCGGTTTTCACCTCGTGATCATGGGTTGTGAGCGCCATGTGGGCCATGATCTAAGTTTTGCCGTAACGTTACACACGATGCACGGGAAAACCGGAGACTGGCTCGGACTCAAGATTAATGAAGAAGCAAAGAAGACCCCAAGAGGCCAGCCTCTTCGGCGACCGTGCCTGTGCACTTTTTTAGGGCCTACCCCGATGAAGCCCGGCTGTTCGATCGGGGCAGGCCCGGGGGCTTCTATCGGTGCAACAGACCCTGGGTATTTTGCCCTGATTGTGCACACGCACGGGAACAATATTATGGCATCAGGCCATGCCAGAGTACAAGAGACCAACAACTTGAAGGACCACCATGAAGAACAAGAGGACCAAGATCAAGCCAGAGAAGCCAGATACCACCAGGAGGAAAGCCTCCCTTCCCGGGAAAACGGGCTTGGCAATGGCAGAGCAACCCCCGGAAGAGTGCGTCCAAGACGTCCAGACAGGGCCATCCGGGACTTGCGGAGGCAAGAAACACCTCATCAACCACTCCCCCACTACCCACGTCTTCAATCAGTGCGGTGTCAAGCCGCAAAGTGATTAAGTGGCAACCATTCGCCACATGGCAGCCTCTTTCTACAGGAAAGCTTACAGATGATACCTGTCGTGTGACCTGTCAAACAAGTAGGCGTGGAGCTGGCAAAATATGCCCGACAAAGCTTGCCAGGCAGACAACAATGTGACGTTCGGTAGCACATTTAATGCGCTTTGTCAGCCTGTAGAGTTAGGTATGATAGCACTGTTTGCTCTCTTCCCAGTGGATAATGATTGATTTGCCATTGTGATGACCCTTTAACCTATAAAAGGAGGCCCATGGCAACCGTAGAAAGGGTTCGCGAGGTTGGAGAGTCGAACATCCATACACGCATAGCCATTGTCGCCCCTGTCGGGCAAGCATACTACGCTCCACTACCATTCTTCCACCATTAATCCACCAATGCGGGAGTAGGGTTTTACGCCTCGCAGCGGCCCGAATCTGGGTAAAATTGCTCGTGTGATCCCTGCCGTGCTGCCCCACGCTCCTCTGCTCTTTGTGCAACGTGACATCCCCCCTGCCGAACCAGCAAGGGGCCCTTGGTCCCATAGGTGGCTGTGGTTTCCCGCAACACTACAAGTAATAATTAATGGCTTGTAAGATGAAAAAATACAACAAACAGGCAATTAGTTCCAAATATATTTTTTCTTTCGGATTTTGATATTTTAAATTTCATTGTTTTTCTGCGGGTAAAATTTCTTTGGATTTAAATTAAGGTATTTTAATTTTTAAATTAATTTGAATCTGGCTAGAAATTTCGGTTGTATGTTGTTTGGGACAGATTTGGAGGCTGACTTGTGGGTCTACTAGGTTGACATGTACGAAAGGCTTTATCAACTTAGTCTACAAACGATTCTAGCAATAGTTACCATGGGATGTTAATCCAATGGCTGTGTTGGCTCTTCAATACCTGATCTTCTTGCTCCAGCCACCCAAACCAGTGCCGGTGGGACTGCCTGCTCCCGCCTCTCGTGGCCGGCTGTGCTACCGCACAGACCGCACCACCCCACCCTACTCCATCACTGGCCAGGCCATTCCTCTTCTCACCCACACCTCCTGTTATTTTTCGACGGCGGTAGCCGAACAAGTAAACCCTCGTACTCCCCACTACATGGGCAACCACTGCCAATTATTCCCCGGCTCTGGGTCGTTCCCTTCCTAGTCCTCGTTGTTGTCCACCGCCCTGGTGCTCTTGGGGCAGCATGGTCAATGAACGACATCCATCAGAAGAGGACTATATGTGAAGAGGCTAACAACTGGGTCCACAGCCGCACGCAGGGAAGTCCCTCCTTATCACACACAAAATAAAGATTCCTCCACCTGACACTAGGGACCCACAGGAAGGGCCTCTATTTCATGAAAAAAAATGTTCCTCCCACTGACAGCTCAGACCCACCAGCTATATCTTCACACCGAAGGAAGTGCCTCCTTATTACACACAAAAAAGTGAATACTCCCCCTGCTATCTGGGACCCACCATAGTTGGAGGCTGACTTGTGGGCGTACCGGTGCGGACGGAGGGCTTTGTCAACTTAGTCAATATGAACGATTGTAGCTCAAGTGAACGTATGATGTCCATCCAACGGTCATAGTGCTTCTAGAACCTCTGATCTTCTTGCTCCAGCCGCCCAAACTAGTGTAAGTCGTGCCGCCTGCTCCTGCCTCCTGTGGCTAGCTCTGCTGCCGCGCAGGACTGACCTCCCCACCCTACTCCAAGATCTGGCCAGGCCATCCCTCTACTCACCCGTAACCCCTGTTATTCGTCGGCAATGGTAGCCTCACACCGCAATTGAACCAGTCAACCCTTGTACTCCTCTCCGCATGGGCATCCACTGCCGCTTCTTCCCTGGCTCCGCGTTGTCCCCTTCATAGGCCTCACCGTTGTCCATCGCCTTGGTGCTCTCAGCGCAGCGTGGTCAATGTGGTCAAGGAACGACTTCCATCAGAAGAGTACTGTACATGGAGAGGCTGACATCTGGGTCCACGACCGCATCAAGGAAGTGCCTCCTTATTATGTGCAAAATAATGATTGCTCCACCTGACAGCAGGGACCCATCGGATGGGCCATTGTATTTCGCAAAAGAAACTTTCCATCCCTGACTGCTGAGACCCACCAGCTACATCTTATGCAAGGATGTGCGTCCATATTACGGGCAAAAAATATGATTCTCCCCCTGACAGCTGGACCCCCCCAGCTATATCTTCACATGCAAATAAGTGCCTCCTTACGTCCCTGACAGCTGGGACCCTCCCAGTCAAACCGTACGTAGTGTTGTCTGTCTCGTCATGAACGTCTACGTGCATACTGGTCGATCGGTCTGTCTGCAGGTTGTAGCGATGAACCGTGGCCGAGTAAGGAAGAGCACGTGTCGTAGTAGAGGCACGGACGTAACATGTCACACAATACCGTCTATATCATGTACACGTATGTACAGATAGGGTGCAAGAAAGTAAATACGGCCACGTACGTACATACAGGAGGGGTCTCAAAGGCCTACTCACGCATACATACGGCCAGGGCTCATTTACATGGAGAGGCAGCGGAGATCAGCGACGGTGTTGAGGGAGTCCAGGATTAGGGGGTATCCAGACAGCAGACTGTGTACAACGTCCAGAATATTGAAGCATGGGGATACAAGACTCAAGACTTCGGCCCGTGTCCGGATGGGACTCTCCTTTGCGTGGAAGGCAAGCTTGGCGATCCGGATATTGTGTTTCCTTTATTGTAACCGACTCCATGTAAACCCAGCCCTCTCTGGTGTCTATATAAACTAGAGAGGTTGGTCCTTAGAAGGCCGATCACAATTACAATCATACCATCATAGGCTAGCTCTTAGGGTTTAGCCTCTACAAATCTCGTGGTAGATCTACTCTTGTACTACCCATATCATCAATATTAATCAAGCAGGAAGTAGGGTTTTACCTCCATCGAGAGGGCCCGAACCTAGTGTCGGGGAAACTGATCCACGAACACCTATGGGGCCGGCGGACCGGGCCCCTTTCGGTTCGGCGGGGGCCGGAGGTCGCACGAAGAGCAGATTGAGGCGAAGCACACGAGCAGTTTACCCAGCTTCGGAGCTCTCCGGAGAGATAATACTCCTACTGCTGCTTGTCCAATTGTATTGTGTTCTTGCTCGAGAGAGCTAGGTGTTTTTCTGGCTTCCGAATGAGCCAAACCCCCCTCTACGTTGCACATGGGCCTCCTTTTATATGCTCAAGGGGTCACCGACAGGTGGCAACGCAGACAAGGGTAAAAGCGTAAAAAGTGTTGCGGTTGGTACACCTACTATCACAGTGTATCCTACCTAACCCTGACAGCAGGGGACAAAGGCATTAAATGCCCGTCTGTGTCGCCCAAACAGTGCAGAAGGGGACCGTCAGGGACGCCACCGTTCGCCACAATGGCGATCTTGTCAGCGTCGCATGCCACCGCGCACCGCTGGCTGCACAGCCTCACGCCACGCGCGCCTGGAAAGGCCCCCAGAGCGACACGTTGGTGGATGTGCTGGAGCGTGGGTACAGAGTGGTTACTTGCCGCGGCAAGCGCCTTGCCGCGGTCGTCGTCTTGTCGCGCCCGGAAGCTTGTCGCTCACCAGGCCTCGAGATGCCTTGGTTGGTCTTCCCGGCAAGCTCCTCTTGCCGGGGCCTTGTTGCCTTGCCGGGACGCGTGGCGCGTCGCGGCAAGTTCCTTGGGATGCCTTGGTTGGCCTTCCCGGCAAGCTCCTCTTGCCGGGGCCTTGCCTCCTTGGCTTGAATACTTTGTTCTTGAATGGCTCCAAAGGAACCACGGAGGATCTTGGCGGTCGCCCTGCAAGCCTTGCCGCGGGGTGCTGCAACTGCCCGTGCACAAGTTCGGGATACTAGAGTACCCCTATTCTAGTACAACGACAGGAGCCCCCGGGCCTGGGCCACACACGGTGTCGAGCGCTGTTGGGCTAGGCCCAAAACAGGGCACGGGCACACGCGGCCTGGGTTACGCCAAATCTTGCTCCGCATCCACCGCGCCCTCCCCGAACGGCACGCGTTGATTGCGGCATCATGGGAGAGATCGTGGGTGGTTTCTTTATTCGGAAGGGCGAAACGTCCGCCCCCTCCCTCTTTATAAGCAGGGGAAACAGGGGCAGTTCGTCCACTTCGCCGGTTGCTATTCCATTCTCACAAATCTCGGCCGCTCCCCCCTTCTTCCCGAAGCCGAAGGAGAGCAGCGCTCCGCCCCCCATTGCCACCAACATCACCAACGCCGCCAACTTCCTCCACCACCTCCGCCATGGCTCCAAAAGCCGACAAGGGGAAGGGTGTGAAGTCGGCCGAGGCGCAGCGGCTCGCGGCGCTGCGGAAGGAGCGGGCCCTCTTCTCCCCTCAGCTCGGTGCGAAGGAGCTGAGGGAGTACTACTACCTCTTCTGGTCGACGGAGACGCGAGCGCATCCGCGCACGAGGGTACTCCCGGCCACCGCTTCGAGACTGGCTCCGAACGGGTACCCCTTTTTCGCGCTGTTCTTCTACTGCGGGCTCTGCCCGCCTTTCTCTGAATTCTTTTGCGACATCATGAACACCTACGGGTTCCGCCTCCTTGACTTCACCCCCAACGCCGTTCTGACCATGGCAGTTTTCGCACATCTGTGCGAAAACTTTGTCGGAGTCCACCCAAACGTAGCCCTTTTCCGCCACTTCTTCATGCCTCGGGTTGAGAGAGGAGAGCCTCTTGCCGGCGGGATCGCTTGGATCTCGAGAGTCGGCAAGAAGGAAGCATATCTGGAGGGTGAGCTCCGCAGCAAGTGGGAGGAGTGGAGAGCAGAGTGGTGCTGGATCGTCGAGGAGGAGCCGCAGCCATTCACTGCCGTGCGCCAAGCCCCAATAGTACGCGGCAATGATTGGAGCAACGTGGCCCCGGAAGATGACAGGCTGAAGATTGCCGTCACCCGCATCCTTCGCCTCAGGCTTGCCGGGCTCACTGTAGGCGCTGTAGGCGCAGATTTCCTTCGCTGCCGTATCGCCCCCTGCAGGAGAGGGGGAGACCCGCCTGGGAGTTCAAGAACTCGGCGGATATCATGAGGCTGCGCCCGGGCCTCAATTTCAACTTCACGGTCTTGGAATTGGACGCGATGCTTCTGGAGCTGTTCAAGCGCGACCCCCAGCACCCATTTATGTTGCCGCGGAATGTCGTTCCGCTGTGCAACAATTCTTCACTTGACCGCATCCGCGTGATGATGCCGTTGTGTGACTCTCACGGAATCGCCCCAACTTGGCAAGAACCTGCGGATGACGTCATGCGGGCGCTCTTCGACGACTTGGTAGAAGTGCCGGTCCGCGCTGATGAGCAGAAGAGCCTCACCCGCGACACCACCGATGCGGAGATGCAGCGCATCGCCACCAGGCTGGAAGAGGCGGCCGCAGCTGCTGCCGCGGGCGTGTTCGGGTTCATCGTGGAGGAGGCAGAGGCAGCAGAGGCGGAAAGCCTTGCCGAGCGCGAGGAGTTTGCCGGCGAGGAAGATCTTGCCGGCCCTGAAGCTGAGCCGAGCGAGCCCAGCGAGGAAGAGCCCGAACCTTCAGACAACTTGCCGCAGGCGGAGCCCCTGGCTCCGGCAAGGAGGCGTCTTCGCAAGGCTGCGGACGTAGCGGGGCGGCCGACGGGTCAACAGCCTCCAAGCCGCGCAACACGCTCTACCGCGACAAGCACCGTTGCCGCGGGAGTGCCTCACGCCGCTGCGGCAACTGGAGCGGGGTCTTCCCAGTCCACCGTTGTTGCTCCTGCCAAGCGGGCAAGGGAACCTACTCCTCCGCCTCGCCGCACCGGAGGGGAGCCGGACTTTGATCTCTCCGCGCTCAGCTCCAACGATGAAGAAGAAGAGTAAGATTCCTTGCTGTCCTCGTAGTTCTTCAATTCTTGCTATCTTGTTGCTTTCGTCTTGTATCTGACTTGCTTCGATCTAGATCCATTCCTTTTCAGGACGCTGGCCCAGAGAGCGGCGAAGAGAGCCAAGGCCCCGGTGATTGTCATCGAAGATGATCCCACCGTGTCAGCAGGGGGGGTGTCTGAGACCACCTTGACGGACCCGGCAACTACTCCCCAAAGCAGCCCCCAGCGCAGCCCCCAGCGTAAGTTTATAATTTACTTCCTGCCATTAGGCGCGCATGGGTGCTCTTTTCTCTACTGATATCTTGACTGTTGATTTGTGTAGGAGCAGAACAGCCTCACCAGGAGTGCCCGGAAGCTGCTCTCGAGGTGCCATCTGCTTTGACTATGCCGCCAAGGGAGGAGTCCCCGGCAAGGGAGCGATCTCCGGCAAGGGAGAACTCTCCGGCAAGGGACAGTTCTCCGGCAAGGGACGGCACCAGTGATCCTCCGGTGGTTGAGACCGCGACCGCAGACCCCAGCACAGGTAATCTTCTTGCCTGAAAACTTCCCTTGGGTTCTTCTTCTTCTGAATTTCCTTTCTTGGATTTTTGCTTGACTTTTCTCCCTTTTTCGTTCCTCAGATCCACCTGCCGCGGAGCCAATGGAAACCGAGGATGCCGGCGAGGAGAACGCGCGCGGCAACAACGACGACGCCGCCGCCACCGAAGAAGAGGCCGGTGCTGATGATCCCGCCGGTGAAGAGGCCGCCAAGGCTGCCGCCGCAGAAGCTGGCGAGGAATCCGGCGATCGCACTGACGGCCCCGAGGCCGCAGGAGCGCCAGGCGCTGCACCGACTGCCGATCCCCCTGCCACTGCTGCAGAGCCAGGCTCCGAAGAGCCGCAGCCCGCGCCTACCTGAAGGCCGGCGATGGCATCTTCATCAAGCTCCCCTGGGCGTCGAGCTCCAGGGCTCCGGTCGAAGGAGAAACTTTTGACGAAGAGGTGCTCGCCTCTGCTGGGCTGGCGCTGGTCGATGCGCCAAGCAGTAGCAGCGACGAGTCTGAGGAGGAGCGGCTGCTGCGGAAGCTGTTGTTGCTCTACCGCGCCTGACAAGCCAAGCTGGCGTCCCGAGAGGCACTTGTCACGAAGGCGGGAGTTGACATTGAGAAGCGCGCGGAGGAGCTCCGGGGCCTCAGGCAGGAAACTCTCCGGTCCTTGGCGAAGGAGCGGGAGCAACTTCTCAAGGAGCGGAAAGCTTTCCTCCTCGAGAAGGCTGAAGCTGAAGAGAAGCAACGGCTTCTCGCCGAAAACTTATTTGCGCAGGAAGGAGAGTTGGCGCAGCGCAAGGTCAATCTTGACAGCCACGAGGAGGAGCTTGCCGCACGCGAGCAAGCGATTGGCGGGGCTCTCAAGGAGGCAAGGGACGCTGCCGTAGCTGCTGAGGCCGCCAAGAAGGAGCTGGAGGTGAAGGTGGCGCAGCTGGAAGCCGATCTCAGGGCGAGCGGCGAGGAGCTCGCTGCGCTCAAGCGTGAGCGCGAGAAGGATGCTGCCGCTCATGGTGAGCTGCAGGGTCTTCTCGCTGAGAGGAATAAGGAGCTCAGCGCCGCCAAGGACTCCAACGCAGATCTCGAGCTGAAGCTGGCCACGTTGACTCAGACGCTGGACGGCGCCAGGGAGCGGGAGGTGGCCTTGTCGGAGAAGATCAAGGCCGACGAGGTGCTGCTGGCGAATGCTGCTGCCGCCCACGACGCCTTCAGGGAGACAGTGGAGCATTGGACTGAAGGTCTTGTGGATGCTGCCGCTGCCATCGACGGGGAGTTGGCGCAGCTGGGGATGGAGGATTTTGGGTATCCCTCCGACGAGCATCTCCAACCCAGCGCCAAGCTCAGCCTATTCTTCAAAGGTGCGGCGACGGCCCTCCAGCCACTCCGGGAGAGGATCCCAAAGTAGCTGGCCGACGAGTCGCGCAGGATTTGCATGCTGGCTCTCCAGAAGGTGCTGATGAAGGTGGCGTTCCGCAATCCAGGCCTCAACCTCACCAACGTCCTCAAATCCTTGCCGCCGGATGCTGATCTGGATGCGCTCAAGGCCCTTGTCGCACCCATTGTGGACAAGGTGGGCGAGATCAAGAGGGTTGAGGGCGATCGCGTAGACTAGGCCGCCCATTTCTTTTTCTCTTTGTCGCTGCTGGTCATGTCACGAGAACAATCTATTAGAGCTGCGACAAGCTATCTTGTAATATAACTCTATTTTGGGTAATGATCGCTATGTTATTTCCTTTACTTGATTCCCTGCTTTGTATGTTTTTACCCTATGCTTTTAGGGAACTTGTCGGGGCAGGCACCCTTGCCGCGAGCGCTGAGTGCGGGACATCAGCGGCCTGCTGGCGGTGCCGCTTCCGACAAGAAACCTTGTCGAAACTAGTCGCAGCTCACTTAAGTTGTTGAGCAGACTCGAAAAAAAGTAAGGGCGCAACTAGCTACGAGTTGGTTCCTCCGCGCACAGGTTTTCCATACAAAGCACGGTCGTTCAAGGAAGAATTTAAAATTTAAAAACTGATTGCTCAAACTTTGGCAACTTAGCTTTTCTGTCGTTTGCTTTCCGGTAAGGCGAAAACTTTCTTGAACGATGCCTAGTCCACACCATTATCTTCTCCTTCCCCCTGGGAAACTTGTGGGCGAGGGAACATTCCTTTCCTTTTTGAGAAGAAGAAAGAAGAGAAAATAAAGATATGGAGCCTTATGGCTCGTTATTGCTTACCGGGGGTAGGTGCTGCACAAAGTGTCAGATAACACATGCAAATATAAAGTAAAAAGCATGAATTTGACAAGACGTGCGGAGCACATGAGCTTTACTTACGCACGGGGTCTGCGCCCGGTTTTGTACAAAGGATTACATGCAACATCGGCAAGACTTGTACAAAAGGTGGTTGCCGGAACGGGTTCCGGCAACCGCGCCCTACGGGTAAAACTTACGAAGATGCTCAATGTTCCAAGAGTTGCTCACCGGTACGCCATCTTCGGTCTCAAGGCGGACAACGCCAGGCCTAGTGACTCGTTTCACCCGATAAGGGCCTTCCCACTTCGGCGTCAACTTGTTGGAATTCTTGGCGGACTGAACGCGCCGAAGAACAAGGTCGCCTTCCTCGAAACTTCTGGATTTAACTTTGCGGCTATGGTAGCGGCGCAAAGCTTGCTGGTATCGAGCGGCTCGTACAGCGGCCTGAAGACGGTCTTCCTCAAGGAGCAGCGCGTCATCTTGTCGCAGCTGCTCTTGCTCAAGCTCATCATAAGCGAGCACTCGAGGCGACCCGTATACGAGTTCCATGGGGAGAACTGCCTCTGCTCCATAGACTAGAGCGAAAGGTGTCTGGCCAGTGGCTCGATTTGGCGTCGTCCTGATCGACCAAAGAACCACCGGCAGCTCGTCGATCCAGTTTTTTCCGCACTTGTGCAGCCTGTCGAAAGTTCTGGTCTTGAGCCCGCGCAGCACTTCAGCATTTGCCCTCTCCGCTTGACCGTTGCTTCTCGGATGAGCAACATAAGCGAAGCAGACCTTGGCGCCAAGATCCTAGACGTACTGCATGAAGGTGCGGCTCGTAAATTGCGTGTTGTTGTCGGTGATGATCCTGTTAGGGATCCCGAAACGGCAAACAATCGACCTGAAGAACTTGACTGCTGACTGTGCTGTCACCTTCCTCACTGGTTCCACTTCTGGCCACTTTGTGAACTTGTCGATTGCAACGTACAAGTACTCAAAGCCCCCGACAGCTTGGGGGAAGGGACCGAGGATATCGAGCCCCCAGACCGAAAATGGCCAGGATAAAGGGATCGTCTGGAGAGCTTGAGCTGGCTGGTGTATCTGCTTGGAATGAAACTGGCACGCTTCACACTTGGTTACTTGTGTAGTTGCATCCTGGAGGGCTGTCGGCCAAAAGAAACCTTGCCGGAATGCCTTGCCGGCAAGTGCTCTTGCGCCAATGTGGTGACCACATATGCCTCCATGTATCTCTGCCAACAGCTTTTGTCCTTCTTCCCGGTGAATACACTTCAATTTCACACCGTTGAGTCTTCTTCTGTACAGTGTGTCGTCGACAAACTGGTACATACTTGACTGCCGGGCTACTCTTTCCGCTTCCTCTTGTTCTTTGGGAAGTTCTCCTGTCTGAAGGAAATGGACAATCTGTTGTGCCCATGCTGGAGCTTGCGGCTCGACAACAAGGACTAAAGGCATATCTGCTGCTGCGGGAGCATCCGCTTCTACGGCGAGAACCTGTGGCTCTACCGGAGCTTGATGTTCCCCGGCAAGCTTGCCGGAGCAAAACTTGTCGGGAGCGTTCGCTTCAACGGAACAAGCCCTAAGGCTTGCCGGAGCAGACTGCTCCTCAGCATCCTTGGTGTTGATCTTGGGGACCTTTTTGGCAGCGGCTTCGGGGAGCTTTGCCGGAAAGTAGTCACCAGAAATCAACTTCCTCTTCTTGCTCTGTCCAGTTGATGGCGTTACAGACGGTTGAGTCAGCTTGAGCACAAAGATCCCTGGTTCCACAGGCAACTTTAGTGCGGCGCACTTCGACAGGCCATCAACTATGTCATTCTGAGCTCTCGGAACATGTTCCATCTGCAGGCCGTCAAAGTGCTCTTCCAGCTTCCTCACTTCATCAACATATGCTTCCATCAACGGACTCTGATAGTTCTTGTTCACTTGGCGGACGACAAGCTGTGAGTCACCCCTGACAATGAGTTTCTTGATCCCAAGGTCAGCTGCAATCCTGAGACCGGCAAGCAATCCTTCATACTCTGCAGTATTGTTCGTTGCTTGCTCCTTGGGAAAGTGCATCTGGACTACGTACTTGAGGTGCTCTCCGGTGGGTGCAACAAGTAGCACGCCCGCACCGGCGCCTTGCAGCGAGAAGGCACCATCAAAGTACACCAGCCACTCTTTGCTTGCCTCCTTGATGGGGATGCTCGTTTCTGGAATTTCTTCATCTGGTGTTGGCGTCCACTCTGCTATGAATTCTGCCAATGCTCTGCTTTGGATAGTTGAAGTGCTCTCAAACTTGAGGCCAAAGCTTGACAGTTCCAGTGCCCACTCGACAATCCTGCCTGTCGCTTCTGGATTTTGCAGTATCCTCTTCAGCGGAAAGCGAGTAACGACTGTGATCTCATGTGTTGGAGTGGAGGACAGGTATCTCTTCATGTCCTGCAGCGCAGCCTCCGCTTCCGGAGTCCATTTCATTGGACCTGCCTTTTTCAATATTTTGAAAAATGGCAGGGCGTGCTCAGCAGACCTAGAGATGAACCTGCTGAGAGCAGCTACGCAACCGACAAGTCTTCATACATCCTTGACGCGCTTTGGTGCTTCAATCTGCTCAATGGCCTTCATCTTGTCGGGGTTGGCTTCTATTCCCCGCTGAGACACAAAGAACCCGAGAAGCTTGCTAGAGGGGACTCCAAACACGCACTTCTCGGGGTTAAGCTTGAGGTTAATCTTGTGCAGATTTGCATAGGTTTCGTCCAGATCTTGAATCAGATTTGCTTTGTCCTTGCTCTTGACCACTATGTCACCCATGTAGGCTTCCACATTTCTGTGCATTTGCGGTTCAAAAGCGTCATGGACTACCCTTGCAAATGTTGAACCAGCATTCTTCAAACTGAAAGGCATCCGTACGAAACAGTATGTGCCACATGGGGTAATGAATGCGGTCTTCTCCTCATCCTCTTCTGCCATGAAGATCTGATGATATCCTGAGTATGCATCAAGAAATGAAAGCAAGTCACATACGGCCGTGGAGTCAACAATCTGGTCGATGCGCGGCAAGGGAAATGGGTCTTTGGGGCAAGCTTTATTAACATCGGTAAAGTCAATACACAGCCTCCATTTCCCGTTTGCCTTGCGCACGACAACAGGATTGGCCAACCACGTAGGATGGAGCACTCCTCTGACAAGGCCTGCTGCTTCTAATTTCTTGATCTCTTCTGCAATGAATTCTTGGCGCTCCAATGCCTGTTTCCTGACTTTCTGCTTAACGGGCCGCGCATGAGGACAGACGGCAAGATGGTGCTCGATTACTTTCCTGGGAACACCGGGGATGTCAGACGGTTGCCATGCAAACACGTCGACGTTCGCCCGCAGGAAAGCAATGAGCGCGCTTTCCTATTTAGGGTCGAGAGTGGCACTGATGGTGAAGGTACCACCAGTGCCGTCCTCCTTGGCGGACACCTTCTTGGTCTCTGGTGGAGCTGCCATTGTCTTCTTACACTTGCCGGTGGAGCTCGATGGTGCGCCCTCGACGGTAGCACAACACTCCGAAGAGGTGCGCTTGCCGGAGTGGGCATCAGAGCTCTTGCCGGACTTGGTCTTCTTCTTCTCCCCGGGAGCTTCAACGGCAAGTGAGTCGCGATCTGTTGCGGCTGCTGCTTCCCGGTAGATCTTGTTGGTGCAGATAAGGGCATCCTTCTTGTCGCTAGGGACAGAGATGACAGTTATCGGGCCTGGTATCTTCAGTACGTTGTATGCATAGTGAGAGGCTGCCATGAACTTGGCCAGTGCTGGACGGCCAAGTATCCCATTGTAAGGCAATGGAAAGTCAGCAATGTCAAAAGTGACCCTCTCAGTCCTGAAGTTCAGCTTGCTGCCAAATGTTACTGGCAACGTGATCTTTCCCTTCGGCTTGCTCCTTCCCGGATTGATTCCTTGAAATGTGCCGGTCTCTTCGAGCTCGCTATCAGGGATCTGGAGTTTCTGGAGTACTGCGGAGGAGATCAAGTTCAAGCCGGCCCCGCCGTCAACTAGCATCTTGGTGACCTTGAGGTTGCGGATAGTTGGTGAAACCAACATCGGCAAGCACCCGACCGCAGTTATGCGATCAGGGTGATCCTCAATATCAAAGATGATAGGCGTGCTGGACCATTTCAGAGGCTTGCGTGACTCGACGGGTGGTTCTGCCGCATTAACTTCCCGCACCCACTGCTTGAGCTGGCGGTGTGAAGTATGCAGAGAAGCACCGTCGTCAACGCACAGGACCTCTGTGGCTTTCTGGAACTCCTGCTCATCGGCCTCATCTTCATCCATATCTTCATCGTCGTCGTCATCTTCATCCTTGTCGCGGCCGTGGGGAGGTCTGTCTCCTTGCCGCTGCTTGGCCTTGCCGTGGCGTCCTCCTCGGCCGGGACGTTTCTTGCTAGCTCCTCCAGCACCTTCCTGAGCTTTCTACTTGTCGCGCCGCTCGTATTCAGCCTTTTGTTGCTCGACAAGCTGCTCGACCTTCTTGCAGCTCTGGAGGTCATGGCCCTTGGTGCGGTGGATCTTGCAGTATTGCTTGTTGGTGCCGTCCTGCTTGTCGGTGACTGCCACAGCTGCGGCAACCTCCTTGCCGGAGCTACCAGCTTCGGCTTTCTTGCCGGACTGCTCAACAACTAGCACATCTTTGCCTTTCTTCTTCCTGTTGTTCCACCGTCGGTTCTTTCTTGCCGGGGCAGTGTCCTCACTATCAGATCCTCCTGCTCCTGTGTTCTCTCCAGGGAGTTTCCTCCCTTCCTCAGCACGTGCACACTTGTCGGCCAGGGCATATAGCTCACTGACATCTCTAATCTTGCACATCGCCATCTCCTCCTGCATCCTGCGGTTCCGCACGTTCTGATGGAACGCGCTGATTACCACGGCAGGGTGGACATCTGGGATGTTGTGCTGTACGCGACTGAATCTTTGAATGTACTTGCGCAGGGGCTCTCCTTCCTTCTGGGCGAGCAGATGAAGATCGCTCTCTTGGCCATGAGGCTTGTGGCCACCTATAAAGGCGCCGACAAACTGATGGCACAGATCAGCCCAGGAGGATATGGAGTTGTCCGGCAAGTGCATGAGCTAGGATCTGACATTGGGCTTGAGCACCAGCGGGAAGTAGTTGGCAAGGATCTTGTCGTCCCGTCCTCTGGCAGCATGCACCGCGATGGTGTAGATGCTGAGGAACTCCGACGGATGCGTCTTGCCGTCGTACTTCTCTGGTACATCTGGCTTGAAGTTCTTCATGCTGGGCCACTGGACTTGCCGCAGCTCACGAGTGAACGCAGGGCAACCTACCGCGTACGGCAAGTCGCCTGGTTCCCCTGGCGCATGCATGTCAACAGAGGGCCCAGCGCGCTTGTAGGATTGACGTCGCACTTCTCTTCGGCGCTCGATGCGAGTACGAGCGTCTTCTTGCTGTCGTTCGTGAAAAACTTGGCGCTGATCGCGACGAGCTCGTGGATCCAATGATGCAGTGGAGTCACTGTCGAGGTGGATCCGACGAGTGCATGGTGGTTGCACCCCCACCGGTTTCGTTGCCACCGGCTCGTGCCTGGCAGTCCTGCCGGGGCTGTGATGCACTTGGCTGCCGTGGAGTGACGCCATTGGCAAAGCCAATGAGACTCTGAATGGTGGCCCTCCATTGGTCGATCTTGTCTTCCGCTGGAGGGTAATCCAGGAGCAGCTGAGCTCGCGCCAAAGCTTCTGCTGGAGTGGTGGGCGGCAGTGGCGAACGGTGCGAGGAGCGGGATATGCTTGGACTTCTAACTATGTTAGAAGGAGCAGCATCCCGTCCAGGCGACCGTGTCTCGCTTGTGCCAGCACGTTGACGTGCATGTTGGTCTTGAGCACCCCGAGATCCACCAGCTCGATCTTGTCCCAACGAAAGTATGGTACTGCGAATACCATGACGCTGTCGGTCCTGCGCCTCCTGAGATGGGTGCGGTACATGTACGGACGCCGAGGTCTGCGTAGCCTTGTCCTTGGACCTGGCAGCATCGTGAGCTTCCTCGTCGACGTCCGTTCTTCCACCAGCGTCCACTCCACCACCCGTTTGCTCCAGTGGTGGTGGAAGTGACGTGGACGGAGCAGCTGCCGCCGAAGTTTTCTTCTTCGGTGGCATGTCAATGAAGAAAATGAAGATCTAGCTCGTGTGAACGCCGGATCAGGTTCACGCAGTCTCGACACCCCCTACCTGGCGCGCCAAAGATGTCGGGGAAACTGATCCACGAACACCTATGGGGCCGGCGGACCGGGCCCCTTTCGGTTTGGCGGGGGGCGGAGGTCGCACGAAGAGCAGATCGAGGCGAAGCACACGAGCAGTTTACCCAGCTTCGGAGCTCTCCGGAGAGATAATACTCCTACTGCTGCTTGTCCGATTGTATTGTGTTCTTGCTCGAGAGAGCTAGGTGATTTTCTGGCTTCCGAATGAGCCGAACCCCCCTCTATGTTGCGCATGGGCCTCCTTTTATATGCTCAAGGGGTCACCGACAGGTGGCAACGCAGAGAAGGGTAAAAGCGTAAAAAGTGTTGCGGTTGGTACACCTACTTGCACAGTGTATCCTACCTAACCTTGACGGCAGGGGACAAAGGAATTAAATGCCTGTCTGTGTCGCCCAAACAGTGCAGAAAGGGACCGTCAGGGACGCCACCGTTCGCCACGATGGCGATCTTGTCAGTGTCGCATGCCACCGCGCACCGCTGGCTCAGAGCCTCACGCCACGCGCGCCTAGAAAGGCCCCCAGAGCGACACGTTGGCGGATGTGCTGGAGCATGGGTACAGAGTGGTTACTTGCCGCGGCAAGCGCCTTGCCGCGGTCGTCGTCTTGTCGCGCCCGGAAGCTTGTCGCTCACCAGGCCTCGAGATGTCTTGGTTGGTCTTCCCGGCAAGCTCCTCTTGTCGGGGCCTTGTTGCCTTGCTGGGACACGTGACGCATCGCGGCAAGTTCCTTGGGATGCCTTGGTTGGCCTTCCTGGCAAGCTCCTCTTGCCGGGGCCTTGCCTCCTTGGCTTGAATACTTTGTTCTTGAATGGCTCCAAAGGAACCACGGAGGATCTTGGCGGTCGCCCGGCAAGCCTTGCCGCGGGGTGCTGCAACTGCCCGTGCACAAGTTCGGGATACTAGAGTACCCCTATTCTAGTACACCGACACCTGGGTAAACATCTGTGTCCCTTGCCTCCTGTTACCATCAGCCTTGATGCACAGAGCGGGACCCCTTACCCGAGATCCGCCGGTTTTGACACCGACATTGGTGCTTTCATCGAGAGTTCCTCTGTGTCGTCACTGTCAGGCTTGATGGCTCCTTCAATCATCCTCAACGACGATGTCCAGGGTGAGACTTTCCTCCCCGGACAGATCTTCGTGTTCGGCGGCTTCGCACTGCGGGCCAATTCGCTTGGCCACCTGGAGCAGATCGATAGCTATGCTCCTGGCCACCAGGTCAGGTTCGGAAACTTAAACTACACAGCGGATATTCACGGGGACTTGATCTTCGATGGATTCGGGCCATTATCAGGAGCGCCGAACAGCCACGATGAGGACGGCTTAGACTTGTTGTCAGACGATGCTCGGGATATCACCCCGGCAAAAGCGTCGGATCTAAATCCGGGGCAGGTTGCATTGCCTAAGGATGGAGGGCTGGACCCCGCCCCGCTGGTCGTACCCTCATCGGCGATGGAGCCGAACACATGCCTTACTTCTGAGGGAACCTGTGACTCCGGACCCCCGGATTCATATCCGGTTGTAGGTTCCACTCCTGGTTGGGCTCCGATGATGGAGTTTACCGCGGCGGACGTCTTTCAGCACTCGCCCTTTGGCGACATGCTGAACTTATTGAAGTCTCTCTCTTTGTCAGGAGACTCTGGGCCGAACTATGTCTGGCTTGAGTGGGAAGCAGACGACAACAGAATTCGTTGCCCACCCACCACCCACTTCATTGCCACGATCGATGACCTAACCGACGTACTTGACTTCGACTTCGAAGACATCGACGGTATGGACGACGATGTAGGAGAATTACAGGAGCCACCGCTCATAGGGCGGTGGGCGGCCACCTCCTCATATGATATATATATGGTGGACACTCCGAAGGAAACCAATGGCGATGAGGCAACAGAGGATAACCACTGGGGAAGAAAAACAAAGCATGGGCATTGTCGGCGCCGCTCCAAGCCCCGCCACAGCAATACCGGCCCCAGAGACGAAAATAATCCGGATGGCGCCGAAGAAGAATATGACCCTGATCAGCCCGCCTTCGAGCAGGCTAAACAGGAAGATGAGCAGGTCAGCCCAGAAGAACAGGCGACGGACGGATACCCGGAGGAGGACAACTACATGCCCCCTCCGAAGATGAGATTAGCCCCGCTGACGACGAATTCGGCATGCCTGAGGACCCCGTGGAGTAGGAGCACTTCAAGCATAGGCTTATAGCCACTGCAAGGAGCCTGAAGAAGAAGCAGCATCAACTCCAAGCTGATCAACACCTGCTCACAGATAGATGGACTGAAGTCCTCGCAGCCGAGGAATATGGACTCGAGCGCCAAACGGCTGACCGACCACCCCATGGCCAGGATAAAACGACATATCAGCCCGAATACCAGCCCGCACCCCCACGCCGATACACTACGGCCCAGGGCAACATGCAAGACCTGCAAGATATTCTAGAAAACAAAGCAGGACGGCCAAGATCGATCTATGGATCGCGGGGGCGTGCCCCAGCATGCGACAATGATCGTCGCGCCAGATACATCATCAACAAGTCTGTCCGGGCCGAGCACAGCAACCCAGACCAATTCAAGCTGTGTAGCCATATAGCCCGACACAGAGGTGCCACACACCCCCTCCGCTTCACCGACGAAGTGATGGATCATGAATTCCCAGAAGGGTTCATACCTGTAAACATCGAATCATACAATGGCACAACAGACCCCGCAGTATGGATCGAAGATTTCCTTCTCCACATTCACATGTCCCGCGGAGATGATCTACACGCCATCAAATATCTTCCCCTTAAGCTCAAAGGACCAGCCTGGGACTGGCTGAACAGCCTGCCAGCAAATTCCATTGGCAGCTGGGAAAACCTGGAAGACGCATTCCTCGATAACTTCCAGGGCACATATGTGCAGCCACCAGACGCCGATGACCTAAGCCACATTACTCAACAGCCCGGAGAGTCAGCCCGGAAATTCTGGACTTGGTTCCTTATTAAAAAGAACCAAATAGTCGACTGTCCGGATGCCGAAGCCCTCGCGGCTTTTAAGCATAATATCCATGAAGAGTGGCTTGCTCGACACCTCGGCCAGGAAAAACCCAGGTCCATGGCAGCTCTCACAACACTAATGACCCGCTTTTGTGAGGGTGAGGACAGCTGGCTGGCCCGCAGCGGCACTATGCCACATTCCGGCACTTCAGACGGCGGCGATGCCAACGACAAGCCATGGCGTAACAGACATAAGAGATGGAACAACGGCGACAGCACTGAAGACACGACGGTCAATGCCAGATTCAGCGGATCTAAGTCCGGTCAGCGGAAAAATCCGTTAAAAAGAAATAATCAGGGACCATCCAGCCTGGACCACATACTGGAGCGCTCATGCCAAATTCATGGCACCCCGAACAAGCCAGCCAACCATACCAATAGAGACTGCTGGGTGTTCAAACAGGCCGGTAAGATAAACGCCGAAAACAAGGACAAGGGGCTGCACATCGACGATGACGAAGAGCCCCGGTGTCCGAATACGGGGGGACAAAAGAAATTTCCCCCCAGGTGAAAACGGTCAACATGATCTACGCCACTCACATCCCCAAGCAGGAACGGAAGCGAGCACTACGGGACGTATATGCGATGGAGCCAGTCACCCCCAAATTCAACCCATGGTTAGCTTGTCCGATCACCTTTGATCGTAGGGATCATCCTACTAGCATCCGTCATGGCGGCTCATCCGCATTGGTCTTAGACCCAATCATCGACGGATTCCACCTCACGCGAGTCCTTATGGATGGTGGCAGCAGCCTGAACCTGCTTTATCAGGACACAGTGCGCAAAATGGGAATTGACCCTTCAAGGATCAAGCCCACTAAAACCACCTTTAAAGGTGTAATTCCTGGAGTAGAGGCCCGCTGTACGGGCTCTATAACACTGGAAGTGGTCTTCGGATCCTCGGACAACTTTCGGAGCGAAGAGTAAATCTTCGACATCGTCCCTTTCCGCAGTGGTTACCACGCACTGCTCGGACGAACTGCATTCTCTAGATTCAATGCGGTACCACATTATGCATACCTCAAGCTCAAGATGCCAAGACCGCGCGGGGTCATCACTGTCAATTGAAATATGGACAGATCCCTTCGAACATAAGAGCATACGGCAGCCCTCGCGGCAAAAGTACAATGCGGCCTACTCCGACAAACCAATCCGGCGACAACTTCGGGCACAGTCAAGCGAGTCCGGAGCACCCCGCAATAGGATCATCAGGAACGCCAAGAGCATTATTAGAAGTCCGGCCTCCGCTCAAGCCCCTTCAAAGCAGCATTCGTGCCACGCGCACACAATTACGCACTCAAGATACCATGGGCATAGGCGGAGGTGCATCAACAACTTAGTCAATAGTGCGGGTAACCGCCAAATACCTTCATACTATTTCCCTCTTACCTTTCAGGACACCGCATTAGTGCAGCATCCTCAGAAGAGCCGAATTGCCGGACTTATATGGGAGATACATCCATGGAGGCAACAGACGTTGTGCACAGAAGGAAATACCCAGGTGGAATCTATTTACGATCATTATACCTGCTTTATCTATCTGTACACAGCCTGCCCCTGGATAGGACATGTCAAATAGTCCTATTTTATCTCTGCTTAATGCATCCATTGTAAACGTACGCTTAAACGTATTTTTCGTCAATGGAAGATTATATATAGAGTCAGCTTATTATCCTTATTTTAGTATTTTCTTCTCTTATAAATGTTTATTTGATAATTGCATCCGTACACCTTGGTACGGTCAGTTTGCCATGGGCTTCTCATGGCGCCCCGTAATATGGCAAATAAAGTCCGAACACTTTCGACAGTGCGGCACCCCGAACTTATAGCACTATATGCATCAGCTCCGAATCATGTCTTGGGTCTACAGTTGGGATAGCCCGGCTCCCTTGTTTTGGTGCCTTACGTTCCGTTATATCGGCTAAGGTAGCGCAGGGAGAACTACTGCGATTGTGTCCCAGTTCTTCCGGACGAGCACCTCAGTAGAGAAAGCCGAAAACTGACCGGCATGATGTGGCGAAAGCTGGTCGCTGTTCGAGAGGTATTAAAATCCTTAAAGATTTTCTGCTTTAGGCGATAAATCGGCTTCGTCCGATCTAGGCGTGTATAGCGCCCCGATTCGGCCTTCCGGATTCTAGGGGCTTCGCTGAAATTTAAAATTGTAGACTTCTATGGCTAAGTGAAAGTTATAAAGTCGCATAGTCCGATTGCCTTGTTCGCTGCATCGGACACCTCCATAAGGGACCAAACATTTGGATAAAGAGTGTCCGGCTTTTCCACGAACACCCCAGTACTAGTTACGTGGGGGAGGAAGCCGACGACTGGCCTACTTTCAGAATTTTATAAACAGCCGCACAGAAGGTAATATTTTAAATAACAAAAGCTCTACATAGCGCAAGTAACTTCGTCTTTAAATTACAAACATGACAGAAGTGAATTCATTCTAAAATGGCGTCCTTGGTACACTCATTGGCAACAAGACGAGCACCCTTCATCACGCCATCATAGTACATCTCGGGATGGCGATGCGCCTTGCCCTATGGCGGCCCGTCCTTGACCAGCTTCTCCGCATCCAGCTTGCCCCAATGCACCTTGACGCGGGCAAAGGCCCGGCAGGCACCCTCGATGCAAACGGATCGCTTGATCACTTCAAGCCGCGGGCAGACATCCACCATCCGCTTGATCAGGCCAAAGTAGCTACTAGGCAGGAGCTCACCAGGTCACATCCGGACTATGAAGCCCTTCATAGCCAGTTCGGACGCCCTGTGGAGTTCGACCAACTGCTTCAGTTGGTCACTTAGAGGCATGGGATGTTCGGCCCCAGCATACTGGGACCAGAACAGCTTCTCCGTTGAGCTCCCCTCCTGGGCACGGTAGAACTCCGCAGCGTCTGATACGCTGCGTGGCAGATATGCAAATGCCCTTGGACGGCTCCGAATTCGAGTAAGTAAAAGAAATGCCTCCTCCACATGTTTGCTTTGCATAAAGAACTTCTTACCCACTACTATCTTTTTGGCCTCTTGGATCTCCTGTTGTGCTTTCTCAGCTTCGGCCTTGGCGTCTTTCAAATTTACAAGGGCCTTCGCAAGCTCAGCCTCTTTCACCTTCAGATCATGCTCCACAGACTCGCACTTCTTGCCGAGGTCCTGGAGCTCTTTTTGTACCTCGCCCACTCTAGCACTTTTCTTTTTGCGCTCCTTGCATTCCAAGGCCGCTTTGTCTTCGGCCTCGGACAGCGCTTTCTTCAGGGACGCCACTTTGGCAGTGGCCCTTGTTACACAGTCACGACGCTTTGGTGTTAGACTAACCAATTTGGTCTATCCTCAAATACATAAGAGAGGGGAATCACTTACCCTTGTTCTCTTCTAGCTGCCTCTTCGTAAGGTCGAGCTCTCCATGCGCTTGCTCCAGGTCCCGCTTTAGTTCGGCAACCTCGGCAGTATGGGCAGCAGCAGCAAGCAGCACAGCCTGCTTATGCACACAAATATTTGTTGTTATACTCCTGCGTATTATTATTGACCCTCCGTTTGGTTTTTCTTTCCGTACACCAAACAGAGTATCATGGGCTATTACCTATCGGGTGGTAATATTACACATATTTCTTACTTACCTCAAAGCCTGTCAAGAGGCTGGTGCAAGCTTCGGTTAGTCCGCTCTTGGCGGACATAACCTTTCGAATCACCGAACTCATAAGAGTACGGTGCTCTTCGTCCATGGAAGTGTCGCGAAGCGCTTCCAGCAGACAATCCGGTGCCTCGGGCGCAATGGAAGTCCTTGATGCAGACGGCTCTCCCTCCCTAACGATGGGCTGTCCGCCTGAGTTCGGAACCATTGAAGGTTCCGGGATAGTGTTCGGCTGAGAGCCCGGCCTATTGTGGCTCTCATCAACACGATCCGTGGGGATCTTGAACCCCGCGTGTCCGACTTCTGGGACCCCGCCACGGGGTGTCTCCAGAGTCACCTCCCCCCGCTCTGGGAGCCTTCGGGACAACACCTCCGTGTCATCTGCGGGTTGAGGAGTAGTGGCTGTCGGAAGCGAATTGATCTCCAAATCACTCAGGGACCCGGAAAAAGACACTTCGGGGTGAGCCCTGGCCGGACTGCACATATGTTCGTCGTTAGACAAAAGCTATAGAGTGAAGTTATGATGGAGTGCAGACACTTACAATCACACTGGGGGCTTCCCCCTGGACAGCCACCCCTCCTCACTGTGAGCGGTTCTGGCGGAGTAGTCCGGAAGGGACACCTTCCCCTTCTTAGACACCCCAGCCTCCCCCTCCGGGGCGGCTTTTCTCTTCTTCTCCCCCCAGTGCGAGGAGGTGGAATTTCTTCTTGATTCCCCCCGCCTCCGCGGGAGGAATCTGTCTCGTCGTGATCAGACGAAAGGGGCATGACCGCCTTGCGCCGAGGTCCTTTTTCGGCCCCCTGGTCCGCCTCCCCGGGCCCTTCATCCTTTCCGGATGGGGCATCTTCTTCTTCTTCCTCCTCCCCTTCATGGGAGGAGTCTGCCTTGTCATCTTCGGACAAGGCTTTTGGCACAACCTTACGCCAGAGACCCTTTCGGGTCCCCGGAGTTTTCTTCTCGGCCTTCTTCTCCGGCACCTTGTACGGTGCCGGGACCAGCATCTCCGTCAGGAGAGCATCAGCTGAGCCTTCTGGTAGCGGAGCCGGACAGTAAACCTGCTCCGCTGTCTCAACATAATCCTGAAGCAAACATGCGTAACTACTTAAGGCTCTCCCAGAAATATATTGAGAAGAACCGGGTCCGGTGGTAGTCTGAGAACTCACCTGACTAGGTGCCCGCGCGGCGTGAAGCCCGCAGTCCTCGGATGTGGGAGGAGGTACTTCGGAGGCCTTGAACAACACCTTCCATGCACCTTTGTGTGTCATGTCGTAGAGCTTCCGGAGCGTCTAATGTTCGGCTGGGACGAACTCCCATAGATTGACTACCCGCCTTCGGCAGTGCAAGATCCGGCAAACGAGCATGACCTGGATCACGTTGACAAGCTTGATGTTCTTGTCCTTCATGCTTTTGATGCATTTCTGGAGTCAGGCCAGCTCTGTATATTCGCCCCAGGATAGGCCCATTCTTTCCCAGGAGGTGAGCCGCATGGGGGCTCCAGATCTGAATCGGGGGCCGCCGCCATTTGGCGCTGCGCGGCTCAGTGATGTAGAACAACCCCGATTGCCATCCTTTTACGGTCTCCGCAAAGGAGCCATCCAGCCAAGTTACATTAGGCATCTTGCCCACTATGGCTCCTCCGCACTCCGCTTGCTGGCCGCTTACAACCTTCGGTTTCACGCAGAAGGTTTGCAGCCATAGGCCAAAATGAGACCGGATGCGGAGGAAGGCCTCACACACGACGATGAACGCCGAGATGTTGAGGACAAAATTCGGGGCTAGATCATGGAGATCTAGCCCGTAGTAGAACATGAGCCCGCAGACGAAGGGATGAAGTGGAAATCCCAGTCCACAAACGAAGTGGGCAACGAATACGACCCTCTCGTGGGGTCCTGGGGTCGGAATGACCTATCCGGCATCCGGTAGCCGGTGCGCTATGTCCGCGGCCAAGTATCCGACCGCCCGAAGGTTTGTGATGTGCTTCTCCTTGACAGTGGAAGCCACACACTTGCCTCCTGCTCCAGACATGTTTAGCTGTGCGGAGGAGACGAGGGCTTGGGCGCTGGAGCTCGAGGGGGCAAGAGTGGGCAAAGGAGGAAGAAGGCGTGGGTAAAAATTAGGAAATCTTATCCCTTTATAGGGGCGCCGAGAAAGGTGCGCCTCCCCATTTGCCCCTTGGGAATCGCTTGTTTCCCAAGCGCCACGATTGATGGCGCGGTTAGATTACCCATACCCGTATTGATGAGAATCCCGTGATAAGGGGACACGATCTCTGCTTTGAAAAGACGTGTCAAAGAAACCGCCTCGCAACATGCGATGTAGCTGGCTGTGGGAAAATGGTTCGAATAATGATCCGACCATAATAATATGGCATGTCATCAGAAAAAGTTATCAACAGAGTGCGTTTGCGAAATATCATTCTACAGCGGTGTGTAAAGATCATGTTGTGGATCCGGACACAATTTAAGTGTTCGATGACTACTTTCGAGTATTCGGAGAAGGAACATGCCTTGCAATGCCGAAGACAATACTGCGCGCCGGACTCATCGTCATTGAAGCCTGGTTTAGGGGCTACTGAGGGAGTCCTAGATTAGGGGGTATCCGGACAGCCGGACTGTGTACAACATCCGGACTATTGAAGCGTTGAGATACAAGACTCAAGACTTCGGCCCGTGTCTGGATGGGACTCTCCTTTGCGTGGAAGGCAAGCTTGGCGATCCGGATATTGTGTTTCCTTTGTTGTAACCGACTCCATGTAATCCCTAGCCCTCTCCGGTGTCTATATAAACCGGAGAGGTTGGTCCTTAGAAGGCCGATCACAATTACAATCATACCATCAGAGGCTAGCTCTTAGGGTTTAGCATCTACGATCTCGTGGTAGATCTACTCTTGTACTACCCATATCATCAATATTAATCAAGCAGGAAGTAGGGTTTTACCTCCATCGAGAGGTCCCGAACCTAGGTAAACATCTGTGTCCCTTGCCTCCTATTACCATCAGCCTTGACGCACAGATCGGGACACCCTACCCGAGATCCGCCGGTTTTGACACCGACAGGTGTCTTGTTCATCCATACCAATCGGCTGGGTCGGAATGAAGAAAATGCGTCATGTTCATTAGGAGGCAATGGAACGCGTAGTCTTCATCGGGAGCAAACCGGCTTGGATGGAACAGCCGAAACGAGGCATGGCGTACCGCAAAACGGAGGAAATGGACTTTTGTTCGACCACCTACGGTCGAAACGGGATCCTGTTCATCGGGTGGGGTCTGGCGTACCGCAAAACATAGGAAACGAACTTCTCTTTGACATCCTACGGTCAAGACAGGGTCCTGTTGATCGGGAGGGGTGTGGTGTACCACAAAACAGAGGAAACGGACTTCTGTTCGACCTCCTACAATAGAAACGGGGGTCAAGTTCATCGGGGGGTGTGTGGCGTACGCAAAACGGGACTCCACGGGCTATTGTTCATCCACCGTCGACCTCCTCCAGACTCCACCTGAGACTGCTCATCCATGATGTCTCACTCTTGCCTCCACCAGCTACTGTTCATCCATGGGATGCTGTTCATCCAATCTCCACTGGCTACTGTTCAACCAGCCCTCCACGGGCTCCTGTTCATCCACTCACAACCGGCTCGATCGGGGTCCTGTTCATCTAGTGGCAACAACCTCTACTACCACTACTGGAATCAGGATCTTTGTCGTCAGCCATTTCTTTGCCGTCTGCTAGCTGGCGGCAAAGAAGGTCTTTGCTATTAGCTTGCAGTAAACTGACGGCAAAGAAAGGGCTGACGGACAAGATCATGTTTGCCGTCAGCCAGCTATTTGCCGTCCGCTAGTAGACGGCATAGAAGCTTTGCCGCCAGCCATGCAGACTGCAATGAGGGAGGTTGGCCCACTAACGAGAACAACCTAACGGCCCCCTCTTCGCCATGTGCTAGCAGACGACAAAACTTCTATGCAGCCTGCTAGTGGACAGCAAAGAAAGTGGCGAACCTAATGGCCGTTCCCCCCGGCCCCACCCCACTAGCTACGCTCCTTGCCGTCTACTCGCAGACCACAAAGCTTCTTTGCCGTCTGCTAGCACATGGGAAACAAATTTGACCTAACTAAAAAACGGTCAGTGCCATGCGCCCCACACCCCTCTCTCTCTCTCCTCTCTCTCTCCCCTCACCTCACCCACGCCGCCCCCGTGCCCGAGCCACAGCTGCCCTGCGCCAGCACCAGAGCCCGAGGCACCGCCAGCCAGCCATGCCCCCCGGAGCCCACCCCGTCACCGGCCGACCCGCTCGCCCCGACCGCCCCGCCCAGCGGACAAAGGCCGACGCGGCCACCCTGCCCCGCCCCACAGCTAGAGCCGCACCGCGCCGCGCCGCCCTGCCACCGGAGCCGCACCGTCGCCGGCTGCCCTTCCCTCGGCCTCCTCAACCTGCACCCCCTCCCCGTGGCCTGCCTCCTGAATGCGCGCCCTCCCCGTGGTGAGTTTTTCTGGTTTTTTTTCTTTTTTTAGATTTAGTTTAGGTTAGTTTAGTTTAGTTTAGGTTAGTTTAGTTTAGTTTAGGTTAGTTTAGTTTAGTTTAGGTTACTTTAGTTTAGTTTAGGTTAGATTTAGTTTTGGTTAGTTTAGTTTAATTAGTTTAGGTTTTATTTTATTTTTTTAAGAATAAACAAGAAAGATGAAAAAAAGAAGTAAAAGAAGAAGAGGAAGAAGAAGAAGAAGAAGAAGAGGAAGAAGAAGAAGACGAAAACAAGAAGAAGAAGAAGAAGAAGAAGAAGAAGAAGAAGAAGAAGAAGAAGAACAAGAACAAGAAGAAGAAGAAGAAGAAGAAGAAGAAGAAGAAGAAGAACATGGTGCTTTATGCTTCATATTATTATCCAATGATGTGTTTCCATCCTATGATGTCTGAGTAGATTTTCGTTGTCCTATCAGTGATTGATGAATTGCTATGATTGATTTGAGTCACATGTTTTATTATTGGTGATGTCCTATGGTGCTCTCCGTGTCGCGCAAGCGTGAGGGATTCCCGCTGTAGGGTTTGCAATATCTTCATGATTTGCTTATGGTGGGTGGCGTGAGTGACAGAAGCACAGACCCGAGTAAGTAGGTTGTTTGCGTATGGGATAAAGGGGACTTGATACTTTAATGCTATGGATGGGTTTTGCCTTAATGATCTTTAGTAGTTGCGAATGCTTGCTAGAGTTCCAATCATAAGTGCATATGACCCAAGAACAGGAAGTATGTTATCTTATGCCTCTCCCTCAAATAGAATTGCAATAGTGAATATCGGTCTAGTAATGTAGTCAATTGCTTAGGGACAATTCCACAACTCCTACCACCACTTTTCCACACTCGCTATATTTACTTTATTGCTTCTTTATCTAAACAGCCCCTAGTTTATATTTATGTGTTCTTTATTATCTTGCAAATCTATCCAACAACACCTACAAAGTACTTCTAGTTTCATACTTGTTTTAAGTAAACCGAACACTAAGCGTGCGTAGAGTCATATCAGTGGCAGATAGGACTTGAGAGAGTATTTGTTCTACCTTGAGCTCCTCGTTGGGTTCGACACTCTTACTTATTGAAAGAGACTACAATTGATCTCGTATACTTGCGGGTTATAAAGACCTTTTTCTGGCGCCGTTGCTGGGGAGTCATAGTGTGGGGTGAATATTCTCGTGTGTGCTTGTTTGCTTTATCACTAAGTAATTTTTATTTGCTTTTCTTAGTTGTTTTGTATCTTTAGTTATGGGTAGGAAATGCAAAATACCAAAAAAATTAGTTGTACCTACTGAACCAATGGTTGAAGAACCACTCAAAATCTATCACACTCGTGAATCTTTTTACTTGGATCATCTTCGATCCCTTTGTGCTCGTGCTGAAACCCCAACTAGCTTAGTCGAGGGCTAATCTTTAGATGAGCATGCTTGTTATGTGCGACACCGTATATCTGAAAAAGGGAAACTTTTACTGGATCAAATTCATCATTTGCAATGCTATGCTTGGACTTTATGTGAAATATATGATGTTACTTGTTGTTCTGAAATCCCTAAGAAACACCTTCCCTACCAATGTGAGGTTGTTGATAATGGGATCGTATCTTCGTATGCTAATGGTGTTTATAATTACTATGATGTTCAACAAATTGAAGAATTTGTTGCTTTTAAGGGTGCTTATGAAATTGCTTCTTTGATTGAAAAGTATGATGCTACTCTCTACAAATCTGAAAATTTTGCCATACTTGAATGTTGTTATGATAATTATGCTTCTAATGCCTATGTTAAACCATATATTGAGAAATTCTCCGCTGTCCAAGAAGAGATTAAAATTTTGCAGGAAGCTATGGAAGAAGAAATTGATGAAACTGTGAGCTCATTGGATGAAAAAGATGATGAGGAGAGCGAAGAACAAAAGGAGGAAGAGCGGATTAGCTACCCGTGCCCACCTTCTAATGAGAGTAACTCTTCAACTCATACATTGTTTAATTTCCCTTCGTGCTTAACGAAGGATGATTGCTATGATGATTACTATGATGATTGCTATGATGATTGTTATGATCCCGTTGATTCTCTTGAAATACCCCTTTTTGATGATGCTTGCTATGCTTGTGGCAAAGATGCCAATATGATTTATGCTTATGGAGATGAACTTGCTATAGTTACTTATGTTAAACATGAAATTGTTGCTATTGCACCCACGCATGATAGTCCTATTATCCTTTTGAATTCTCCATGCTACACTATATCGGAGAAATTTGTACTTATTAAGGATTATATTGATGGGTTGCCTTTTACCATTGCACATGATAATTTTGATGAATGTGATATGCATGTTCTTGATGCTCCTACTTGCAATTATTATGAGAGAGGAACTATATCTCTACCTCTCTATGTTTCCAACACGATAGATTGCAAGAAACTGCTTATACTATGCATTGGCCTTTACTATGTGTGCATGAATTGTTCATTTATGACATGCCGATGCATAGGAACGGAGTTAGACTTCGTCGTTGCATGATATGTGTTACTTTGTGCTCACTACTAAATTACAAATCATTGTTAATTAAAATTGCCTTTGATATACCTTGGGATCTGGGTGGATCCGTTACTTGAATACTATATGCCTAGCTTAATGGCTTTAAAGAAAGCGCTGCCAGAGAGACAACCCGGAAGTTTTAGAGAGTCATTTATTTCTGTTGAGTGCTTTTATATAGTCTAAAAAAATAAAAAAAATAAAGAGGGGAACCTAAAAACTTTTCAAAAAGGAAAGTGTAAGTGAGAAAGACAAGCATTCTTGAAGTGGGACCTAGCCTTGAACTTTGTTCATGCTCACAGAAACTCTATGAATCTTGATTACAGAAACTTTTCATCAAAAATAATTATCCCCTTGTATAATTCCATTGTATTATAAAAAATAATTTGCCAAGGTTTGCCTTTAGGATGTTCACAATGCTTGTTGGTTTGTACGGTGCAGGACAGAAACTTTGGCTGTAGTGCACGATTTTATATGTTTAACTAGAACGTCAATAGGTTATGATTATTTTTGCACTGTCTTTCTGTATAAATATTTTATATTTCCTAATTTTGGTAGAATTTTTGGGGTAACAGAAGTTTGGTGAATGTTCAGATTGCTACAGACTATTCTGTTTTTGACAGATTCTGTTTTGATGCATAGTTTATTTGTTTTGATGAATCTATCAATTTATATCAGTGGATTTAAGCCCTAAAAAAGTTATATTACAGTAGACACAATGCAAAAACAAAATATGAATTGGTTTGCAATAGTACTTAGAGTAGTGATTTGCTTTATTATACTAACGAATCTTACCGAGTTTTCTGTTGAAGTTTTGTGTGGATGAAGTGTTTGATCGAGGAGGTCTCGATATGAGGAAAAGGAAGAGAGGAAAGAGCTCAAGCTTGGGGATGCCCAAGGCACCCCAAGTAAATATTCAAACATACTCAAGCGTCAAAGCTTGGGGATGCCCCGGAAGGCATCCCCTCTTTCTTCAACAAGTATCAGTATGTTTTCGGATTCGTTTCGTTCATGCGATATGTGCAAGTCTTGGAGCGTCTTTTGCATTTAGTTTTCACTTTTCTTTTGTGCACCATGCTGGTATTAGATAGTCCGTGGTTGATTTATAGAATGCTCATTGCACCTCACTTAAATCTTTTGAGTATGGCTTTATAGAATGCTTCATGTGCTTCACTTATATCATTTGAAGTTTGGATTGCCTGTTTCTCTTCACATAGAAAACCGCCATTTGTAGAATGCTCTTTTGCTTCACTTATATTTGTTAGAGCGTGGTCTTATCTTTTGTACAAAGAATTAAACTCTCTGACTTCACTTATATCTATTTAGAGAGATGACAGGAATTGGTCATTCACATGGTTAGTCATAAAATCCTACATAAACTTGTAGATTGCTGAATATGATATGTTTGATTCCTTGCAATAGTTTTGCGACATAGAGATGATACTATGTGGGAGGTACTAGTCGATGGTTGTGTTTAGTAAGGATGTTGGTGTTAAGGTTTGTGATTCCCAAAGCATGCACGTATGGTCTACTAACTATGTAACCAAATTGGCGTGCATTGTATTTTCATTGTTTATCTTTGCGTGAAGGTCGGGGGCGCGCGATGGTTAACTCCTACCAACCTCCCCCTTAGGAGCATGCGCGTAGTACTTTGTTTCAAGGGCGAATAAATTTTTGCAATATGTATGTGAGTTCTTTATGACTAATGTTGAGTCCATGGATTATACGCACTTTTACCTTTCCATCATTGCTAGCCTCTTCGGTACCGTGCATTGCCCTTTCTCACCTCGAGACTTGGTGCAAACTTCGCCGATGCATCCAAACCCCGTGATACGATACACTCTATCAGACATAAGCCTCCTTATCTTCCTCAAAACAGCCACCATACCTACCTATCATGGCATTTCCATAGCCATTCCGAGATATATTGCCATGCAACTTCCATCGTCATCATATACATGACTTGAGCTTTCATTGTCATATTGCTTTGCATGATCGTAAGATAGCTAGCATGATGTTTTCATGGCTTGTCCGTTTTGTGATGTCATTGCTATGCTAGATCATTGCACATCTCGATACACCGCCGGAAGCATTCACATAGACTCATATATTTGTTCTAGTATCGAGTTGTAATATTGAGTTGTAAGTAAATAAAACTGTGATGATCATCATTATAGAGAATTGCCCCATGAAAAAAAGGAAAAAAAGAGAAAAAAAGAGAGGCCAAAGAAACCTAAATAAAAATAAGGGGCCAAAGAAGCCCACCCAAAAAAAGAAAAAAAGAAAAAAAGAAAAAAAGGAAAAGGGCAATGTTACTATCATTTTTCCACACTTGTGCTCAAAGTAGCACCATGTTCTTCATATAGAGAGTCTCCTATATTGTCACTTTCATATACTAGTGGGAATTTTCATTATAGAACTTGGCTTGTATATTCCAACGATGGCCTTCCTCAAATGCCCTAGGTCTTCACGAGCAAGCAAGTTGGATGCACACCCACTTAGTTTTCACTTTGAGATTTCATACACTTATAGCTCTTAGTGCATCCATTGCATGGCAATCCCTACTCCTCGCATTGACATCAATTGATGGGCATCTCCATAGGCCGTTGATTAGCCGCGCCGATGTGAGACTTTCCTCCATTTTGTTTTCTCCACATAACCTCCACCATCATATTCTATTCCACCCATAGTGCTATACCCATGGCTCATGCTCATGTATTGCGTGAGAGTTGAAAAGTTTGAGAATACTAAAGTATGAAATGATTGCTTGGCTGACACCGGGATAGGCATGAGGGGTACCTTGTGTTAAGAAAAGGGAGCATACAAGACTATATGATTTTGTAGGGATAACGTTCTGGAAGCATTGATATTTTGAAAGGCATGATTATTTGTTGGGATGCCCTAAGTATTACTGTTTTTATGTCAAATGATAGACTATTGCTTTGAATCACTCGTCTATTAATATTCATGCCATGACTAGACATATGATTACGATTGTGCTAGGTAGCATTCCACATCAAAAATTATCTTTTTTATCATTTACCTACTCGAGGACGAGCAGGAATTAAGCTTGGGGATGCTGATACGTCGCCGTCGTATCTATGATTTCTGATTGTTCCATGCCAGTATTATTCAACTTTCATATACTTTTGGCAACTTTTTATATTATTTTTGGGACTAACATATTGATCCAGTGCCCAGTGCCAGTTCCTGTCTGTTGCATGTTTTATGTTTCGCAGAAACCCCATATGAAACGGAGTCCAAATGGGATAAAAACGGATGGAGAATTATTTTGGAATATTTGTGATTTTTGGGAAGTAAAATCAATGCAAGACCGTGCCCCAGCTGGCCATGAGACGGGGGCCCATGCTCACTCCAAGTGGGCGTGCCCCCACCCTCCTGGGGCCCTCGTAAGGCAGTTGATGCCCTTCTTTGGACGCAAGAAAGCTAATTTTTGGAAAAAGATCTGGGCGAAGGTTTCAATCCAATCGGAGTTACGGATCTCTGGATATAAAAGAAATGGTGTCAGGGCAGAATCAGGGAATGCAGAAACAGAGAGAGACAGAGAGATAGATCCAATATCGGAGGGGCTCTCGCCCCTCCCAAGCCATGCGAGCCAAGGACCAGAGGGGAAACCCTTCTCCCATCTAGGGAGGAGGTCAAGGAAGAAGAAGAAGATGGGGGGCCCTCTCCCCCTTGCTTCCAGTGGCGCCGGAGCGCTGCCGGGGGCCATCATCATCACCGCGATCTTCACTAACACCTCCGCCATATTCACCAACATCTCCATCACCTTCCCCCATCTATATTTAGCGGTCCACTCTCCCGCAACCCGCTGTACCCTCTACTTGAACATGGTGCTTTATGCTTCATATTATTATCCAATGATGTGTTGCTATCCTATGATGTCTGAGTAGATTTTCGTTGTCCTATCGGTGATTGATGAATTGCTATGATTGGTTTGACTTGCATGTTTTATTAGTGGTGCTGTCCTATGGTGCTCTCCGTGTCGCGCAAGCATGAGGGATTCCCGCTGTAGGGTTTGCAATATGTTCATGATTTGGTTATGGTGGGTGGCGTGAGTGACAGAAGCACAGACCCGAGTAAGTAGGTTGTTTGCGTATGGGATAAAGGGGACTTGATACTTTAATGCTATGGATGGGTTTTACCTTAATAATATTTAGTAGTTGCGGATGCTTGCTAGATTTCCAAGCATAAGTGCATATGATCCAAGAAGAGAAAGTATGTTAGCTTATGCTTCTCCTTCAAATAGAATTGCAATAGTGATTACCAGTCTAGTAACATAGTCAATTCCTAAGGGACAATTCCACAACTCCTACCACCACTTTTCCACACTCGCTATATTTACTTTATTGCTTCTTTATCTAAACAGCCCCTTGTTTATATTTACGTGTTCTTTATTATCTTGCAAACCTATCCAACAACACCTACAAAGTACTTCTAGTTTCATACTTGTTCTAGGTAAAGAAAACACTAAGCGTGCGTAGAGTCGTATCAGTGGAAAATAGGACTTGAGAGAGTATTTGTTCTACCTTTAGCTCCTTATTGGGTTTGACACTCTTACTTACGAAAGAGGCTACAATTGATCCCGTATACTTGCGAGTTATCATTGTTCCATCACTGCGAGGGTCTGGTGTTCGACGACCTCCACATGCATTCGACGAGCCCCGCCCCTGCGTTCGTGGGTGAGCACAAATGAAATCTCCTCCTCCCCCGTTTATTTGCTCTCTTCTGGTCTTCGAGCCGATGATACTTGCTAGCTATAGGTGTCTTCAATCATTAGTATGCGTGAACACTACGCTCTCCCATTCGAAAGGGTTACATCTAGAAATATGCATGCATTGGCATATTTGTAAACGTGATTCTTTCGAATTGTCCAACGTTATCCGTGGACAACCCGAGTATGAGTAGATTGGGTTCATTTTCCCATATGCTCTGCTCCGGATCCGACGCAGAATTTCATAAGTGACTTCCTGTTGTTCTCCGAGTACACATCCTCTCTGCTTATTGCCGAGACGTGTATCAGGAGAACAACGGGGAGGTGCTGCCGAAATTTTGCGTCGGATCCGGAGCAGAGCATGGGAAAACGAACCCAATCTACACATACTCGGTTGGGATTAGGACCTATCTTTACCTATTAGCTTCTAGGTTGCATGGACGTAATATAAGTGACAAACTCCATTAACTGATGAATATATACATGCTGAGTTATATATATGTATATATATATATATATTTATATTTATATATATATATTTCTTATATGTCCAGTATCTAGGCAAGATGAGTGACCATGCCTGGACGTACGCCGGTCACACCAGTCAGAAAGACATGAACAATGAATGGTTAACAAAAACTAAGGGGTTTGTGAGAGCCGCATTTTCAAATGGCCAGAGGACAACCTGGTAACTCTGTGTCGGGTGCGATAATTGGCACAAGAGGAAAGAGGATGAAATGGGAGAACACCTGCGGACATTTCATGGCGAGTTTGCCCAACGTCCCAGAGCGGAGGTGCTTCGTCATCGCACCGACGAGCTTGGTACCGAGATGGAAGACATGGTGCAAAACTTTGATGATGCTCGAGACTCGGACGATGAGATGGAGGAATCTGCAAAGGCCTTCACTGAAATGCTGGAGTATTAAGAAACATCCTCCCCACGAGCACACTGAGCTTTGTCAGCTGGATGCCATCTAATAAATAATGGCTCTGAAGGCTCAATTCAACTTGGGCAGAGAATACTACGACGTGATGATGACAATATTTGGACGTTTTCTACCCAAAGGCCATGTACTACCTGCAAACCTGTACCAGCCAAACAAAATCCACCGTGCTCTTAAGATGCCCTGTGAGAAGATAAATTCCTATGAGAAAGGATGTGCCTTATTTAGGATTTAGTATGTAGACTTGAACTATTGTCCCGTTTACAAGTCATCAAGGTATGTTGTGGTATACAACAGTATGGGTGAGACGACGCAGACAAAAATCCCCGTTAATGTTCTTCGGTACATGCCAATCGTACCACGACTTCAACGTCTTTTAATGGTCGAAGAGATGAACAGACAAATGACATGGCACAAAATGGGGAAAAGAATCCAACTAGATGCAGATGGGAAGCTGATGATGGTGCACACATCGAATGGTGAAGCGTGGAAGAAGTTCGATGCATTACATGCAGAAGATCCAAGGCATCCGCAAGTCACCATCAGCATCGATGGGTTTAGTGTGTTTGCTCTTATGGCATCCCAATACAGTTGTTGGCCCTTATTTGTCATTCAACTCAATCTCCCGCCTAGACAGATTATAGAAGGAAAGAACATTTTCCTTACGTTGATAATTCCAGGGCCGCTTAAGGACGAATTGCAAGAAGCTTGGGATAATGGGTTCAATATATACGACGCCTTTAGCAAACAGAACTTCATAATGCATGTCTGGTACATGTACTCGACGCATGACTTGCCAGCGTATGCACTATTCGTTGGCTGGTGTGTGCATAGAAGGTTCCCGTGCCCCACATGCAAAGGAGCTCTTGAGTTTCGTTGGCTTCAGGTCAGCCGCAAGTTTTCTTTCTTCGACTTGAATGGAAAGTTCCTGGATCCTCGCCATAAGGTCGAAAAAGACAAGAAGAACTTCATCAAAGGTAGAGTTTTCAAAACTCCACAGCAGCCTGCTCTCCGTCAAGATCTTCGGGCGCTCCGGAATTCTCTTAGGGTGCTGCGCAGAGAGATCGACCGATGATGAAAGCTCCTCCTTGAGAAACAACAATGAGGAAGAACATGACGACAATGAGGATGACATCGACAACAACTCCGACTCTGGCTGGCACCGCCCGGATCATCTCCATCCCGTGGCAGCACCATCATTTGCCCCTGTGATTTTTCCCCGGCAAGGTGATTGCCGGGAAGTTGGATGCAGAGGTGGTGATGGTGCTCCCTCACTTCTTCTAGCTAGACCCCGACAGGCTTCCTCTCGGGCTGCAGCTCCATTAGACCTGTTGTTTCCTTCTTGCCCTGGTGGCGATGCTTGGGAGGTCGTCTCCACCATGGTCTCTATCGTCGCCTTCGTCGGTATTCTCCCTTCCCCGCTGGGCTACCTCTCCTGGAGCCTGATAAGGTTGGGTTGGGCCTCCGCCTAGGCGCTCCTTTTGCCCTCTATGCCTTCACTTGCCGTGCCTAGGAGGAGAGGGACAAGAATGGGTATTACGGGGCACTTATCTTTTTTAATATTAAGTCTGTAGGCACTTGCCGAATGTTAGGTCAAATAACGTAATCTCTCGAGTCCATGTTTGTGTTGTGTAAGGCTTGTACTTGTATGATTAGCACATTAATGAAAAAGATGAGCCTTGCCAGGAACCCATGCATGTGTATGTCCATGCAGAGGTGGGATGCCTCTTTAGTTAAATAAATGAGTCGTTCCCGGTAGGCTATCCTGCCGGTACCCTTTTTATTTTTTTGCTGGGGACCGGAGTCCACCGGGGAAAAAATAAAGGAACCAGCCCCCCGCCAACACTTTTTCATCAAAGGCCACTGCCACCACCTAGGCCGAAGCAACGTTCGAGCCAAGAGTGGGAGCACCTACGGTTCGAAGAGCGGAGAGGTTTTCTCATGCACAAGTTTTATCTTACAAAGCACTTATGGACAAGAGGTAGAACTTATCTGTTTGGCTTGCTGGGGATCGCAGTGCTAGTCCATCTCCTCAACTCCTTGTAGAAGCCAAGTTCACAGTAGGAACCTGCAGCTACATGTAGATGAGAATGATGCAGGATGCGATCCTCTCTTTATGCATATGCAAATGCTCATGAAATGGTCTTGGAATGCTCATGCAAGCATGCAACTTGGTCGGGGGGCCCCGAGCACTTCGTTTATTTCTCTGTTGCATAGGGTCATCACCCTGGCTTTGTACAAGGGGTTACATGTAGCTGAAGCAAGGCCTGTACAAAAGGGTGGTTGCCGGGCACGGCTCGACAGCCGCGCCTTACGGTAGAACTTTGCGGAGATTCTCAATATTCCATGAGTTCTGCAATTCAATGCCATCTCCAGTCTCCAGAGGACTGCTCCAGGTCTGATGACTCATACTACCCGGTAAGGGCCTTCCCACTTCGGCGTCAACTTGTTTGTACCCTTGGCCGACTGAACGCGCCTAAGGACAAGGTTGCCTTCCTCAAAACACCGAGATAGAACCACGCGGCTAAGATAGCGACGCAGGGCTTGCTGATAGCATGCAGCACACGTAGCAACCAGGAGACGGTTACCCTCGAGTAGCACAGCATCGTCACGTCGGTGCTGATCTTGTGCTACTTCATCATAGGCAAGCACTCGAGGCGACTCGTAAAGGACTTCCGTGGGGATAACTGCTTGTGCCCCATAAACCATGGAGAAATGTCACACCCACTGTTTTGTAGCATGTTATTTGCATTAATAAAGCATGAAATTTGGACCAACAAAAACTTTTGCATTATTTGGCTTTTTATTTGAATTGGATTTTGTCTGTGGTTTGAAGTGCTCATGAAAGCCATATTACAAATCCACCTTCTATACTTCATCTCCTCGATCCGAAATTTTGCCCAATGGTTATGCCATGTGTTTAGGACAAAACAGTATTTTGTTACAAAAATATTTTGGCCAAAAAGAATTTTCTAAATTTAGTTTTCCAAAGACCCCTCAATTAAGGTTTGCATTACAAGTACTTGATTTGGGGCATGAAAAATCTTTCAAAGAGTATGTTTGACTCCTATTAGGTATAGGACTCCCATAAACCACAAAAATATAATTTTAAAAGTTATTTTCTTATTTTATTTAAAGTTTTTTCTTTAGGCCAGAAATGGTCTTTAATAGGGAAAAATAGTTTGGTTGTTTATAAATATTTGAGAAAGTATAGGGAAACTAAGTGGACATATATTGTCCATATATAAGAGTTTCAACACATGGTCATGTTCAAAATATTGGTCAAATCCCTCAAAAAAACCCTTCTGGATATTTCAAGCTTTTGAAATATTTACAAAGGGAATATTCTCTAAAAATTCCAAGAAAATTCTAGCATGTCACACATGCCTATTGTGATGATCTTGCAAAGTTTCATACTAATACAAATAGTTTTGGTTCACAAAAGTGCCCCCAAACCATCTCTTTCCAGATCCAATTTTGAACAACTTTACATTGCCAACATTTTCCATTTGACCCCAAATTTTGTGGGCATGCTCACAACCCAAAATTATGACACTACACCAAGTGGTGCATCAAGGGGAATAGTTTTGCATGACTAGATCTTAGAAAACCCATTTCTATTGATTTCTAGGGTTTACAAAAGTTGCATTGGCAACTTTACCCAGATGGACTCAAACTTGGTGGAACACCTTATTTCTTCATGCCATTTGACCCTATCAAGTATCATGCCAAGAGGAATTCATCTACTTGCCCAAACCAACATCAAGCACCTTCTGCCAATTTTCCAAAGCATCACCTTATTATCCTCTTCCACTAATCTCCATCGGCTCAAAATTTTACCACAACCCCTCCTACTCCTTCTACCTCCAGTAACATTTTCTTGCCCTCAGCTCAATCATTGGTGGGTAAAAAACCCCATTTACCTCCCTGGTCAACAGCTTCCTCTCTCTTTCTCACCTCCCTCCTCACTCCAGTGGCCATCCATGGCATCCAAAGCTTCCCCCACATTCTTATTACTACCCCCTAGAGCTACCAGACACACTTGGCCGCACCCACATTGCCAAAAAATGGCCATGCCTAGCGCACACGCGCCCTGGAGCGCACTCCAGTGAACTCACGCACTATAGCCGCCCCCTGCTAACCACCTCCGGCCACCTTAGGCCACCCCAGCGCGCCGAAGATGCACCTCGGCGTACATAGCACGGCAGCTGGTCTACCCCTCCTCCTTCTCCCTCCTCCTCCCCCTGATCGCACGCACACCGGCCGCCTGAGATTCCCAATGGGCGATCTCACACGCGCGGCAACTCTGGACCTCCCCTGCTCTCTCTCTCTTCACTCCGTTCACTCTGTACCAACTCCAGGAACGCCCCAGACACATCGCAGCGAGCTCATGTGACCAGTGGAGACGAAAACAAGCTCATTGGTGCACGAGTCCTCGATGGACCGCCGCCCGCCCATTTAAAGGCTGCCCCGCGCACTCCTCTCCTCACCACTGGCCCTCTGCAATTCAAAGTCGGCCCCTTGTACCCCCAGTTCTTCTCCAGGAGCACCCGAGCTTGAGATCGAGCTCGAGCTCCACCGCCTCGGCTTGCCATCATCCGCATGGTACAGGCCTCCCCCGCTGCTCCTCCGCCTCGATCTAGAACCGCCATAGCTCACTGATCATTTCCCCTCTCCTCCCAGCTTCTTTTGCGGCCAAAAACAGTCGGAGCCATCGACGCCCGAAGCTCCTCCGCCACGTAACCTCGTCGGCGGCGAACCAGGGCACTCTAGTAATGGCGACCACCACCACCTTAATGGTGACTCGATGTTGAGCCCAGCTGTTCCCTCATCCAACCTCGCCGTGCCCTGCATCGTCACTGGTGAGCTCGCCAGCTCTCTGGTCACGAGGTCAGAGAGGACAGGCGGGCCCCTCCTATCATCCTCTCCTCCCCCTCGCTCCTCTATCTCCTACTGACGACCGGGCCCCGCCCATCAGGTTTGAAACCTAGTGCGCACGCGCCTCGGCTTGCCTGGGCCGATTCCCTTCTAGGCCAGCTGTGTTGCGGCTGTTCCGTCCCAGTTGCACAATGCTCTTCTCTTTTCCTTTTCCCTCTGATTTCAAAATATTCCACAGGATTAAATAAATGTATAAATGCAATAATTCCAACTCCTGAAATCTTATAATAATCCCACCTATTTAATGGTTTAACTTTCACAAAATCTATCACACTTTTCTGTACTGTTCAAATTTAAATTTAAATTTGAGCATTTATATTCCCCGAGGAAAATCCATTACTTTGTTCCTTTAGCTCCAAATCCAAAACTAGGGCTTTTCCACATCTTAGTTTTCACCCTAGTATTTAATAAAAATAAGTTGACATTTTTTTGAGCAATTTGGTTTTTCTGTTTTACTATTGCCTTATTTTTCCCGTTGTTTCTTTTGCGACGAATAGATCCCGTATTTGATGAAGTATTTGGAGAAGAAGAAGGAGAAGGACTTGAAGACTTTGAAGACCAAGCCAACCAAGGCAAGCAACCCTTTGACCATGTCTATGAAGCCCTTTTTATGCATGTCATATAGCACCTTATTATCAATGCATAGGGATCATGTTGAGGTGGTGACCACTTTGGTTGGTTGCCTTTATTACTTTACTATTGAAACTTGCATCAAGCATCACCCTACCTTCCTTTGATGGTTATGCGGTTGGGAGTAGATAGATGCTAAAGTAGTGGCTACACAAATGAGTCAGGGTCCCCATAGAGCTAGTATCAAGGCCATCCTAACTGTAGGAAGCCTTAGTTGGCATGCGTGTTAGTTAGGACAAAAACCTTTTTGCAAACCCTCTACACTCCTCTTCTTTTCTAAACTTACCAAACCTAAGATATATTTCCCTTATTGACCTCTCCCATTCAACCTTTGTATATGGTTGTTGTACCCGAAGACTTCCTGACCACCAGATTCCCTGTGCTTCTCGAGGATAGCCTCCAGAAGTGCTAGTTTCAATGAGCCCCCATTTTCACCTACCATGAGCATTAGATAAATGACACCGAGACGGAATAACATGTGGAAGTAATCACGAAGGCTAATGACCCTCCAACAAGTTGGTACTTTGAGGGACCACATATGGCAACACTAGTCCTCATCGTCGAGACTGCAACACTCAAGGCACTAACCTGCCTCCGAGAACTTCTTCTAGAAATGGCAGATGAGTTAGCAACCCGCCTCTTGCTTATCGGAAGGAGGGTGAAGATGAGAGTAGCGCACCAGCTCCACCACTGTAGGAAGGACTTCCACTCTGATTCCAGACCTACTTCAGCCTTTGTGCCGACAGCTTGGCACAACACTTGGCCTCGGAGTCGATGGAGCTCCGAAAGAAACTCCATGAGGCCAAGGCACTCCTTCGCCAAGCACAAGGGAAGACCGAAACGATCAAGAAGGAAGGTGCTCCCCCCTGGACAACCCCGGGTAGCATATCGAGGCAGAAGGCCCCCAGTAAATGCACCTACCAATGATGGAGAACCATCCCAGCAACGCCGACTGATGGCAAGGGACTACCACAAGCTCTTCATCACACCACCGGCAAAGCAACACTGTGTTGGATCCTCCTCTCCACCACCTCTTCGAGTAATGAAGGAAGTCAGACTGATAACGGCAAGGAGGAAGACCCAAAAGAGCCAGAGTACGCCACCGAGCATTCCACCAAATAGGCACCACTCTAGACTAGGGTGTGCTAGTCCGTAACCCTAAGGTAGGATAGGTCGTGTATCCCCTATTCGAAGTCGAGTCCATGTAATGGTTCAAATGAAACCATGTAGTGTTGTGTTTTCTTTTGGATCTTTTTGACGGTAGTCGTACTCTTCCCTTGGGAACATGTAAACGACTACATCACCTCTTTGGATTTCTTAATGAATGTGTTTGGCCCTTTTGGCCCTTGCATAAAAACAACTTGTGTCATACCAACCCCCTTACTAGGCACCCCATCTATATTGCTTTCCCCTCATCTTTCCCAATTATGAGACCATGACCTCTCCAACAGGATGCCTGTTGTAACCCGTACTGGTAACTCTACCCAGTAGCAAGGAGCCGGAGGATCCACCCAAGGAGGAGCCAGGCAGGACCAAACCCAAGGAAAAACTCCACCACTGCCACCACCTCCGAACATGGACATGGATCAGCTTCTCCAAGCCTTCCGAGAGGAACGCCAAGCCAACACTGCAGCCCTGCAAATGATTCCCAAGCTGTCACCAACAACCGCCAGCCGGCGGGGAACAACAATGGATGTTCCACATTGGCTGAGTTCAAGAAGCATGCACCACCCACCTTCATTGAGATTGTTGAACCCCCGGATGCAGACGACTGGATCTGCACCATTGATGATCTGTTGGAACTAGTCGACTACACTGAAAACCGTGAGAGGGTGGCTTATCCTGCCCACTATTTCGGAGGAACTGATAGGGCTTGGTGGGATGGATTCAAGATCATGCATGTTGGGCAAGCCATCACTTGCAATGACTTCAAGGCCGAATTCCGCAAGGCCCATATTCCTTTTGGAATCATGGCCATCAAGAAGGGTGAGTTACGAGCCTTGAAGCAAGGAAGTGGCACCATCAAGGAGTACATGCAGAAGTTCAGCATTCTGTCAAGGTATGCTCCTGAGGATGTCAACACTGATGCTGCCAATAGAGAGCGCTTCATGGAAGGCCTTAATCAGACTCTGTAGTACTCGCTTGTTGTGTGTGACTGCCCAACCTTTCCTGACCTGGTGAACAAAGCACTCATGCTTGAAGACAAGCGGCGTGCTCTGGATGATACTCGCAAACGCAAGCTGGTCAGCAAAGGAAGTTCCAGTAACCAAAAGCCTCGCTCGTGGCAGCCAGCCCAGTCAGGCCAACCTATCAGTAGCCCAGAGCTCATGCAACCCACACCAACTATCAGCCTCAGCAATATGCCAACCCCTGGCCAGCTTACAACAACCCCAATAATAGTGGTGGCAATAAGACCAAAGCCTCAGACCAAGTCACTTGCTTTGGATGTGGTCAGTCGGGACACATCTCAAGGGTGTGCCCCGACAAGAAGCCTGATGCTCCGCGCCCCAATGTGCAGAACCCAAGACAAGGCCGCGGAATGTCACCAAGGAACCAAGCTCCCCGCAACCCGCCCAACAATGGCAAGGGGCATGTGAAGAATGTCACTACAGAAGAAGCTCGAGAAGACCCGAACATCGTGCTGGGTATGTTCCTTGTCAACTCAGCACCTGCAACTGTCTTGTTTGATTTTGGAGCCACGCAATCATTTATCACCCAAAGGTTTAGATTAAAAAGTGGCATGAGCCGTACACCCCTGAATAATGCCATGGTGGTACAAACCCTGAGTAGAGATGAGAGCCAAGATAGGCTGCAAAGGAGTCAGAATCAACATTAATGGGGTAGAATTCCTCGCGGACCTTATCATCTTAAGATCACAAGGCTTGGATGTGATCTTGGGAATTCATTGGCTCATCAAGCACCAAGGCTTGTTAGATTGTGCCAATCGGACTGTCACGGTGACCAATGACCAAGGAGTTGAAGTTAAGTTTACCCCCAACCCCTCCTCTGCCCAAGTCACCCAAGTCAACTGTCTAACAGAAGTTGGAGTGGAGCAAGTGCCAGTTGTATGTGAATACCCCAATGTTTTTCCTGATGAATTACTGGGATGCCTCCTGATCATGACATTGAGTTCATTATTAAGCTCATGCCCGGAGCAGGGCCCATCTATAATAAGCCTTATAGAATGGGATCGGAGGAGTTAGCAGAATTAAAGAAGCAACTGGCCGAGCAGTTGAAGAAAGGATTCATCTGCCCTAGTGCCTCACCTTGGGGATCACCTGTTCTGTTTGTGGAAAAGAAGGACAGTACCATCCGATTATGTGTTGACTATCATTCCCTTAATGAAGTCACAATCAAGAACAAGTATCCACTCCCCAAGATTGAAGACTTGTTTGATCAGCTGAATGGTGCCAAGTTGTTTTCCAAGATTGATCTCAGGTCTGGGTACTATCAGCTAAAGATTAGACCCCAAGACATTCCAAAGACAACGTTCGTAACCCGGTATGGCTTGTGTGAGTACACAGTCATGTCATTTGGGTTAACCAATGGCCCTGCCTACATCAAGTACCTCATGAACAAAGTTTTCACAGATTACCTGGACAAGTTTGTTGTCATCTTCATTGATGACATACTCATATTTTTCCAAGTCTAAGGAAGAGCATGAGCAACACTTGAGAACGGTCCTAGATAAGCTTCGAAAGCACCAGCTTTATGCCAAGTCCAGCAAGTGTGAATATTGGTTGCGTGAAGTTGTATTCTCGGTTCATCTATTGATTGCCGAAGGGTTGTCTGTGGATCCCACCAAGATTCCGTGACTGAATGGCAAACCCTGAGAAATATGAAGGAGGTCAGAAGCTTCCTTGGACTCGTGGGATATTACTGCAAGTTCATTGAAGGATTCCCAAGCATTGCCCGACCTATGACTCGGCTCTTGAAGAAGGACAAGAAGCTTGAATGGACACCAAGTGTGCAGAGAGCTTCCAGGAGCTCAAGAAGAGATTAACAACAGCCCTAGTTTTGGCTACCCCCGATATTCAGAAGGAATTTGTGATGCATCAAGAATCGGGCTTGGAGGTGTTCTGATGCAAGAAGGCAGAGTCGTACCATATCTATCCAGACAGCTACGTCCTCCCGAAGAGAACTATGCTACTCATGATCTCGAGTTGGCAGCTGTAGTTCACGCCTTGGAGACGTGGCGACATTACCTTCTAGGGAAGTGGTGTGAAATATACACCAACCACAAGAGTTTAAAGTATATCTTCGCTCCAAAGCAATTGAACGTGAGGCAGAGAAGATGGCTAGAGTTGATCAAGGATTATGACCTCAGTGTTCAATACCACCCAAGAAAGGCTAATGTGGTAGGTGATGCCTTAAGCAGAAAGGCTTGTTCCTTGAACGCTATGATTAGGGAAAGGCTACCCGCCTTGTATGAAGAACTTGAAAGCTTTGGATTGGAACAGGGTGCACCATGATTCTTGGCCAACCTTGAAGTCAAGTGTGACACCCCAAAAATTTGGCCTTGTTTTAATGGAATAAAATTTTGCCAGAATTTAAAACTTTGAATTTTTTTTTTGAGCTTCATTTTGATTCTGTTTAAATCATTTCCTTCCCTGTTATGATGAGTTTTTCCCAATGAGAAAACTTTTCAAAAATGTTGTTGGACTTGTTTTAACCTCTCAAGAAAAACTTTCATTTTATCAGTGTAACTAATTAAATAATTATGTTGCTTGATCTTTATTTTCTTGAAAAGGGTTTTTCTAGGTTAAATGGCCTTAATTGAACTACAACCATTTGATAAATTCACTTAAAATTTCCACAAAAATTTGGAGATGTCATGTGATGTTTTTGAATCACTTTTATGCTAAAATATATTTCATTCATGAAATATTTTGAGCCTTACACTCAATTTTTCTTCTCTGGTCCAGAGTGCATTTTTGCACTACAACCTATTTAATTTTTTTTTAAACTTCTACCAAAATTAAGGGAGGTCAGTAGGAGCCTATTATTTCACCTTGTGCAAAAACCTATTTGTGTCCTTTGAAAAATTTGAGTGAATCAACCTCATCTTCATTTTGGACCAACTTGATGGTTTGTACATCAACCATGTTTTTACTTGCTCTTTAACCCTTGATTATTTCTCCTACTTGTAGTCCCCCATGTTAAACCCTTAAGTCCAGGAGCATGCACATTTTTGGGTCATTTTTGGTTCATGAAATAATGTCATTTATTTCCTGTCCAGAATTGAAGCTTTGTAAAACTTGCACTAACAAGTTTCTTCTTTTGTCCAACTAACATCACCACTCTCTCTTTCATCCACAGAGAAACTAATCTGGAGATTTTGGCCACTCCAAGAAATGCCTAAGTGCCCTTGGCATTTTGTCAAACACCTGGTGTGCATGGCCAGTTTTGACATGTTTTTGTCTTTGCATTGTGACCTTGCACCTCGGATCATACTAGCATGTCCACTAGGATTCCAGTTGCTCCTAACCTGGGTCTGTTATTTGCCAACCTCAACCGCGACCTCTAGCATGCTCTGGCATTTCGTCGAGCACATTCAGTGCATGCACTGGACGCGCCCAGAGCGCGCGTATTGCAGCCACGCGGCCGAGCCGACACGCTGGCCCCCACGGCTTTGGCCCGCTCTGCAGAACCTCGCTACGCGCTCCCCTTCTCTCAGCTACGCGCCAAGCCGCCCCTCGCCACGCCCGGCAAGCCAAGCGCTAGCCGCCGCCGCCGCCCGACAGCCTCCGGCCATGTCGGTGCCGCCCAAGCCACTCCCACTCGCCACCTGCCCCTGGAGCAGTGCACTCTCGTCCACTAGCTCCTGCCGTCATCCCCAGCCACGCCACGTTGCCCTCCAAGCTACAGCGAGGGGTTCGCCGGAGAGCTTATCCGGCCGCCGTGGAACCGACCTCGACGAGCTATAAAAGGAGGCCCCGAGCCACCCCATGCGCGCAGGAAGCCTTAGAATGTTCCCCTAGTTCTCCCATGGCAGAAAATCGACTCGGGGAAGGTCTTCTTCCCCATCTCCGGCAACGGCAGCCGCCACCACTGCCCCGGCCAATTCGGCACCACCAGGGCCACCCACTCTTCGTTCTATCCACCAAGAGCTTCCTCATCTTCTCGTGAGCCATCCCCACTACTCAATTTTGATTGGGGCACACCGCGGGAGAAAAATCACTTTGCTCCTGAGGCCACCTCCGCCGAGAAGCTCGCCGCCGGTAGCTCCCTCCGTCCCCACCTACCTGGCGACCACCGGGAGGATCGCCCTGGAGTGGCGGATCCATCCCCGCCCTCTGAGCCCCGCGGGGAGCCGCCGTTCGCCGGCGACGATCGCCGTTGCCTCGCCTCCGTTCGGGCAGAAGAAGAGGAGGGAGGGATAGACTGGTCAAACCTGACCAGTGGGCCCCTTGGACCCACTGTCAGTGACCCTGCGCCTATCCACGTCAGTTAACTGAAGGCGTATTTTCCCCAGTACGCTTTCCCCGCTCCGAAAACGTATTCCCTTCCGAACCGTTTTCTTTTCTGTTTTAATTTAAATAACAGTTTTGACCATAACTTTGACTGGCTATAACTTTTTAAATATAACTCCAAATGAAATGATTCTTTTTCCCACCTTCCTCATATTTGATCTAGTTTATTTTAAGATTTATTTGAAAAAATTTCAAACAACTTTTTGGTTCTGTTTTTGAAATGTGTGTTAATTCAAATATATTTTTAAATAGGATTTTGGGAGAAAGAAGAAACTTTCAAAAGTTTTGGAGTGCACCCTGCCTTTCCACACATTGAAGGCAAGCATTCTGAACCCCGGCATAATATTTTGGTGTGATTGTTGATACCTTTATAACACCACCGCATTTCGAAGGAATTGTTATTTCATGTGATACGATCATATGCATGGGTGCATGTTGTTGATTTCCATGCGGTTGGAAATGGACTCACTTGTGATGATAATCACCCTCATGTGCCTTGCATGCATACCGGCAGGAACCCGGGAAAACCTCGGCCTTGGGTAGGCATGAGTTTGTCGCCGGTCTCCGTCGGGACGGTTATGTCTGGTATGGCATGGTGAGGTGATATGAGAGGTGACTCAGTTGGATGAGAATATATTTGTCATGCTAATCATGCAGGGAATACTTGAACCTCCTGAGTCGACCGTAGATCGAGTCTTGTTCCAGTAACCCCCATACTTGTTTCGTACTACCACTCGTCTCTACAGCAAGTAGAGTACGGTTCAGTAAGTTGTCAACCTCTTTCCAGCACACACCGTACAGAGAGGCCATGGTGGAAGATACCGGTTGTAGCTGGTGGGCAGGCAACCTGGTCCGGGGGCATGGGTGTTTCCGGTTGGGACCGAGAGGGGAGGCCACCCCACTACTAGAAATACCACTACTAATGGCGCACCTAATATGGCCATTAATGGCGCATCACTGGTGCGCCATTGATAGCACGCCATTAGTAATTTTTACTAATGGCGCACCAGCTGGTGCGCCATTAGTATCTGGTATACTAATGGCGCACCACCTGGTGCGCCATTAGTATATGCGAGGGTGCGCCATTAGTATGCCTGCCAGTTGGCATGTATACCCAGGTGCTTTGGCATACTAATGGCGCACCACCTCTGGATGCGCCATTAGTAACCGCAGCATACTAATGGCGCACTACCCGGTGATGCGCCATTAGTATGCACTGTCATACTAATGGCGCACTGTCGTGTGATGCGCCATTAGTATGAATATTAGGTTTTTTTTATTTTTTTATTTTCTGTTTTTTGCACAGGTTACAAAATGTATAATTTGACAAAATATAGACAGCACACATCAACAATAGATTCATCAAATACAATAGAAGATTAGTCTTTGAATACAATTCATCATATTAGTCTCCGAATACAATTCATCATATTAGTCTCCGAATTAAAAAGACCGAACAAAGATAGAACATTATATTACAAGTCTCGAGACCGCGAGTAGCGAGTTTGTCTTCGCATTACAAGTCGATATCGATCATCTAAACTACCATCACATAGAAGAGAGCTGCGGTCATCACGATGAGCATCATCACGATGAAACTCGTCTTCATCCGGTTCCTCCAACGCTCCCTCCCCTCTCCCGCTAGATAGCGGGCGTATCTAGATTCGGCCTCGGCCCTAGTGGTGTACCCTTTGTAACTGTTACCGCTGAATCGGTGAACCTGTCTCCGACACTCCTCCCAGTCATCGTAGACTCCGGGAACCTTACCCTTGTACACGACATACGTCGGCATCACTATGCACTAGCCAAACGAAACGTTAGTACCAATTCACAGACAATACATAAGCAATATATAATTATGCAACAGAACGATCGGAAGAGAAAAGCAAGACATTAATAGCATCGATTACATCTAAGTTGAACGACTCTCGAAACCAAAGAGACATACTACAAGTTCATTAAAGTTTAATTACAACATGAGCCAATCGATGTTTCAGAACTAGACAACTCGACTCAAGGGACCGGAGCGTGGATGAAGCCGCCGTCTATCGTGGGAGTCATGAAAGAACGGGCGTTGTCATCCTGCATTTGTAGCATTGTGTCGATGTCACTGTTGGACGGTTGATTTCTGAGGTAGAACTGCCCCGAGGTACGAAGGACATCTTGATGGATGATTTCCGCAAACTCCGACTGGATGCGAAAGAATTCTTGTCGGAGGTCCGCGTCCTGGATTGCCGACACGCTCGCGGCCCAATCTTGGAGTTTACTCGGTAGCAGAAGTTGATGATGGTCCCGTACGATCGCCCGCATGTGATGGATGGCGTAGTAGGCACCCTTCTGACCGCCAGGCGGCTGCTTGACGCAGCAGAACGTCGTATTGTGGGAGAACACGTGCTTGCCGTACTTACGAATAGGCCTGGTGAAGGTGCCTCCAGATTGGGCGTAGCCGGGGAGAACATCATCAAGAACCTTCTTGACATTTGTGTAGTCTACGTTCGACTGACGGTCCGGGTCGAAATACGTGGCCATGGAATATTTGGGGCTTAGGAGGATGAGCGTGCAACGTGTGTCACTGCAGAAAACACGGAATGTTAAAAGAAAAACGATCGAAAAGTAAGAATTCATATGTTACGGGCCGGTTGAGGGGAGGACTTACTCGGGAAAGTAAGGCACGAGGAAGTTATCCTTATCTTGGTTTGCCAGAATGACGCCTTCGAGGTAAGAACTCGCGACTTGCCGGTCCCCAGCGCTGCCCAAGATCTTGGCACGCATGTAGAAGGGGTCGACTATCACGATGTCCGGGGTCTTGTCGCGAATGATCCGCATCTCCATACTCAGCGAAAATAGCCGAACGAAGGTGTAGTGCAGCGGATGAAGGTTAAACATAGCAAAGATGTCATCAAACCGCAGGACGATCGTACCCCCGATGTCGCCATCCACAAAGCCCTTGCCCTCTGGCACCTTGGCCACGAAAACCGGGTATGCCACATCCTTCTCTCTGAGACGCCGCTTCTCCAAAGAAAGAACACTGTCGTGCAGACTCCGCATAGCACCGGTTGCAGCATTGAGCATATTTGGTGGTAGCATCGCCCTACCCGCCACATGCACCCTCCTCGAGATATCCTGCGGTGAAGGTGGCCCGTCCTGAGCACGGATCGTACTCGGTGCCGGCTGGCTCGCACCCTTCTTAGTCTTTCTTTTGCGTGCCTTCTTCTTCTCCTGTAATGGGACCGAGTTCTGCTCACAGACCGCCTTCTTGAGTGTGTTGGGGCTGATAATATTTCGCACCTCGCCTATCTGAGGCTCGGTGAAGTCGGCAGCTGGAGGCGTCTCCTGAGAGCTGAACGCCAGACGGCGCCTGTTGCAACTTGGCTTCTCCGCGGTACGAGCTAGATCGCACACGTCTTTTGTTGGGTTTGGTTCTTGAGAAGGAGGCCCCATGAAGTCGCCATCGTACCCATGCTCGGCAAAGTACTGATCGACGTTGCCAAATGTATCATCGTCGTCGTCGTCGTCGTTCTGATCCTGTGCCATATGCATGTTTGGATCCAGTGGCATAGGGATGTCCGGCACCGTTACGGCGGTCTTGCCATGGGGCCGACTTGGCGCCGGCACGACTGGCGGTGTTGTCTTTGGGGTGGTGTCCCCCGCCCCCAAATGAATCTGGCTCTTCGGCCAAAGCAGGGGCCAGCTCAGGCAGGCGCTGAGGGTCATCACGTCATCATCGTCGGCCCCGACGGGTCGAATCGGAGGTAACAAGTCGTCGCAGCCTGGCAGCACCCGAACCAGTTGAACCCTAAACAAGTTGGGTGGCATCTGGGTACCGTGGAACAAGGGGTTGCCCGGTTGAACGATTTTGCCCTTGGCGACATCGACCAACTCGTTGTTCACGAAGTGGAGGAGAGTGCACGGAACGTCGGCGGCGCCCTGCGAAAACATGTAGGGCGTCAGGGATGCCCAGTCAAAGGCAAGGAGATGAAGTCCTCGGCCGAGAGAGGCTTAATTAGTTACCGTGATGATGGCGTCGAGCTCGGCTAATGTCGAGGCACCGCCAACGGCGGGCGTGCAGTTGACGGAGCGGCCGCTTGCTGAAGAGGTGCCGGCCGGCGTACACCCGGGTGCATTAAGCTCCCGTGCCGGCGTCGGAGACACCAATGCCGCCTCCGCCGGAGGCACCAATGGCCCCGCCATCGCATTATGCGAGTTGCTGGCCGTGAAGCTAGGAATCGGGGGCGGCCCCTGTTGGCCGCCCGCAATCCACGCACTCAACCCCGAGATCAAGGTAGGCACAAGGGCGGTGATCGTCGCTCCGAGTCGTTGTTCCACTTGCTCTTGGACAATCTCCGGAATCCGCGCCACCTGTGCCTTGAGTTCTTGAACCTCTCGCGCCTGGCTTTCCGAGCTGGTCTTTTTCTCCTTCCGCACACCAGCGGTATAGTATGACCCCCATTTTGTCGACAAGCCTTTGCCGGCCACACGACCAGCTGACGTCGGCTTACTGAGCTTATCCTTGTTCTTCATTATATTCAACCCCCTATTTAGAGTGGTGTCCCAAGGGTTGCTCTGAGTCGACCCCGCGCTACTGCTTTCAGTCGCCTGCGGAAGGAATGTGAACCATTTAGAAATTCGGCTTCATTAATTAGAATGCAACCATATGGAGCTAATTACGCGGGGGTGTATTCCTTACCAGAACAAGCTCAAGCCGCCTGGTCTTCGGATCCGTGGTAAGCTCCTTTGTTTTCGGGTCCTTCTTGTACCGGGCCCTGACAAAGTTCCTGGTCTGCTTGTCACCGTATTTATCGAAGAGGGGCGGTAGGCCTTGCTCGGCACGGTCCGCCTCCTCCTTGTCCCATATAGGCTCCGCCACTCTGTAACCGCCGGGACCGAGTGTGTGTTCCCCTATGTTCAGCTCCCGCATTTGTTTCCCCCACTCACTTGATTGGGAGCTTGCGGTGCTCGAGCAATTGATCTTGAAGTCGTTGTAGTCATCTTCGGTGATCGAAGGATTTTTCTCCTTGATCTTCTCATAACTCTCACCTTTCTCGATCATTCTCTTCACATTGCTTTTCCAAGTAGACAGGGCCTTGCTCATCTTCGTGAGGGCAGCATTGTTCACTTTATTCCCTTTGAGGCTTGTGTTTTCGAATTCAGCGGGGAACTTGTATCGTTCGTGCAGCTTCGTGAAGAGGAGGTGGCGCAAATTCCCCCGGTCAGGATGCCTCAGGTTCTCGGTGTTGATCGAGACGGTGCTCCGGACAATGCACCCGAGCTGAAGCGAGTACCCCTTGACTATTCGTTCGGGCGCCGTTGGATTCCCGTTGGAGTCCACTTCAGTAACTTCCTCCTTGAGGGTGCGGAGCACGATCGGGCGCCGGTCCTTCCGTTGCCTCTTCGGCTGGCTGCTATCTGTGCGTGCGCCGCCATCATCAGTGGTGGCATCCTCGGCGGCACCATCAGTGGTGGCATCAGTGTGGTCATCCTCGGCGGCACCATCCGTGGTCTCAGGATCGGTGGGGAAGGCGGCGGCCTCATACAAGTGAGGTTGTTCCTCCATCTCCTGGGACAGCTCCCAGAATGCCTTGCCGCCCGAACCCCCGGCCTCATCGTTGTGGGCCATGTTTCTCTCTAAATAGAAACAAAGTTTGGTCAAAAAGTTGGTTATTGTCAAGGAACAAGATCATGGTCTCATCATTTAGGGTTTGTCGACACCGAGGCATCCTAAAATCTAAGCTTTTATCATTGAGGGTTTTTCGACGCCAAGGCACCCTAAAAGCCTAACTTTTCATCATTTCGGTTTTTATCGACACCGAGGCACCCTAAAAGCCATGCATTAGTCACAAGTACGCCGGGGCACTTGATCCTACTTAATTAACTACTAAGATACCCCGGCCCATGCATTAGTCACAAGTACCCCATATGTCCTATTTTTAGCAAAGTCATGCTAAAATTCACGGAAAATTTCAGCATGACCTTTGCTGAAAATAGGACATATGGAGTACCCGAATTTGCCGGAACGGAAGTTAATCGACATTCCGGCAAACTCAAGGGCCTCTCGGGGTACCTGCAAAATCATCACGACACGATGGTCGGAGACAAAACCCAGCAAACTAGCAAAATCATCACAAATTGTTTTCTGTTAAAGATGATCATCATCTTTACAAGTCTTTCTCAATGTGATCACAAGTAATTCAGAGGCATCACAAGTAATTCAGAGCATCACAAGGCATTAGTAGTTCAGTACATGAACAAGTTTTACAAACCCATATAAGAACAAGTGAATTCTAGTCCCATTGACACTCCTGGTTTTCTACAAACACCAAGTACTAGGGCTAACTGGATGTTGGCTATCTTTTATAGTGTCTCTGTTACATGCCAGTTTGGTCATTGCTAACTCTTGATGTAACTGATATTTTGATTCCTGAACCCCCGATATGCTGTTGTGGTTAATCCTAAGAGAAGATTTTGAACAATGAGAAGTCCATGGATATGTTGTGTTTCTGACTTCCGTTGAGGATCATGGAAATTGGATATGTGAGTGGTCGGTGGACCAACTTTTCACTAAAAATAACAGAAGAGTCCTTTGTTTTCCACTAAAATTATCAGTGTCATCTGGTTTCATGGCAATATTTATCTAGCATGTTCCGTATTGATTTCATTGTATTTTCTGTTCCATCATATTTCAGTTAGTACTAAGGTTCTTTTTTTAGGGAACTCAGTTAGTACTCAGTTTACAGAAACGGTTCGATGTCTATCATATACAACCATTTTCCCTGTTATAAAAGACATGAAAGATCACAACAATATTGATCTGAAAAGAACAGAAAAAAAAGAGAAATAGTATGTATGCAGTGGTGATTCTACCTTGCTTTCTCAGCCGTGGGTGATGAAGTGCCTCTGTTCTGTTGTGTCTGCAGTGGTATGGAGATGAATGAATTGGTATTAGGTTCAAATGTATAAACAAACTACTCGTTTAGTTTTCAAACACAAATGGTAAATATGTTGAGGCCCAAAAACTAAGTGTACCAACAACCTAAGCTAAACAAGATGAGCACAAGATGTATAATAATAACACAAGTGATAAATAACCTAAAAGAAGATAAATAACTTGAAGCACTAACAAACAACTTCAGCGGCACGATTTTTGCAGAACCACAACTTCAGAGATTTATAACACAGAAGCACAACTTCAGAAGAAAGAGTAACACATAACCCAAGTTTCCAAGTTAGAGGAGTTCGACAACGGATCTGACAGAAATGGCCCTGCGATGTCAGTGATGATGTGGAGTCTCAATTTACTCAAAAGACAGTGTTGTAACGACAGTAGCTGAATCTGGTTGCAGAAATACAATTTTCTCCATAATGCGCAGTCAACAACTTAATGAGTTCAGCAGAAGGTTTTAACTAAATATTCTGGAGGTGTGAGCATCAACAATAAATCTTCTCCAATGCTTTACACTTCCCAATGACAAAACAAAGTTGTATCTCTAGCCAAGTTTCAACAGGAGCCAACCTCAAATCCTTCAACTTCTCACAACAGAAAATCATATCTATTCAGGTTGTGAGCGTTGTACGAGGAATCATAACCCACAACAGAACCCCAGAAGTTCTCCCTCGATCTCAAATTCAAACTTTTGGAGCTTCGTCCATCCTGGACCGAACTTTAGGTGGCCATACTAACTGACTCCCTTTCAGTTCTTTATTACATGATTTGCACCAGAAAAATCTTGCCTATGCCTATGCCTTTCAGTGAATATGTGATGCCATGTCAGATTGCTAGGTGTACTGCCTATGCCTGTGTATGTTTATTCGGTCGTCTCGTTAAGTTGCTATTAGTAGTCTCATTGTTGGTCAGGAAACACTGTTCTCTCTTAGCAAAAGAGTTACTCACATTTTCATTGTGCGCGCTTGCCGATTTGCATATTGTATGATGTAATTGAATCCATCAATTATACCCACCACCACGATCTCAAGAACAACTGTTGTGTGCAGCACCGATTTTAGGATGCTTTGTATGGAGAGCTTACCTATCTGTCATGTGGTTTAACTCTTTGTTTTGATGAAGTGCTTTCTTTCTAAGTGTTTTTTACATCCCTGTATATTTTGGCGTGGATGCTTCTGTAACCAAAATAATAATATGTTCATAGCTCCTTTACTGTGGATGGTTGTACTTGTGAATTTGCATTTAACTGAATGAAAATGTTTTTGTTCAGAGAAAGAGGAATTTCTTTAACCGAAAGTTTCCAGTCTTTGTATGCCATAACTTGTAGAGGGACATTGAGATTTTGGTTCACTACTTCCTTTGACTAGCAGTAATGACCACTAATAGACTCCTGGTCTCCTTGCGTAATTTCTACTATTGCGGTAGGATGCAATCCTGTTGCTTCGCGTAATATGTTGTTATAATGAACCCTAGTTTTGTTGTAAGCTAGAAAGAGCAATATCTCTTTTTAATGGACTCCTTTTCTTCTTCAGACCTTGGTGACACTCTACCAGGTGGCCTCTGGCATCGACCTTGATGTCATGAAGAACATCGAATTCCAAGGTACATTTATAAACCAAACTCTGCTCATTCTACTAAATATCTATACTAGCATCAGTCAGTTTGCAGGGAGAGATAAATAGCTGTTTTTTCTATATCTGGTGTTTATGCACAAGCAGCAAAGACCACAACGTGTGCACGGTGATTATTTCTTCCGCGAGGACGCCTAGCTCTGCCAACCTCCCCCCCCCAGATATGATTTGCACCAGAAAAATCTGACATAGGCATAGGCAGGCGGCAGACCTTGAGACGGGCTCGACGTTGATGGCGCGGCACTCGTAGCAGCCGGAGAGGCCGCGGAGGGAGGACGGGTGCCCCGGCGACGGTGGTGTGGACGGGGCGGGGTCGAGGTGGGGCAGCGGCGTCGGGGCGGGGTCGAGGCGGCGTCGGGGCGGCGGGGCAGCGTCGAGGCGGAGTCGGGGCGGCGGGGTCGCGTCGAGGCGGCGTCGGGGCGGCGGGGTCGCGTCGAGGCGGCGTCGGGGCGGCGTCCGGGCGGCGGGGTCGCGTCGAGGCGGCGGGGCAGCGTCGAGGTGGCGGGGACGGTGGCGTCGAGGGAGGCGGGGCGAGGGAGAGGGAAGGCGAGGAGAGGGCGAGGGAGGGAGAGGGCGAGGGCGAGGGCGAGGGCGAGGGCAGCGGCGGCGGCGGCGGTGGATCGAGAGGGAGAGAACTGGCGAGGGGGAGAGGGAAGGGGGGATCGGGCGAAGGGGGGATCGGGCGAAGGGGGATCGGGCCACAATACTAATGGCGCACCTCACTGTGGTGCGCCATTAGCATGTCCATACAAATGGCGCACCTCACCGTGGTGCGCCATTAGTACTTTTTTTTATTTCAACTCGAGCCAAAAGGTTATGTACTACCAGAACCTATCCACGTCAAGCCCACTCTACTAGCTCGACTGGTCAGCAGCCAGTTCTCACACTAGGAGGTCCTGGGTTCGACTCCCAGGCTCCACAATTTTATTTTATCATTTAAAAAGCTGTTTGATACTTATTTATGTTTAAATATGTTCAAACTTGTTTAAATAATAACAGTAATATTTTTTTATAAGACAGTAGCATTTAAAAAGCTGTTTGATACTTATTTTTTTTATAAGACGGTGCGCGCGGTGCGGGGGGTCGGCGGCGGCGGTTGAGTAGGCCGGGGAATCGAGGGTGCGGTGGGTCGGCGGCGGCGGCCGGTGGACTTGGGGGGTGCTCGGCGCCGAGGGGGACCGGATCTGGCGAGGTGGGATAGCGGTCGAGATGGAGGGGGATCGAGGTGGGCTCCACAAATTTTTTTTAGCATTTAAAAAGCTGTTTGATACTTATTTGTGTTTAAATATGTTCAAACTTGTTTAAATAATAACAGTAATATTTTTTTATAAGACAGTAGCATTTAAAAAGCTGTTTGATACTAATTTTTTTTATAAGACGGTGCGCGGGGTGCGGGGGGTCGGCGGCGGCGGTTGGGTAGGGGAATCGAGGGTGCGGGGGGTCGGCGGCGGCGGCCGGTGGACTGGGGGGTGCTCGGCGGCGAGGGGGGCCGGATCTGGCAAGGTGGGATAGCGATCGAGATGGAGGGGGATCGAGATCGAGTGTCCATGAAATTTAAAAATATTCATGATAGTTCAAAAAGTACCCATGAAATACAATCGAGAAATGAAGGCTACGATTTAAATACAATCGATCTTAGCTAGCTATCTGTTCACAATCTTCTTGCCCTTCTTTTTCGCAAATGGAGTTCTTCTGTGGAACGGACGTCCTTTAGGTAGGGTGGTCCTGCTTCTTCTTGTGGTGTATGCTGCTACTTCATCATCGTCGTCATGTTCGATCCTCGGGTCGCCGTACTTGTCGAAGTCTTGCTCATTGGCTACTCCATCCATTCCGATGATCTTCCTTTTGCCTCTCCTCACGACAACACGACTGGGCTTTGGCGGGTCGGTAATGAAGAAGCATTGGTCCACTTGGGAAGCCAGTACCCATGGCTCATTTTTCGCGGTGACGTTTGCGCCCGCGGTCTTGGATTTGGCTTCGGGTATAACCATGGTGGTGAAATACCGGTCTTCTTTTATGACGTTCTTGGCCCATCTGACACGGAACATCGGGACCTTCTCTCCAGCGTAGCTCAGCTCCCAGATCTCCTCGATCCTTCCGTAGTATCTGTCCTTGTCGTTACCGGTGTAGGATTCCATCGTTACCCCGGAGTTCTGATAACCATCGCTCTTCATGTCCTTGGCCTCGGTGTAGAATGTGTAGCCGTTGATATCGTACGCCTCATAGGTCATCAGGTTGTGCTCGGCGCCCTGTGACAAGGCGAATATGAGTTGTTCTTCCGCGGAAGAATCCTCATGTAAAGGGTACGACAGAAGCTTATGCTTGAACCAACGCGTGAAACATGAGTTGTGCTCTTTGAGTATATCTCCGTCCGTCCTCTGTTGGCCTCGGTCATTGTACGTCTTTTTAATAAAGGTTTTGTGCTCTACCAACCAAGGATCGACCACGTCTATGTGTTGTAGCGCGACTAGGTTTGCTCTTTCAAAGTCGGCGAGTCGACCCTCGAAGTCGACATGCATTTCGCGGCGACCCTCACGGTGACCCCATCCAGCGAGCCTGCCGAGGTGCCTGTTGACGGGCAGACCAACGGGGTTCTCGATGCCTAGATAATTCGTGCAGTAGGAGATGCACTCTTCGGTCAGAAAGCCCCTGGCTATGCTTCCTTCTGGACGTGACATGTTGCGAACGTATCCTTTGATGACACCATTCATCCTTTCGAACGGCATCATGCTGTGCAGGAACGTCGGCCCGAGTTGGATGATATCCTCCACTATATGGACCAGCAGATGCACCATAACGTCGAAGAATGCGGGCGGGAAGTACATCTCAAGCTCGCATAGTATCACCACGATCTCTTCCTGTAGCCTTCTGAGTTGCCTCACGCCAATCGACTTCCGAGAGATGACGTCGAAGAAGTTGCATAGGCCAAATAGCGTTTCACGGACGTGCGCGTCCATGATCCCACGGATTGCAACTGGAAGTATCTGCGTCATCAGCACGTGACAGTCGTGAGACTTCATCCCGCTGAACTTCTGCTTCGCTGGGTCTAGGTATCTGCTTATCTTCCCCGCGTAACCGTAAGGAAGTTTTACTCCTAGGAGGCAGGTGAAAAACTGCTCGATCTCCTCCTGACTTAGAGTGAAGCACGCGGGAGGGTAGTCATTTCCGGTCTTCTTGGCCTTTTTGCCTTTGCGACGACTTTCTGTGTCCTGCTTCGCCTCATCATCATCATCATCATCATCATCATCATCATCATCATCATCATCATATATAGCGTGAAGCTCCTGCCTGATGCCCATTGATTTCAAGTCTGCCCTTGCTTTCGGCCCATCTTTGGTCCTCTCTGGCATGTTGAGCAGGGTACCAAGCAGACTCTCGCACACGTTCTTCGTGATATGCATGACATCAAGGCTGTGAGGCACACGGTGGATCTTCCAGTACGGCAAGTCCCAGAAAACAGACCTCGTTTTCCATACCTTCAGCAGCGGCTCTGGCGCCTTTCGCTTCTTTCCCGGCTCTGGCGCCTTTTGCTTCTTTCCCGGCAGTGGGCAGTCTTTCCAATTTTTCAACAGCTTGTCTATTTCCTCGCCGCTCCTCGTACACGGGCGTTTTCGGGGTTCGGTTTCACCATCGAACAGATCCTTGCGTTTCCTCCACGGGTCATCGTCGCGAAGCCACCTTCGATGTCCCATGAACACGGTTTTCGAAGACCCGGGATCTCTATCTAGCTGGCGATACGTTGTGTCATCCATGCACCTTACGCATCCAGAAAATCCGTGGACTACCTGCCCCGCAAGATATCCGTAACCGAGATAGTCGTGCACCGTCGTGAGCAGTGCGGCTCTCATAGGGAAATATTCTTTCTCTGCGGCGTCCCACGTATTGGCTGGCGTTTTCCACAGCGTGTCAAGCTCCTCTTTCAGCAGCCCCAGATACAGATTGATGTCGTTCCCTGGTTGTTTCGGCCCTTCAATTAGCATACTCATGTGAATGTACTTCCTCTTCATGCACAACCAGGGGGGAAGGTTGTACATCCACACAAACACAGGCCAGGTGCTATGTGTGCTTCTCTGGCTGCCAAATGGATTGACTCCATCGGTGCTCGCGCCCAGCACGATGTTCCTTGGATCGTTCCCAAATTCTGGGTATTCGAAGTTCAATGCTTGCCACTGGCTCGCATCCTTAGGGTGACTCAGCATCTTGTCTTTTTTATCTATCTCCGGATCATTTGCGTCATCTTCTCGCTTCTTCTCCTCCCTATCCGCGTGCCAACGTAGGAGCTTTGCTACCTTAGGATCCGCGAAATACCGCTGCAGACGAGGAGTGATCGGAAAGTACCACACCACTTTTCGAGGAGCTTTCTTCCTCTTCTTGTATCGAGTGACACCGCACACCGGACATATTGTAGACTCCGCGTGCTCGTCCCGATAAATGATGCAATTGTTCATGCACACATGGTATTTCACGTGCGGTAAATCCAGAGGACACACGATTTTCTTCGCCTCCTCCAAACTGGTCGGGCACTTGTTCCCCTTGGGAAGACGTTCGTGCCAGAATGACATGTTCTCGTCGAAGCATGCGTCGGTCATTTTGTGTTTTACCTTCATCTCCAGGGCCATGAGCGTTACTTTCAGGCGGGTATCCTCGGGCCTGCATCCTTCATACAATGGAGTAACCGCGTCTAACTCAAGTTGATCCATCTTGGCTTTCTCTCGGGCGGCAGCTCTTGCGTTATCCGTCTGCTTGAGAAGCAGCTCTTGAATATGAGGGTCCTGCACCCAGCCCATCGATGGTCCAGCGTCGTCTGCTCCGCCGGCATCATCATCTTCATGATCATGCCCGTCGCCTGCTCCGGCATCTTCCTCATCATCATGTCCTGCATCTTCTACATGATGACTGTGTACAGCATCACAGTCGTGATCATCTCCTGGGGATTCTTCGTCTTCTCGCCCGCCCGAGCCGCGGTGGTTGTCTTGCTGCCCTTCCTCATTTCTTGCCCGGCCCGCATGGACGACTTCGTAGTCATCTTCATCACCTTGCCACCGATAGCCATCCATGAAACCACGCAACAGCAGGTGGTCCCGCACCTGCCCGGAATCCGGGTCCGCAATAAGGCTCTTCAGCTTGCATCTTCGACACGGACATCTTATCTCCGTCTCGTTCTTTTGAAGCATCTCGGCCTTCGCGGACCTCAAAAACCTATTCACGATGCCTTCGGTCATCGTGCGGACCATGGTCGCCTGCGGGGTAGAGCAAAACGATATTTTAGAACCAAACAAAAATTTGGCATGACCTTCCCTAAAAATAGGACCAAAAAGAATGCTTAATGCCAAAATTCTCGCCGAAACGGAAATGAATCAACATTCCGGCAAAATATTGGCAACTATCGCATATCAAATACCGGTACACCTCCAAACACAAACACATATGCAACACCACAAACATATGCAACACCACGAACATACATAGATCTAGCTAGGCCGTAAAAAGTGCATGTGCACATTGTTGTAAGGAGAACAACCTAAATATAGCTTCCCCCCTTACTTACCTATTAAAACAAGGTAATTTAACCACTTAATTTGAATGAATCTATGGTGGAAATGAGGTGAAAAAGAGGAGGCACCCGAGACAAGGAGGAGGTGGAGAGAATGAAGTGGGGAGAAAGTGAGTGTGTGGGTAGGAGAGGCTGTCCCAAATATCTTGTTGCTGCCCACTTACTAATGGCGCACCTCTTGCATGGTGCGCCATTAGTACTTACAACTACTAATGGCGCACTTAAGCAGGATGCGCCATTAGTATGTTTGGATAGGCGCACTAGTTCAAAAAAAAAATCCTATACTAATGGCGTACCCACTGACTGGTGCGCCATTAGTAGTTACAACTACTAATGGCGCACTTGGGCAGGATGCGCCATTAGTATGTTTGGATAGGCGCACTAGTTCAAAAAAAAAAATTCTATACTAATGGCGCACCTGCTGCCTGGTGCGCCATTAGTAGTTACAACTACTAATGGCGCACTTTGCCGGGATGCGCCATTAGTATGTTTGGACAGGCGCACTAGTTAAAAAAAAATTTGATACTAATGGCGCACCCGTAGCATGGTGCGCCATTAGTTGTTTAAACTCTAATGGCGCATCAGATTGTGATGCGCCATTAGTATATACTAATGGCGCACCATCTTTCTGGTGCGCCATTAGTGTCAATCCCATCTATAGCCATTTTCCTAGTAGTGCCCCTTAGAGCGCGCGATATAAATTTGATCCCATGCTACGCGAGGTTGTAGCCTCCCCACTTAAAGTTTGCTTAACAGGTGTCGTGGGTGATTCCAGACACGTGTGAGATAAGCTGGTGTGTGCAAGTTAGGTGTGTTTTCAACAGAAAGACCGTAGACGGAATTAGTCCTGCTGGACTAGAGAAATCCGTTACTCGTGGGTAAAGAGTACACCCTCTGCAGAGAATAAACCTATTCGTATAGCCGTGTCCATGGTTAAGGATTACAGTCTGGGATGGGTCTAGTGTCGGTCTTAGTGTCGGTCTTCGGAGGTGAAACTGTTAATCCAGAAATGGAATTACTACTTGTGACTTGTGATAACTATGATTATTATTATTGTTGACTAACCCATGATATTATTGTTATCATCGTGTATCTCTGGGATGGTTCTACCTCCGGGATATTCACTATGATTGTTTCTTTTAAAGCCCTTTATGTGGCGTCGCTCAGACGCCCGACTGTGGCATTTCTTTTAAAGCCCTTTATGTGGCATCGCTCAGACGCCCGACTGTGGCATTTCTTTTAAATCCCTTTATGTGGCGTCGCTCAGACGCCCGACTGTGGCATTTCTTTTAAAGCCCTTTATGTGGCGTCGCTCAGGCGCCCGACTGTGGCGTTTCTTTTAAAGCCCTTTATGTGGCGTCGCTCAGACGCCCGACTGTGGCATTTCTTTTAAAGCCCTTTATGTGGCGTCGCTCAGACGCCCGACTGTGGCATTACTTGTTATTTATTTCATACATTTTTTTATACTATCATGTTATTGCAATTTATTAAATAACTTGCTTGCACGCATCCGAGAGTTATTTATCTTTTGTGACTGACGTCATGAGCATAAAATATTTTTCAGCACATCATTGTTATATTATACCTGTGTTCATAATGTTTGCGAGTACATTCAAAGTACTCACTGGCTTGTCCCTGGCTATTGTCTTGGCCAGATTTTTCTTGCTCGGAGAGGAGCGATGCGATGCCAGCCCCGGAAACCACTCAGTGGAGATAGCAGCCTCGCGAAGATAGGAATTTAACCTGGTCAGCTGTTCCCGTGGGGAATGGAGTCCCATAGACACAGATGTTTCACAACCCGCTTCCGCCATCAACCACTAGAAACCATTTGTTGTACCCACAGGCCAGAATGGTCTTGTACTACATATTTTGTATTTTTGGCTTGGAGTTTCTGTATCAAGTTGGAGCCTCATCAGCTAACAGTAATCCTGGGGCTGATGAGCGCGACGGTCCTTTCTGGAAATTTATTACCCGGAAAACCCGGTCGTGACAGACTTGGTATCAGAGCCAGGCTGACCATTGGCTAATCCTATCTTAGCCAGGTCAATAAACTAGGCAAACCAACCCACCAGACCTTAACCAAACCCCAGCCAAGCTTCTCGTGCAAGATAGCCACACAGTGACCCAACACTTTTGGCAGTCGGTGCCCAACCTATCAACCTAACCTGTCACTCATGCGCTAGTGACCGGCCCCTAAATAGTCTTTTCTCGCAAGCGTGTGAAGGAAGATTCCGTCCCCTTTTTCCTATAAAAAGGGGCGCGCTAGCCCCAAACCAGCACAGCACAGCCGCTACCCCAAATCGAGCCACAATGCCTGGACCTATAGTGCACAACGAAACCACAGCAACCAACCTTGGAGGTTTTGTGACCATCCTCGCAAACCTCACCCGTCGTGCCTACGCGTTAGAGAGCCACCAGAATATGTTGTGTATCAAGGACCCATGAGCGGTGAAGACCGCCAATTCTGGGCCACTGTGCACATTTACGGTAGGAGTCTAGCACCCGAGCGCCCCTACCGGTTCACCGGAAAAACAACTTCCTTTGAGCCACAAGCCATCCAGCTAGCCGCTCGAGAGGCTATAGTTCATCTCAGGCACTTGTCGCCCAGAGTTAACTGTCGCTCGTTCCACTACTACCCCAGACGAGAAGGGTATGGTAGACCACCCCAAGTTGCCAATGGAGATCACGAGACGGACCCCGCATTATTGCACCTAGTGCGCTATGTAAGTGCACTAGAGGCACTGTTCGACCAGATCACTATTGATCTAATCGCAGCTCGTGGAGAGCTGGTTCGTCGAGCCCCGGCGAGAGAAGAAAACGAGCCCAACACCGACAACCCAGTCGTGCTGTTTGGACAACCGATCGAGACCCCGAGATCTGCCCCAGCCATCAGCCAAGGTGCTGCGATAACCCCAGAAGTGCTTCGTCGCATATTGGGAGCACACTCCAACGGGGTTGTGGCCAACAATCCCCGCGATGGTCATTCTCACTACCCCGACCCTGCAGTTCCTCCGCCATCTCCGACTAATCCCGGCAGAGAAACACGTGGAGAAGCCTCGACATCCACCAGGCACGCCCGTTTAGACATAAACGAAGTAGACTAAGCAGTATGAGTAGCACCAAGTTTCAATGTATCCTCGCTTTGTAATCATGCGACCGCGTATATTAACGCAGCCAGTCATTGTGCCTCTATTTTAATAGTAGCCTTGCATATTTAGTCAGCGCATAGCTGCATATTTTTTTTCGGACACAACTACCAAGACCAACCCGACGACAACCACAGTAACACGTCTCTTTATGAGATATGTGTATCTCTGACACCGACCCGACCTTTGGAACTAAGCTGGAAATTTTTACCTTTCACCACGGTGAAACGATCCGGCTCCACTGCTATATAAAGGCCACCTTGTGACCTTACCCAGCAACCCTCACTTTGTGCACAACACTCACGCTTTTTCCTGTCATGCCGAACCCCAGCATTCATCTGAGAACCCCAGATGCAACCCCAGGTAGCTTTGTCAAAATATTGTGGGATTTTACCCGCAGTACCATGGGTTCTACCCAGCCACCCCAGTACGAGCTGTTCAAATCGAGGATCACCCCATCCACCTCGGAATATTGGGCAGCAGTACACATTCCTCCTGTAGACCCCAACCAAGATCCAACGGAAGTTTCCTTCGTGGGGAAATCTATGCCAACCCCACACTTGGCCATAGAGGCTGCTGCGAAAGAAGCGATTGCTCGTCTTCGATCCGCAGTACCCTATGCCCGCGAACGAGGATATTATTACTTTCCGAGTCGTGCAGCACCCGGAGAAGTAACATCTTTTCCCGGTGGACGTATTGAGAGAGACCCAGTTCTGGCCAACCTTATCCAGTACATAATTGCTCAAGAGCATTTAAACCAGCGGGTGATGGATTATCTCCAGAGCCTCGCAAATTTAAATCCTCAGATTGCCATCGGCAGACCACTGAGACCCGACACGGAGAGACGCATACATCGACTGGTCAATCCACTGCCTCCAATTGAAGAAGAATGTATTCCTTTACCAGAGACATTTTATCAGGACCCCGCCCAGTTACCATTTTCATTTTAGACGTCACTACTGTATTTGTTCTTTGCAGCATTTATTTATGTGTGTGACTTATGTGTAATACCCTGAGTTTGTACGACGAGTCAATTATTTGGCTTCTGCTTATGTGTGTAGTTTTTGTTGTGGTTTATGCTCCTTTAAATTAACTGTTTTCCCCTCGCAAAACCCTGGAGTGAGATTTTCTTTTCCCTGAGTTGCTACATCTACACTTTCTCACGACGTGGATTATTTAATTTCACTCAGCACCACGAGCAGACTCACAACCATAATCATTCGGACACATACACTGTTTGCAAAACTTTGCAACAGTGTTACATCCAGCTAATCACCCCCTAACAACAGTTAGCACCCGGCACACTCCATCTACTCCTCATGATCACCACCACCGCGGAGAGCCAACACCCGAGCCGCAGCATCGCGATACTCGTCGAAGATCATCGCGCACAGGAGCACAGAGAGCCCCAGCAGCGCCGCCAGCCCTCCGCATATCAGGATCACGAACCAGTCCGGCATCGCCTCCGCCATTAGAGCCTCGACCGAGCTTCTGTAAGCAGTAACGGAGAAATAAGGAGGAGGAGAAGTGAGGCCAGGTGTAAGGAGGAAGAGAGAGGCACCCCGGCCGTTTTTATAGCTCGAGCTCGGTGTACGGTGGGCGAAGTCCACCAACGCCGCTCGTCGCCGATCGCCGGTGTTCGGAGTCGAATCCGCGAGCAGTGCCGACAGCGCGCTGGCCCGCGAGGTGAGTGCACGCTGCACCGGCAGCTAGCACGCCGCGCACTACCACGGTACGGCCTAGATGCCCTACACACTAGGCGTCGCCGGTGGAGAAAGCGCGCGGGAGAGAGGAGGAAGAAAGGGCCAGAGGGAGAAGAAGAGGAGACTGACAGTGGACCCCGGGTCCACCTGTCAGCCAGAGAGAGCACTGTGCTCTCGGGTGCGACCAGCGTATATCTAAATTTAGGAGTTATCCTAAATTTATATCCAGCATAGAAATCACCCGTTTTGTCCCGAACCGTAGACTTTTCCGCGCAGCCCCAGTTTTTCACACTGTGGTTTTCACCACTTATTGCCTTCTCACTGTAGCTACATCTTTATTGCGTATTTTTTTAACACCTGCTTTTAGCAAATCTCGAGGGCGAGATTTTTTTTAAGGGGGTTAGTATTGTGACACCCCAAAATTTTGGCCTTGTTTTAATGGAATAAAATTTTGCCAGGATTTAAAACTTTGAATTTTTTGAGCTCCATTTTGATTTTGTTTAAATCATTTCCTTCCCTGTTATGATGAGTTTTTCCCAAAGAGAAAACTTTTCAAAAATGTTGTTGGACTTGTTTTAACCTCTCAAGAAAAACTTTCCTTTTATCAGTGTAACTAATTAAATAATTATGTTGCTTGATCTTTATTTTCTTGAAAAGGGTTTTTCTAGGTTAAATGGCCTTAATTGAACTACAACCATTTGATAAATTCACTTAAAATTTCCACAAAAATTTGGAGATGTCATGTGATGTTTTTGAATCACTTTTATGCTAAAATATATTTCATTCATGAAATATTTTGAGCCTTACACTCAATTTTTCTTCTCTGGTCCAGAGTGCATTTTGCACTACAACCTATTTAAATATTTCTTTAAAACTTCTACCAAAATTAAGGGAGGTCAGTAGGAGCCTATTATTCACCTTGTGCAAAAACCTATTTGTGTCCTTTGAAAAATTTGAGTGAATCAACCTCATCTTCATTCTGGACCAACTTGATGGTTTGTACAGCAACCATGTTTTTACTTGCTCTTTAACCCTTGATTATTTCTCCTACTTGTAGTCCCCCATGTTAAACCCTTAAGTCCAGGAGCATGCACCTTTTGGATCATTTTTGGTTCATGAAATAATGTCATTTATTTCCTGTCCAGAATTGAAGTTTTGTAAAACTTGCACTAACAAGTTTCTTCTTTTGTCCAACTAACATCACCACTCTCTCTTTCATCCACAGAGACACTGATCTGGAGATTTTGGCCACTCCAAGAAATGCCTAAGTGCCCTTGGCATTTTGTCAAACACCTGGTGTGCATGGCCAGTTTTGACATGTTTTTGTCTTTGCATTGTGACCTTGCACCTCGGATCATACTAGCATGTCCACTAGGATTCCAGTTGCTCCTAACCTGGGTCTGTTATTTGCCAGCCTCAACCGCGACCTCTAGCATGCTCTGGCATTTCGTCTAGCACATTCAGTGCGTGCACTGGACGCGCCCAGAGCGCGCGTATTGCAGCCACGCGGCCGAGCCGACACGCTGGCCCCCACGGCTTTGGCCCGCTCTGCAGAACCTCGCCACGCGCTCCCCTTCTCTCAGCTACGCGCCAAGCCGCCCCTCGCCACGCCCGGCAAGCCAAGCGCTAGCCGCCGCCGCCGCCCGACAGCCTCTGGCCATGTCGGTGCCGCCCAAGCCACTCCCACTCGCCACCTGCCCCTGGAGCAGTGCACTCTCGTCCACTAGCTCCTGCCGTCATCCCCAGCCACGCCACGTTGCCCTGCAAGCTACAGCGAGGCGGTTCGCCGGAGAGCTTATCCGGCCGCCGCGGAACCGACCTCGACGAGCTATAAAAGGAGGCCCCGAGCCACCCCGTGCACGCAGGAAGCCTTAGAATGTTCCCCTAGTTCTCCCATGGCAGCAAATCGACTCGGGGAAGGTCTTCTTCCCCATCTCCGGCAACGGCAGCCGCCACCACTGCCCCGGCCAATTCGGCACCACCAGGGCCACCCACTCTTCGTTCTCTCCACCAAGAGCTTCCTCATCTTCTCGTGAGCCATCCCCACTACTCAATTTTGATCGGGTCACACCGCGGGAGAAAAATCACTTTGCTCCCGAGGCCACCTCCGCTGAGAAGCTCGCCGCCGGCAGCTCCCTCCGTCCCCACCTACCTGGCGACCACCGGGAGGATCGCCCTAGAGTGGCAGATCCATCCCCGCCCTCTGAGCCCCGCGAGGAGCCGCCGTTCGCCAGCGACGATCGCCGTTGCCTCGCCTCCGTTTGGGCAGAAGAAGAGGAGGGAGGGATAGACTGGTCAAACCTGACCAGTGGGCCCCTTGGACCCACTATCAGTGACCCTGCGCCTATCCACGTCAGTTAAGTGAAGGCGTATTTTCACCAGTACGCTTTCCCCGCTCCGAAAACGTATTCCCTTCCGAACCGTTTTCTTTTCTGTTTTAATTTAAATAACAGTTTTGACCATAACTTTGACTGGCTATAACTTTTTAAATATAACTCCAAATGAAATGATTCTTTTTCCTACCTTCCTCATATTTGATCTAGTTTATTTTAAGATTTATTCGAAAAATTTTCAAAACAACTTTTTGGTTCTGTTTTTGAAATGTGTGTTAATTCAAATATATTTTTAAATAGGATTTTGGGAGAAAGAAGAAACTTTCAAAAGTTTTGGAGTGCACCCTGCCTTTCCACACATTGAAGGCAAGCATTCTGAACCCCGGCATAATATTTTGGTGTGATCGTTGATACCTTTATAACACCACCGCATTTCGAAGGAATTGTTATTTCATGTGATACGATCATATGCATGGGTGCATGTTGTTGATTTCCATGCTGTTGGAAATGGACTCACTTGTGATGATAATCACCCTCATGTGCCTTGCATGCATACCGGCAGGAACCCGGGAAAACCTCGGCCTTGGGTAGGCATGAGTTTGTCGCCGGTCTCCGTCGGGACGGTTATGTCTGGTATGGCATGGTAAGGTGATATGAGAGGTGACTCTGTTGGAAGAGAATATATTTGTCATGCTAATCATGCAGGGAATACTTGAACCTCCTGAGTCGACCGTAGATCGAGTCTTGTTCCAGTAACCCCCATACTTGTTTCGTACTACCACTCGTCTCTACAGCAAGTAGAGTACGGTTCAGTAAGTTGTCAACCTCTTTCCAGCACACACCGTACAGAGAGGCCATGGTGGAAGATACCGGTTGTAGCTGGTAGGCAGGCCACCTGGTCCGGGGGCATGGGTGTTTCCGGTTGGGACCGAGAGGGGAGGCCACCCCTTAGAGCGCGCGATATAAATTTGATCCCATGCTACGCGAGGTTGTAGCCTCCCCACTTAAAGTTTGCTTAACAGGTGTCGTGGGTGATTCCAGACACGTGTGAGATAAGCTGGTGTGTGCAAGTTAGGTGTGTTTTCAACAGAAAGACCGTAGACGGAATTAGTCCTGCTGGACTAGAGAAATCCGTTACTCGTGGGTAAAGAGTACACCCTCTGCAGAGAATAAACCTATTCTTATAGCCGTGTCCATGGTTAAGGATTACAGTCTGGGATGGGTCTAGTGTCGGTCTTAGCGTCGGTCTTCGGAGGTGAAACTGTTAATCCAAAAATGGAATTACTACTTGTGACTTGTGATAACTATGATTATTATCATTGTTGACTAACCCATGATATTATTGTTATCATCGTGTATCTCTAGGATGGTTCTACCTCCGGGATATTCACTATGATTGTTTCTTTTAAGGCCCTTTATGTGGCGTCGCTCAGACGCCCGACTGTGGCATTTATTTTAAAGCACTTTATGTGGCGTCGCTCAGACGCCCGACTGTGGCATTTCTTTTAAAGCCCTTTATGTGGCGTCGCTCAGACGCCCGACTGTGGCATTTCTTTTAAAGCCCTTTATGTGACGTCGCTCAGACGCCCGACTGTGGCGTTTCTTTTAAAGCCCTTTATGTGGCGTCGCTCAGACGCCCGACTGTGGCATTTCTTTTAAAGCCCTTTATGTGGCGTCGCTCAGACGCCCGACTGTGGCATTACTTGTTATTTATTTCATACATTTTTTATACTATCATGTTATTGCAATTTATTAAATAACTTGCTTGCACGCATCCGAGAGTTATTTATCTTTTGTGACTGACGTCATGAGCATAAAATTTTTTTCAGCACATCATTGTTATATTATACCTGTGTTCATAATGTTTGCGAGTACATTCAAAGTACTCACTGGCTTGTCCCTGGCTATTGTCTTGGCCAGATTTTTCTTGCTCGGAGAGGAGCGATGCGATGCCAGCCCCGGAAACCACTTAGTGGAGATAGCAGCCTCGCGAAGATAGGAATTTAACCTGGTCAGCTGTTCCCGTGGGGAATGGAGTCCCATAGACACAGATGTTTCACAACCCACTTCCGCCATCAACCACTAGAAACCATTTGTTGTACCCACAGGCCAGAATGGTCTTGTACTACATATTTTGTATTTTTGGCTTGGAGTTTCTGTATCAAGTTGGAGCCTCATCAGCTAACAGTAATCCTGGGGCTGATGAGCACGACGGTCCTTTCTGGAAATTTATTACCCGGAAAACCCGGTCGTGACATCAAGCCTACCTTGATGCATGATGTTAAGGAAGCTCGGAAGGGACATGAGAGTATTGAAGGCATCAAAAGGAAGATCAAGGCAAGCAAAGCCCCAGGATGTCGAAGGATGAGCAAGGAGTGGTGTGGTTTGGGAATCACATTTGCGTACCCAACAAGATTGAGCTCAAGAACTTGATCTTACAAGGAGGTAATGACACCCCATGTTCCATCAATCTTGGAGGAACTAAGATGTGTCAAGACCTGCAAGGAAGATTCTGGTGGCATGGCATGAAAAGAGAGATAACCACTTTTGGCGCTAAGTGTGACATATGCCAAAGAGTCAAAGCTGAACATCAGCGACCCGCTGGATTGTTATAACCTCTCAAGGTGCTTGAATTGAAGTGGGACACAGTTGGGATGGACTTCATCACCAGATTACCTAGGTTAAGCAAGGGACATGACTCCATATGGGCCATTGTTGACCATTTGACCAAGGTTGCCCACTTCATTCCCGTCAAGATGACCTGACGGAGTAATTGACCACGGGTACCCCAAAGATGACGAGACAATAATTCAAGACATCGGGGCTAGCAAAGCCCCTTAGTCCGACTGCCCGGCCGCTCCTGCCGGCTCCCCGTCCAACTGCTCCACCCGGCCGGCTACCGGCTGTCGACGGCACTATCCATCCGGCTGCCCGAGGTCCACTGCAGCCCGACGTGACCCCGACGAGATGGCTGTGCCTGAGCACTATGCACGCATCACCCCAACCATCATGTATAGTGTCACTTGTCCCTGGGCACTATTTATGAAGTGACCTAGGGGACAACCTTGACATGCCCCATGCCTTGCCCATACCACTAGCTAGCTTACATACTAAGCTAGCCACACTATATATAGCATCCATCCATCCACTGTCACATGCACTCACGCATGAGCACACACATGCTCACGGCCACAAGCCATGAGCATGGCCGGCCGCTAGAGTATGCCACATATGAGACATATACAAAACCAGATGCCTATGGCACTGAGCTTAGATACATCTCTAGGAGCAACTCTATACCAGATATACCAGATATACTCAGACATGCAGGAGTAGGGGTATTATCTCTCCCAAGAGCCCCGAACCTGGGTAAACCCCCGTGTGCTATGCACATACCCGCTCCCAGATATTACAACAGCATTCTTGCCCTCACGCTAAGCCACCCTGTGGCATCTGTCTCCTCACAACCCCCCGTGAGAATACCACGACAGTTGGTGCCCACCGTGGGCTGGTACTTTGCTACCACGCAGCTGCTAGTTTTGCAGTCCAGGCGGGACCATTTTCGCCTTCACCGCCGCGGCGTTGCGCCGTCTCTCAAGTAGCGGTCAGGGGCTCGACATCGACATGCCCCCGGAGCGGTCGCGAGGGGCCATGCGTCCTCGCCGTCGGCCTCGCCATCTTCATCATCTCAGCCGCGATGACCATCATCTCTCCGGTCGCGCTCAGGGGTTCGACATCAACTCTTCCAAGGGGCGACCGCACGGAGCGACGCATCCTTGTCGTCGGCCTCGGACTCTTTGTCACCACCACAGCGACGTCGGCCATCTGTCCGAGCATGTCGTGCCGCCTTGCTTCGGTCGGCCGCATCCATTCGTGCGCCGCTCGCATCCGCTCCCCTCAATGGTGCTCCTAGCTCTGACCGGAATGCACGGTCGCTCCTCCATACGCCAAATGCAAGTCGAGCACACCCTGTACGCTAGCCAGATAAAGCTCGTACAAGGCCATACACTACCCATAAATCTCTCAGATAATAGTCTGACACTAGCCAGATGCTACCTAGACATAAACCATATATTGCATGTACGCTACCTAGACAAAGCCTAGACAATGGTCTGATTGATGTTGTGCCTCGCGCATCTCTGGCCATCCCCGCGCGTCGCCGCGCTGGCTACTCCCGCATCTGCGTCTACTCAAGCTCCTCTGTCAGCTCGCCTGCTTTCTTCTCCGCCGCGCGTGCTCGTTGCTCCAGCTCCGCCGCACTTGCCTGCTTCTTCGCTCGCCTCTGCACCACCGCCGGCCCTGCTCTTCCACCTCTAGTGATGCTCTACCGGGCTCCAGAGCCGCTGGCCGGGTCGGCGTCCTACGCCGGCTTCCGCGGGCTTGCTGCCGCGCCGTGTCCCCCAAGTATGGTCGTGCTACGTCTTGAGCTTGCATTGGTTTTCCTCGAAGAGGAGAGGGTGATGCAGCAAGTGTAGCTTAAGTATTTCCCTCAGTTTTGAGAACAAGGAATCAATCCAGTAGGAGGCTCCTCAAAAGTACCACGCACCTACACAAACAAATTGAGAACTCGCAACCAACACAATAAAGGGGTTGTCAATCCCTTCACGGCCACTTGCGAAAGTGAGATCTAATAAAGATAGTATGATAAGATAAATATATTATTGGTATTTATAATATCGATGCAAAAAGTAAAGATGCAAATAAAGGTAGATTGAAAGAAAATATGATAAGAGATAGACCCGAGGACCATAGGTTTTACTAGTGGCTTCTCTCAAGATAGCTTAAGTATTACGGTGGGTGAACAAATTACTGTCGAGCAATTGATAGAAAAGCGCATAGTTATGAGATTATCTAGGCATGATCATGTATATAGGCATCACTTCCATAACAAGTAGACCGACTCCTACCTACATCTACCACTACTACTCCACACATTGACTAACTCCTGCCTGCATCTAGAGTATTAAGTTCATAAGAACAGAGTAACGCATTAAGCAAGATGACATGATGTAGAGGGATAAACTCGTGCAATATTATATAAACCCCATCTTGTTATCCTCGATTGCAACAATACAATACGTGCCTTGCAACCCTTTCTGTCACTGGGTAAGGACACCGCAAGATTGATCCCAAAGCTAAGCACTTCTCCCATGGCAAGAAAGAACAATCTAGTAGGCCAAACCAAACTGATAATTCAAAGAGACTTGCAAAGATAACTCAATCATACATAAAAGAATTCAGAGAAGATTCAAATATTATTCATAGATAAACTTGATCATAAACCCACAATTCATCGGATCTTGACAAACACACCGAAAAAAGAGTTTACATCGAATAGATCTCCACAAGAGAGGGGGAGAACATTGTATTGAGATCTAAAAATAGAGAAGAAGCCATCTAGCTAATAACTATGGACCCGTAGGTCTGTGGTAAACTACTCACAACTCATCGGAGGGGCAAGGATGTTGATGTAGAGGCCCTCCGTGGTTGATTCCCCCTCCGGCAGAGTGCCGACGAAGGCTCCAAGATGGGATCTCGTAGATACAGAAGGTTACGACAGTGGAAATTGTGCTTTGTGGTGCCCCTGGATGTTTTCGGGGTACGTAGGTATATATAGGAGGAAGAAGTACGTCAGTGGCTGCCCGAGGGGCCGACGAGACAGGGGGCGCGCCCTACAGGGGGGGCGCGGCCTCCTGTCTCGTGGCTTCCTCTGAAGCTTCTTGACTTGCACCCCAAGCTCTCCGGATCACGTTCGTTCCAAAAATCACGCTCCCAAAGGTTTCATTCCGTTTGGACTCCGTTTGATATTCCTTTTCTTTGAAATACTGAAATAGGCAAAAAATTAGCAAAATGGGCTGGGCCTCCGGTTAGTAGGTTAGTCCCAAAAATGATATAAATGTGTAAAATAAAGCCCATAAACATCCAAAAGGGGTAATATAATAGCATGGAACAATAAAAAATTATATATACGTTGGAGGCGTATCAAGCATCCCCAAGCTTAATTCCTGCTCGTCCTCGAGTAGGTAAATGATAAAAAGAGAATTTTTGATGTGGAATGCTACCTAGCATAATTCATAATGTAATTTTCTTTATTGTGGCATGAATGTTCAGATCCAAATGAATACAAAATAAAAGTTCATATTGATAAAAGAAATAGTAACACTTCAAGCATACTAATCAAAGTAATCATGTCTTCTCAAAATAGCATGGCAAAAGAAAGTTCATCCCTACAAAATCTTATAGTTAAGCTATGCTTCATTTTTGTCACACAAAGATGTTCCCAACTTCTATACCCCCGATGACAAGCCAAACAATTGTTTCATACTTAAATAATCTCAAACTTTTTCAACCTTCACGCAATACATGAGCGTGAGCCATGGATATAGCACTATGGGTGGAATAGAATATGATGATGGGGATTGTGTGGAAAAGAAAAAAAAGGAGAAAGTCTCACATTGACGAGGATAATCAATGGGCTATGGAGATGCCCATCAATTGATGTCAACATCAGGAGTAGGGATTGCCATGCAACGGATGCACTAGTGCTATAAATGAATGCTCAACAAAAGAAAACTAGTGGTTGTGCATCCAACTTGCTTGCTCACGAAGACCTACGGCATTTGAGGAAGCCCATCGTAGGAATATACAAGCCAAGTTCTATAATGAAAAATTCCCACTAGTATGAAAAAGTTAACTTATGATACTCACTGTATGGAAAACATGGTGCTACTTTGAAGCACAATATATGAGACTCACTACATGAAGAACAAGGTGCTACTTTGAAGCACAAGTGTGGAAAAAGAGATAGTAACATTGCCCTTTTAATTTTTTTAATTTTTTTCTTTTTCTTTTTTTTTCTTTTTTTTGGGCCTTCCTTTTTTATTTTTGGCCTTTCTTCTTCTTTTTTCTTTGGACAATGTTCTAATAATGATGATCATCACACTTCTATTGATTACAACATAAGGATTACAACTCGAAACTAGAACAAGATATGACTCTATATGAATGCCTGCGGCGGTGTACCAGGATGGTGCAATGAATCAAGAGTGACATGTATGAAAAATAATGCATGGTGGCTTTTCCACAAATACGATGTCAACTACATGATCATGCAATGGCAATATGACAAAAGTAAAGTATGTCATGATGATGATGAACGGAATGGTGGAAAGTTGCATGGCAATATATCTCGGAATGGCTATGGAAATGCCATAATAGGTAGGTATGGTGGCTGTTTTGAGGAAGATATAAGGAGGTTTATGTGTCATAAAGCATATCGTATCACAGGGTTTGGATGCACCGGCGAAGTTTGCACCAACTCTCAAGGTGAGAAAGGGCAATGCACGGTACCAAAGAGGCTAGCAAAGGTGGAAAGGTAAAAGTGTGTATAATCGATGGACTCAACATTAGTCAAAAGAACTCATATACTTATTGCAAAAATTTAGAAGCCATCAAAAATCAAGTACTACGCGCATGCTCCTAGGGGATAGATTGGTAGGAAAAGACAATCGCTTGTCCCCGACCGCCACTCATAAGGATGCACAAGCCAGGTACACTTCATGTTTCAAATTTGTTACACAACTTTAACCATACGTGCATGCTACGAGACTTGCTAACTTCAACACAAGGATTCTTTAAATTTATAATCACCCAACTATCATGACTTTAATATCACTACCTCCATATCTCAAAACAATTATCAAGTATCAAATTGATCATAGCATCCAATTCACTTCCTATGATAGTTTTTATTATACCCAACTTTGATGCCTACCATTCTAGGACCAACTTTATGATCATAGCAAATACCATGCTGCTCTAAAAGACTCTCAAAATAATATAAGTGAAGCATGAGAGACTAGCAATTTCTTCAAAATTAAGACACCGCCGTGCTCTAAAAGATATAAGTGAAGCACTGGAGCAAAAACTATCAAGCTCAAAAGATATAAGTGAAGCACATAGAGTATTCTAGCAAATTTTAATCAAATAGGCTTCTACAAAAAGGTGTGTACAGCAAGGAGATTGTGGTAAACTAAAAATCAAAGACTAATATAATACACGACGCTCCAAGGAAAACACATATCATGTAGCAAATAAAAATACAGCTCCAAGTAAAGTTACCAATGAACGGAGACGAAAGAGGGGATGCCTTCCCGGGGCATCCTCAAGCTTAGGCTTTTGGCTATCCTTGAATATCTTGGGGTGCCATGGGCATCCCCAAGCTTAGGCTCTTGCCACTCCTTATTCCATAGTCCATAAAAGCTTTACACAAAACTTGAAAACTTCACAACACAAAAGTCAAGAGGAAATCTTATAAGCTCCGTTAGTGACAGAAAACAAAACCACCACATAAGGTACTGCAATGAACTCATTATTTATTTATTTTGGTGTTAAACCTACAGTATTACAACTTCTTTATGGTTCATAAAATAATTTACTAGCCATAGATGCATTGAAATAAGCAAACAACACACGAAAAACAGAATCTGTCAAAAACAGCACAGTCTGTAGCAATCTGTAACTAACGCAAACTTCTGAAACTCTAAAAATCCTACAAAAATAGGAAGTCTTGTACAATTTGTTTATTGAACATCAGAAAAAAGAATCAACGCAAAACCACGTTCCTGTGATTTAAAAAAATTATATTCTTGTGCACAAAGTTTCTGTTTTTCAGCAGAATCAAATCAACTATCATCGTAGGTTATCCTATAGGTTCTACTTGGCACAAACACTAATTAAAAGATAAAAACACATCTAAACAGAAGATAGATGCAAGATTTATTACTAAACAGGAGCAAAAACAAAAAAAAAGAAAATTGGGTTGCCTCCCAACTAGCGCTATCGTTTAACGCCCCTAACTAGGCATAAAAAGCAAGGATAGATCTAACGAGTGCCATCTTTGGCACTAAATTCATAAGTAGCACGCATGATAGATTCATAAGGTAATTTGACTTTATTTCTTGGAAAGTGATCCATGCCTTTCTTTAAGAGAAATTGGAATCTAATGTTCCCTTCCTTCATATCAATAATCGCACCAATCGTTCTAAGGAAAGGTCTACCAAGAATAATAGGGCAAGAAAGATTGCAATCTATATCAAGAACGATAAAATCTACGGGCACCAAATTTCTATTTGCAGAAATAAGAACATAATTGATCCTTCCCATAGGCTTTTTAATGGTGGAATCCGCAAGGTGCAAATTTAAAGAGCAATCATCAAGATCATGGAAACCTAAAATATCACATAAAGTTTTCGGAATCGTGGAAACACTAGCACCCAAATCACACAAATCAAAACACTCATAATCTTTAATTCTAATCTTTATAGTAGGTTCCCACTCATCATTAAGTTTTCTAGGTATAGAAACTTCCAAATTAATTTTTCATCATAAGATTGCATCAAGGCATCAACAATATGTTTGGTAAAAGCTTTGTTTTGACTATAAGGATGAGGAGAATTAACAACGGATTGCAACAAGGAAATGCAACCTTTTAAAGAGCAATTATCATAATCAAATTCCTTGAAATCCGAGATAGTGGGTTCAATATTATTAGAAGTTGAGGATTCTCCAATCTCACTTTTACCAAATTTAGCATTAAGATCTAAAGACTCCGAATTCCTAGGACGCCTTCTAGGCAAAGTTGATTCATCAACAGTCCCATAATCATAAAAATTCATATTGCAAAACATAGATCTAATCGGAGATGCATCAATAACTTTAAGATCCTCATCATTATTTTCATATAATTTTTCTGGTTTAGTGGCCATCTTATTGACTAAGGTGGCTTGCTTGTCAAAATTTTTGGCTGTAGCATTTTCAAGCCAGGTAATTTGAGCGTTAACACCATAGAATTCTTTATTCATATCATCAAGCTCTTTGTTCATAAACCCCAAAAACCTTTTTTGTTCCTTAAGCTCTTTTCTAAATAAATTATTATGCTCAAACTGCAAATTCATAAAGCTTCTAATATTTGATTCAATCTCATCCATCCTTCTGAGAAGGTGGTCAGGACCCTTAGGCACATCCATAAGGTCGAACAAGCAAACAAGCACACAAAAGAAGGCAAGCGAAAACAGAGGAGGAGATTGGGAAAGAGAGGGCGAATAAAACGGCAAGGGCGAAGTGGGGGAGAGGAAAACGAGAGGAAAATGGAAAATAATGTAAATGCGAGGGAGATGGGTTTGTGATGGGTACTTGGTATGTCTTGACTTGAGGAAAGACCTCCCCAGCAACGGCGCCAGAAATCCTTCTTGCTACGTCTTGAGCTTGCATTGGTTTTCCTCGAAGAGGAGAGGGTGATGCAGCAAGTGTAGCGTAAGTATTTCCCTCAGTTTTGAGAACCAAGGTATCAATCCAGTAGGAGGCTCCTCAAAAGTACCACACACCTACACAAACAAACTGAGAACTAGCAACCAAAGCAATAAAGGGGTTGTCAATCCCTTCACGGCCACTTGCGAAAGTGAGATCTAATAAAGATAGTATGATAAGATAAATATATTATTGGTATTTATAATATAGATGCAAAAAGTAAAGATGCAAATAAAGGTAGATTGAAAGCAAATATGATAAGAGATAGACCCGGCGGCCATAGGTTTCACTAGTGGCTTCTCTCAAGATAGCATAAGTATTACGGTGGGTGAACAAATTACTGTCGAGCAATTGATAGAAAAGCGCATAGTTATGAGATTATCTAGGCATGATCATGTATATAGGAATCACGTCCATAACAAGTAGACCGACTCCTGCCTGCATCTACCACTATTACTCCACACATCGACCGACTCCTGCCTGCATCTAGAGTATTAAGTTCATAAGAATAGAGTAACACATTAAGCAAGATGACATGATGTAGAGGGATAAACTCGTGCAATATGGTATAAACCCCATCTTGTTATCCTCGATGGAAACAATACAATACATGACTTGCAACCCTTTCTGTCACTAGGTAAGGACACCGCAAGATTGAACCCAAAGCTAAGCACTTCTCCCATGGCAAGAAAGACCAATCTAGTAGGCCAAACAAAACTGATAATTCGAAGAGACTTGCAAAGATAACTCAATCATACATAAAAGAATTCAGAGAAGATTCAAATATTATTCATAGAAAAACTTGATCATAAACCCACAATTCATCGGATCTTGACAAACACACCGCAAAAAGAGTTTACATCGAATAGATCTCCACAAGAGAGGGGGATAACATTGTATTGAGATCCAAAAAGAGAGAAGAATCCATCTAGCTAATAACTATGGACCCGTAGGTCTGTGGTAAACTACTCACAACTCATCGGAGGGGCAAGGATGTTGATCTAGAGGCCCTCCGTGGTTGATTCCCCCTCCGGCAGAGTGTCGGCGAAGGCTCCAAGATGGGATCTCATAGATACAGAAGGTTACGGCGGTGGAAATTGTGTTTTGTGGTGCCCCTGGATGTTTTCGGGGTACGTAGGTATATATAGGAGGAAGAAGTACGTCAGTGACTGCCCGAGGGGCCGACGAGACAGGGGGGCACGCCCTAAAGGGGGGGCAGCCTCCTGTCTCGTGTTTTACTCGGAAGCTTCTTGACTTGCACCCCAAGCTCTCCGGATCACGTTCGTTCCAAAAATCACGCTCCCAAAGGTTTCATTCTGTTTGGACTCCGTTTGATATTCCTTCTCTTCGAAATACTGAAGTAGGCAAAAAAACAGCAATATGGGCTGGGCCTCCGGTTAGTAGGTTAGTCCCAAAAATGATATAAATGTGTAAAATAAAGCCCATAAACATCCAAAAGGGGTAATATAATAGCATGGAACAATAAAAAAATATAGATGCGTTGGAGACGTATCAGGCCACCCCAGCATGCCTCTTCCAAGCCTGCAGCCGCGCATGCGTCCCCGCACGCGACCTCCTCCTGCCCGCTTTCGAGCGTCCAGGGCCTCCCCTCCCCCGGGCACCACCGCTCTGTGCATCGCCGCGACGGCTCGCGCCCCATCCTCCGGCTCCGCCCCGAGTGCCCGGCCGCTAGCGTCGCGGCTGTCGCGTGCTCCTCCACCCGCGCCGGTTGTGGCCCATTCCTGGCCCGGCCGTCTGCCGACTCCCTGCGGCCGCCCCCGCGCGCCCCGGACGCCTGCGCCGCGTCCACTGGGTCGCCAAGCCGGCCCAGCCGCCTGCTCTGCCTCCGCTCCGGCCGGCTCCTGCGTTCGTCGGCTCCCCGCAACCCGGCTGGCCGACTCCTGCGCGCCGGCTCCGCCCGTCACCCGGACGGCCGGCCACGCCCGTCACCCGGCTCGGCCTCCCCTGCCGCTGGCTGCTGCACTCCAAGTCCAGCCGCCTACTGCGGCCGAGTGCCCAAAGAGATAAGCAGAGGCCGGCTGCAAAGAAAAAGGGTCGGCCGCTCAACCCCTGTCGACTGGGTAAAAGAAATAAAAAATGTCACTGGCCGGCTGGCCTTGTAATAAAAAAACAAAAGAGAAGAGAAAAGAGAAGGAAAGAGCCCGGCTGGGTCTGCGCAGTTGCGTCCGGCTGTCCATAGCCGACTGTGTAAAAAAACTATACGTCCGGCTGCCAGCAGCCGATCAAAAAGAAGCAGTTGGCCCGTGAAGAAAAAACATCCGCCTGCTTCGCCATTCGGACGGTCAGTCGCGACCCGCACTGCCAGTTGGACCGCCTCCTGCTCGGACGCCTGGCCGGCAGGCGAGCTGGCCTGGTCGCCATCCGCCTCGACGCCTGTTCGGTTGAGCCCGACCGGCTGGGGCATCCCTCGAGTGCTCGGAGGCTCGGGATGTCAGCCGGAGATCATCTCCACCTCGACTGTGCCAAAAACAATGTGAGCTCCTCACCCGCTTATTTTTGCACCACGCAAACATGGATAACCCCGAGCGACACTCGGGGACCACCTCCGCTTTTATTATAGTTGCACCACTGTCCGTTCTGGTGCCAGCCAAAGTTGGCACGGAGGCTGGCCGCTTGGCCTGAGACGTTTGTTCCCGCAGCCGGCTTAGTAACGTGCGCGGTACCAAAGGCTCACTCCTAGTCACAGATCGCAAAGAGGCTATCCGGCTAGCAAGAGCAGACGTTGGAGGCCACCCACGCGAAAAACGTCTCGGGAGAAAAAACGGTTTGGGCGAGCCATTCGTTCGCTTTATGAGTATCTGCTCGGTCTAATCTGCTCCCAGAGTCCGGGTACTGTGCACTCCACTCCGCGACCCACTCTCAGCCTCAGACTGTAGAGCGGCTGTCGGATAGCAAGAGCACAGGCCAAAGAGCGGAGGGGACATGAAAAAGATTGAAGGGGCCTCGGACGAAACCGAGTCGGCACCCTCCACATAAAACTTGCAATGCTAAAAGCAAACATTTGATATACCTGCGCGGACTAACTTTGTCTTTTCCATGATCATTTTCATGGGGAACCCCCCCCCCCATCCTCGCTCGGAGGCTACACGAAGTGGGTGAGCTGGTGTGCCCCCACTGGAAGCAAGCCGCGCCAGCTGCAGCCCGCAACCGTCAGCAATACCATCAGTCGGCGGACCCCCGCGTCCGCGCCCGACACCATCAGTCGGTGGGTCCCGCGTCCGCGCCCGAGAGCTTCAGTCAGCGGACGCCACGTCTGCACCCGACAGCACTAGCCGGCGGACTTCGTGTCCGCGCCCGACACCCTCGACGCCATCGTCTGCACTAACAAACGCGAAAAGCCTCCGCCCAACTTTTCCAAGTTGCCCGGAGGCTCGGAGGCAACACCCAGCGGGTGCACTAGCGTGCCCCCGCCGAAAGCAAGCTATGCTGGCTGCGGCCTGCAGCCGGTCATCATCAACATTTTCTACATCGACACCTGCCAAAAAACCTCTGCCCAACTTTGCCAAGTTGCCCGGAGGCTCAGAGGCTACTGACGGAGTAATTGACCATAGGTACCACAAAGACGACGAGACAATAATTCAAGACATCGGGGCTAGCAAAGCCCCTCAATCCGATTGCCCGGCCGCTCCTGCCAGCTCCCCATCCGACAGCTCCACTCGGCCGGCTGCCGACTGCGCCATCCAGCCGGCTGCCCGAGGTCAACTGCAGCCCGACGCGACCCCAACGAGATTGTTGTACCTGAGCACTATGCACGCATCACCCCAGCCATCATGAATAGTGTCACTTGTCCCTGGGCACTATTTATGAAGTGACCCAGGGGACAAGCTTGACATGCACCATGCCTTGCCCATACCACTAGCTAGCTTACATACTAAGCTAGCCACACTATATATAGCATCCATCCATCCATCCACTGTCACATGCACTCACGCATGAGCACACACATGCTCACGGCCATGAGCCATCAGCATGGCCGGCCGCTAGAGAATGCCACATATGAGACATATACAAAGCCAGATGCATATGGCACTGAGCTTAGATACAGCTCCAGGAGCAACTCTGTACCAGATATACCAGATATACTCAGACATGCAGGAGTAGGGGTATTATCTCTACTGAGAGCCCCGAACCTGGGTAAACCCCCGTGTGCTATTCGCATACCCGCTCCAGGATATTCCAGCAGCAGTCTTGCCCTCACACCAAGCCACCCTGTGGCATCTGTCGCCTCGCAACCCCCCCCCCCCCCCCGTGATAATACCACGACATGACCTGCAAGGAAAACCAGCTAGCCAGCCGCTACATCAACCGAATCATGAGCCTCCATGGGATCCCTAAGGAGATTGTGTCTGACAGAGGTGCCCAGTTTACCTCGAGATTTCGGAAAAGGTTCCAAGAAGCCTTGGGAACCAAGCTATTGTTCAGTACTACCTTCCACCCCCAGACCAGAGGACAGATAGAACGAGTGAACCAGATACTCGAAGACATGCTTCGTGCATGTGTGCTAGCATATGGAGCTAAGTGGGAAGATTGCCTTCCATTCACCAAGTTCTCCTACAACAATAGCTATCAGTCCAATCTTCAAATGGCACCATTTTGAGGTGCTATATGGACGGAAGTGTCGTACTTCCCTCAATTGGTTAGAGACCAGAGAAGGACTAGTCTTTGGACCAGATGTCCTCCGCGAAGTGGAAGAGCAAGTTCAACTAGTCAGATAGCATCTGAAAACCGCCAAATCAAGATAGAAAAGCTACACTGACTCACATCGTCGAGACATGACCTTCCGAGTTGGAGACAATGTCTATCTTCAGTCATGCCTCTCAAGGGAACCCAACGCTTCCATGTCAAAGGAAAGCTTGCACTAAGGTTCATCGATCCCTTCAAGATCACTGACATGTGAGGAGAAGTTGCTTACCATCTAGGGCTTCCGCTTGAATTGTCCGATGTGCTCACTGTGTTCCACGTGTGACAACTCCGAAAGTGTCTTCAAGTACCCGACAAGCCTGGTCTCTACAAGGACATCGACCCTCAGCCAGATCTCACTTATCATGAGAGATTAGTTGACATTCTGGATGAGGCCAAAGATTGCACCCGAAGCCGCACCATCAAGTACTTCAAGGTCCAATGGAGAAACCACGCGGAAGCGGAAGCAACATGGGAACGTGAAGACTACCTTAGATCTGAGTTTACGTATCTCTTTAAAGCCTAGTTTAGGAATCTTGGGGACGAGATTCTTGTAACGGGGTACGTCTGTCACACCCAGTGTTTTGTAGCATAGTATTTTCTTACAAAAATATTTTGGACAAAAAGAATTTTCAAAATTTAGTTTTCCAAAAACTCCTAAATTAAGGTTTGCACTACAGGTACTTTACTTAGGGCATGAAAAATATTTCAAAGAGTATGTTTGACAACTATTAGGTATAGGACTCCCATAAACTACAAAAATATAATTTTAAAAGTTATTTTCTTATTTTATTTAAAGGGTTTTTCTTTAGGCCAGAAATGGTCTTTAATAGGTAAAAAATATTTTTGGTTTATAAATATTTGAGAAAATATAGGGAAACTCAATGGACATATATTGTCCATATATAAGAGTTTCAACACATGGTCATGTTCAAAATATTGGTCAAATCCCTCAAAAAACCCTTTTGGATATTTCACGCTTTTGAAATATTTACAAAGGGAATATTCTCTAGATATTCCAAGAAAATTCTAGCAAGTCACACATGCCTATTGTCATGATCTTGCAAAGTTTCATACTAATACAAATAGTTTTGGTTCACAAAAGTGCCCCAAAACAATCTATTTCAATATCCAAGTTTGAACAACTTTACATTGCCAACATTTTCCATTTGACTCCATATTTTGTGGACATGCTCACAACCCAAATTATGACACTACACCAAGTGGTGCATCAAGGGGAATAGTTTTGCATGACTAGATCTTGAAAAACCCATTTCTATTCATTTCTAGGGTTTACAAAAGTTGCATTGGCAATTTTACCCAGATGGACTCAAACTTGGTGGAACACCTTATTTCTTCATGCCATTAGACCCTGTCAAGTCTCATGCTAAGAGGAATTCATCTACTTGCCCATACCAACATCAAACACATTGTGCCAATTTTCTAAAAGCATCACCTTGACCTCTTCCACTAATCTCCATGGGCTCAAAATTTTACCATAGCCCCTCCTAGTCCCCTTCTACCTCTAGTAACATTTTCTTGCCCTCGGCTCAATCATTGGTGGGTAAAAAAACCCCATTCACCTCCCTGGTCAGCAGCTTCCTCTCTCTTTCTCACCTCCCTCCTCTCTCAAGTGGCCATCCTTGGCATCCAAAGCTTCCCCCCACATTCTTTACTATCCCCTAGAGCTACCAGACACACTTGGCCATGCCCACATTGACAAAAAAGGCCATGCCAGCCACACACGCGCTCTGGAGTGCGCTATAGTGCGCTCCGCACGGTAGCCGCCCCCTGCCAACCACCTTCGGTCACCTCAGGCCTTCCAGCACGCCCGACGATGCGCCTCGGCATCCGTAGCATGGTAGCTGGTCGGCCCACTCCTCCTTCTCCCTCCTCTTGCCCATGCTCGCACGCGCACCGCCTGCCCAAGAGCCCCAATGGGCGAGCTCACACGCGCGGCACCTTAGGCGCTCCCATGCTCTCTCTCTCTATCTCTCTCTCTCTCTCTCTCTCTCTCTCTCTCTCTTCACTCTGCTCGCTCTGGACCAATCCCAAGAACGCCCCAGACACATCGCGGCAAGCCCCGATGACCCGTGGCGACGGCAACAAGCTCGCCGGCGCACGAGTCCTTGATGGGCCGTCGCCCACCTATTTAAAGGCTGCCCCGCACCCTCCTCTCCTCACCACTTGCCCTCTGCAACTCAAAATCGGCCCCTGTACCCCCAGTTCTTCTCTTGGAACACCAGAGCTCGAGGTCAAGCTCAAGCTCCGCCGCCTCGGCTCACTGTCGTCCGCATGGTACAAGCCTCCCCCGCTGGTCCTCTGCCTCGACCTAGAACCTACACGGCTCACTGAACATTTCCCCTGTCCTCCCTGCTTCTTTTGCAGCCGAAAACGGCCGGAGACATCGATGCCCGAAGCTCCTCCGCTGTGTGACCTCGTCGCCGACAAACCAGGCCACTCCAGCGATGATGACCACCACCACCCGAACGGCGACTCGACGCTGAGCCCAGCCGTGCCCTCATCCGACCTCGCCGTGCCCTGCTTCATTGCTGGTGAGCTCGCCGGCCCTCTGCTCACGAGGTCAGAGATGACCGGCGAGCCCCGCATGTCATCCTATCCTCCCCTCTCTCCTGTCTCTCCCGCTGACGACCAGGCCCCGCCCGTCAGGTTTGAAACCTGGCGTGCGCGTGCCTCGTCTTTTCTAGGCCGATTCCCTTCTGGGCCTGCTACGCTGCGGCTATTCCGCCCAGTTGCACAGTGCTCTTTCTCTTTTTCCTTTCCTCTCCGATTCAAAATATTCCACAGGATTACATAAATGTCCAAATGCAATAATTCCAACTCCTAAAATCTCATAATAATCCCACCTATTTAATTGTGTAACTTTCACACAAATCTATCACACTTTTATGTACTGTTCAAATTTAAATTCAAATTTGAGCATTTATATTCCCCTCTGAAAATCCATTACACTGTTCCTTTAGCTCCAAATCCAAAACTAGAAATTTTTACCCTCTTAGTTTTCAACCTAGTATTTAACAAAAATAACTTGACATTTTTCTGAGCACTTTGGTTTTTCTGTTTTACTATTGCCTTATTTTTCCCGTTGTTTCTTTTGCGACGAATAGGTCCTGTATTTCACGAAGTATTTGGAGAAGAAGGAGAAGGACTTGAAGACTTTGAAGACCAAGCCAACCAAGGCAAGCAGCCCTTTGACCATGTCTATGAAACCATTTTTATGCATGTCATATAGCACCTTATTATCAATGCATCAGGATCGTGTTGAGGTGGTGACCACTTTGGTTGGTTGCCTTTATTACTTTCCTATTGAAACTTGCATCAAGCATGACCCTACCTTCCTATGAGGGTTATGCGTGTGGGATTAGATAGATGCTCAAGTAGTGGCTATGCAAATGAGTCGTGGTCCCCACAAGAAAGGAGTCCGCCCGGCAGCCCGATTTGGAGTCGTTTTGAGGGACCAAAGGACTACCGGCAGCTCATTGATCCACCGCCTGTTGTGCTTCTGTAGCGTATCATAGGTTCTTGTCTTGAGTCCCCGTAGCACTTCAGCATTCGCCCTCTCATCTTGACCATTGCTTCTGGGATGTGCGACAGAGGCAAACGAGACCTTGCTTCCGAGGGTGCGAACATATTGCATGAAGGCGCGGCCCCAGAACTGGGTGCCATTGTCGCTAATGATCCTTGCCGGGACTCTAAAACGACACACCGGTTCTTTCAAGAACTTGATAGCTGACAGAGCAGTCACATTTCTCATGGGAGTCACTTCCGGCTACTTTGTAAACTTGTCAATGGCGATGAACAAGAATTTAAAGCCCCTGATTGCTCAGGGGAAAGGGATGAGGATATCGATCCCCCAGGCCAAAAATGGCCATGATAAAGTGATTGTTTGAAGAGATTGGGCAGGTAGGTGGATGTTCTTGGAATGGAACTGACAGGCTTCACATTTCGTGACTAGCTCAACCACATCTTGGAGGGTTGTGGGCCAATAGAATCCCTGCCGGAATGCTTTCCAAACCAAGTCCCTTTATCCAATGTGGGAGCCGCACATGCCTTTGTGTATCTCAGTCAGCAGTTCCTTTTCTTCTTCCCGGCAGATGAACTTCAATTTCAAACCGTTTGGCCTCCTTCTGTATAGAGTGTCATCGACAAACTGATACATATTGGCCCTCCAGGCTACTCTTTCAGCCTCATCTTGGTCATTGAGGAGTTCTCCGGTTTGGAGAAAGTGGACTATGTGCCTTGCCCAAGATGGAGCCTGGGCTCGGCAATGAGGATAGAGGCACCTCCTCAACTATAGGGGCACATTCCTCACCTGCGGGGACCGTGGTCCCGGTGGGACGGTGTGGGCCGGCAAGTTGCGAGTTTTCAGGAGGGTCCCTGCCAGGAGCGGAAGGCTCTACCAGGAGAGCCTTGCCGGAGTCCATGTTTCTCCTTTTCTGGGCCATTGTTGCTGGGATTGATGACCCACAAGTGTAGGGGATCTATCATAGTCCTTTCGATAAGTAAGAGTGTCGAACCCAACGAGGAGCAGAAGGAAATGACAAGCGGTTTTCAGTAAGGTATTCTCTGCAAGCACTGAAACTATCGGTAATAGATAGTTTTGTGATAAGGTAATTTGTAATGGATAACAAGTAGTGAAAGTAAATAAAGTGCAGCAAGGTGGCCCAATCCTTTTTGTAGCAAAGGACAAGCCTGGACAAACTCTTATATAGAGAAAAGCGCTCCCGAGGACACATGGGAATTATTGTCAAGCTAGTTTTCATCATGCTCATATGATTCACGTTCATTACTTTGATAATTTGATGTGTGGGTGGACCGGTGCTTGGGTACTGCCCTTTCTTGGACAAGCATCCCACTGATGATTAACCCCTATTGGAAGCATCCGCAACTACAAAATAAGTATTAAGGTAAACCTAACCATAGCATGAAACATATGGATCCAAATCAGCCCCTTACGAAGCAATGCATAAACTAGTGTTTAAGCTTCTGTCACTCTAGAAACCCATCATCTACTTACTACTTCCCAATGCCTTCCTCTAGGCCCAAACAATAGTGAAGTGTCATGTAGTCGCCGTTCACATAACACCACTAGAGGAGAGACAACATACATCTCATTAAAATATTGAACGAATACCAAATTCACATGACTACTTATAGCAAGACTTCTCCCATGTCCTCAGGAACAAACATAACTACTCACAAATCATATTCATGTTCATAATCAGAGGAGTATTAATATGCATAAAGGATCTGAACATATGATCTTCCACCGAATAAACCAACTAGCATCAACTACAAGGAGTAATCAACACTATTAGCAACCCACAGGTACCAATCTGAGGCTTTGAGACAAAGATCGGATACAAGAGATGAACTAGGGTTTGAGAGGAGATGGTGCTGGTGAAGATGTTGATGGAGATTGACCCCCTCCCGATGAGAGGATCGATGGTGATGACGATGGTGATGATTTCCCCCTCCCGGAGGGATGTTTCCTTGGCAGAACAGCTCCGCTGGAGCTCTAGATTGGTTCCGCCAAGGTTCCACCTCATGGCATCGGTGTCTCGTCCCAAAAGCTTGCTTATGTTTTTTTCTAGGGTAAAAGACTTCATATAGCAGAATATGGCCACCGGAGGACTGCCAGGGGGGCCATGAGGCAGGGGGCGTGCCCCCCACCCTCATGGCCAGGGTGTGGGCCCCCTCTGGTACTTTCTTCGCTGAGTATTTTTTATTAATTCCAAAAATCACTTTTGTGGAGTTTCAGGACTTTCGCAGTTGTGCAGAATAGGTCTCTAATATTTGCTCCTTTTCCAGCCCAGAATTCCAGCTGCCGACATTCTCCCTCTTCATGTAAACCTTGTAAAATAAGAGAGAATAGGCATAAATATTGTGACATAACGTGTACTAACAGCCCAGAATGCAATAAATATTGATATAAAAGCATGATGCAAAATGGACGTATCAACTCCCCCAAGCTTAGACCTCGCTTGTCCTCAAGCGGAAGCCGATAACAAAAAATATGTCCACATGTTTAGAGATAGAGGTGTCGATAAAATAAAATACGGACATGAGGGCATCATGAATTCTTATAATAGCAACATTTATATATTTTATCATATGATTTCTTATGCTCAAGTAACAATCTATTCACAATGTCAAGTATGAATCAGAAACTTCATTGAGAAGTAACAACTATGATCTCGGTCATTGAAGCAATTGCAATTTGTCATAACATCGGAAAGAGTCAATATAAGAGCTTTTCAGCAAGTCCACATACTCAACTATCATTTAGTCTTTCACAATTTCTAACACTCACGCAATACTTATGGGTATGGAGTTTTAATCGGACACAGAGAAAGATAGGGGCTAACAGTGTTACCTCCCAACCTTTTACCTCAAGGGTAATGTCAACAATAATAGTTCATGCTAACTTACATCCAATTGGATATAATATATCAGGATCTTTCCAACACAAGGTGCTTGCCAAAGGATAAAATATAAAAAGGAAAGGTGAAGATCACCATGGCTCTTGCATAACGTATAAGACAAAAGTAAAATATAGGCCCTTTGTAGAGGGAAGAAGAGGTTGTCATGTGCTTTTATGGTTGGATGCACGAAATATTAATGTGAAAGAACGTCATTTTATATTTCCACTTGTGATATGAAACTTTATTATGCAGTCCATCGCTTTTATTGCTTCCATATCACAAGATCATATAAAGATTATTTTATCCACACTAATAAGTCATACATATTTAGAGAGAAATTTTATTGCATGCAACATGACAACTTACTTGAAGGATCTTACTCAATCCTTAGGTAGGTATGGTGGACTCTCATGGCAAAAATGGGTTTAAGGGTATTTGGAAGCACAAGTAGTATCTCTACTTGGTCCAAGGACATTGTCTAGCATGAGAGGGAAAGGCAAGATCAACATGTTGGATGATCCATGACTATATACCTTATTTCGGATATAAGAAAACATAACCCATTACATTGTCTTCCTTGTCCAACATCAACTCTTTAGCATGTCATATTTTAATGAGTGCTCACAATCATAAAAGATGTCCAAGATAGTATATTTATATGTGAGAACCTCTCTTTCTTTATTACTTCCTATTAATTGCAACGATGACCAAAACTATGTTAGCCAACTCTCAACAACTTTTATTCATCATACTCTTAGTATGTGAAGTCATTACTCTCCATAAGATCCATATGATCTCTTTATTTCTTTTTATTCTTTCTTTTTCTTTTATTCCCTCAAGATCAAAGTAAGATAGCAAAGCCCTTGACTCAACACTAATCTTTATTAAATATAGCTCACGGACTCGATTACATAAAAGGATCATAAGGCAAAACTCAAAACTAAATCATACCAAAACTTTATTCTACTAGATCAAGATATTACTAAAAGGAATGAACTAAGAAAACGGTAAAGATAGGAGTGTGATGGTGATACGATACCGGGGCACCTCCCCCAAGCTGGGCAGTTTCCAAGGGGAGTGCCCATATCCATCTGTTTATGTCTCCTTCTTCGGAGGTGGTGGTGTTGGAGTTGTTGATGATGTAGGCTTCTTAATTTGCGCCTGAGGATGGAATTTTGCTCCCTTAGATCATTGATCTCCTGCTAAAGGCTTAATATCCTTCTGCATAGTTAATGTTTGTTCTCCTGCAAGAGACAAAAAGGGATAAACTCAATCTTAGGTTTCTTTGGTCTATCATGAAGGCTTGACTTTTTTAAACTCCACATGCATGTCCCCAGGTTGAGGTAATGGGACTTCATCTTCATCTGAGCTCGTCTCCTCATTTCCCTTAGGCTTGTAGTCTTCTTCTTCCTCAGTGGTCCAACCATAAAGCTCCAAGTCCCTGTAGACCTTAGGTTCTGCAAGGTAATCAGCCACATAGCTTTCTCTCTCCGAATCCTGGGACGACATATTGCTCTAATCGGCGTCAGAAACAACTCAGAACAAAAACAGAGGATATTTGCGCGATACGGTGGTCAAAAACTTCGGGAGATTATATAATGATTTTTACCAACCAATAGAAGTATCGTGCGAGTCCGGAGAGCACACGAGGTGCCCACGAGGCAGGAGGCGCGCCCTCCACCCTCGTGGATGCCTCATGTCCTTCCCAGACTACTTCTTATTTTTCCTATTTTCTTAAATATTCCAAAACGGAGATAAATTGCTATTAGAACTTGAAAGTGCAACTATCCCTAGGTGGTTTTGGTAATTCATAACAACATATAGCTCATTGAGCTAATGCTATTCCGAGACTATTATTTCAGGAAACCTCAATGAATGGCATGGCATGGATGATGAAAGTGGATCCCACAAAATATCAAGGACAAAGGATTGGCTCAAGCTCAAAAGCTCAAAACTCTTTATTTTACATTTTAGTGATCCAATATCACATTGAGTCTATAGGAAAAGCCAATACTATCGAGGAGGGATGAGGTGTTGCTTAATGAGCCTCTTGCTTCAAGTGCTTAGTGATATGCTCCAAATACCCTCAACTAATTTCTCACTTCCTCATATGACCTAAACCTAAAGCCAAAATCGGTCACACCGATTCTTTCTATCCGGCGCCACCGAGTTCATATGTCATAGCCACTGCCACAAACCCTAGGAAAATCGGTCTTACCGATAGGGATCTCGGTCTCACCGGGATGGGATTGTAATCTCTCTGTTTTCCTTCGTAACGTTTCGGTCTAACCGAAGTGAGCGATCGGTCCCATCGAGATTGCAATGTAAACTCTCGGTTTCCATTTTGTAACATTTCGGTCTCACCGAAAAGAGCAAATCAGTCCCACCGAGTTTACCTGACCAACTCTCTGGTTAGCTAATTACCAAAATCAGTCTCACTGAATTTGTGTAATCGGTCTCACCGAGATTATGTTATGCCCTAACCCTAACCATATCGGTCCTACCGAGTTGCATGTCAGTCCCAGCGAAAACCCTAACGGTCACTAGGTTTACTAAATCAGTCTGACCGAGTTTGTTGATTCGATCCCACCGAGTTTGGTAAATTGTGTGTAACGGTTAGATTTTGTGTGGAGGCTATATATACCCCTGCACCTCCTCTTCATTCGTGGAGATAGCCATCAGAACAAACCCACACTTCCAACTTACCATTTCTGAGAGAGAACCACCTACTCATGTGTTGAGGCCAAGATATTCCATTCCTACCATATGAATCTTGATCTCTAGCCTTCCCCAAGTTGCTTTCCACTCAAATCTTCTTTCCACCAGATCCAAATCCTATGAGAGAGAGTTGAGTGTTGGGGAGACTATCATTTGAAGCACAAGAGCAAGGAGTTCATCATCAACGCACCATTTGTTACTTCTTGGAGAGTGGTGTCTCCTAGATTGGCTAGGTGTCACTTGGGAGCCTCCGACAAGATTGTGGAGTTGAACCAAGGAGTTTGTAAGGGCAAGGACATCGCCTACTTCGTGAAGATCTACCGCTAGTGAGGCAAGTCCTTCGTGGGCGACGGCCATGGTGGGATAGACAAGCTTGATTCTTCGTGGACCCTTCGTGGGTGGATCCCTCCGTGGACTCGCGCAACCGTTACCCTTCGTGGGTTGAAGTCTCCATCAACGTGGATGTACGATAGCACCACCTATCGGAACCACGACAAAAACATCCGTGTCTCCAATTGTGTTTGAATCCTCCAAACCCTTCCCTTTACTTTCTTGCAAGTTGCATGCTTTAATTTCCGCTGCCTATATACTCTTTGCATGCTTGCTTGATTTGAGTGATGATTGCTTGACTTATCCAAAGATTGCTAAAATATGCCAAACTCTAAAATTGGGAAAAGGTTAAGTTTTTAATTGGTCAAGTAGTCTAATCACCCCCCCCCCTCTAAACATACTTCAAGGTCCTACAAGTGGTATCAGAGCTTTGGTCTCCATTTTCTTTGATTCCCATATCTTTTGGTGGTCATAGCCTTGGTTTCACAACCTAGGAGAGTATGGCGTCTAGCGAGGAAATTATCACCGTAGAGGTCCTTACTTTGATGGCACTAATTTTGCTAGTTGGAAACATAAGATGAAAATGCATATTCTCGGACATAACCCCGTCATTTGGGCTATTATTTGTATTGGCTTGCAAGGTGAATTCTTTGATGGGAGAGAGACGAACCGTGAAGCTAATGCGGAAGAATTGAAGATGCCGCAATACAACGCTCAAGCTTGTGATATCATCTTCAACGGATTGTGCCCCGAAGAATTCAACAAAATCAGTCGTCTTGAGAATGCAAAGGAAATTTGGGATACTTTGATTGATATGCATGAAGGTACTGACTCCGTCAAGGAATCCAAGCTGGATGTGCTCCAAAGTCAGCTTGACAAGTTCAAGATGAAGGATGGTGAAGGTGTCGCTGAAATGTACTCTAGGCTTGCTCTTATCACAAATGAGATTGCCGGCTTAGGGAGTGAAGAGATGACCGACAGATTCATCATCAAGAAGATCCTAAGAGCATTGGATGGAAAGTATGATACCGTGTGCACATTGATCCAAATGATGCCAAACTACAAAGATCTCAAGCCAACGGAAGTCATTGGAAGAATTATTGCTCATGAGATGTCACTCAAGGATAAGGAAGAACTTCACAACAAGTCAAGTGGTGCTTACAAAGCCTCATGTGAAGACCCCACATCATCAAGTGAGAAATAAACCTTCAATGAAGAATTGAGCTTAATGGTGAAGAACTTCAACAAATTCTACAAGAGTAGAAGCAAAGAAAGAAGCTCCAAGTCAAGGTTATACAATGACAAAAGATCTTCTAGTCGAGAGCGCAATTGCTACAATTGTGGGAGACCCGGACACTACTCCAATGAGTGTACGACACCCTACATAAGAAGAGAAGATTCTGCAAAAAGAAGAAGCAAAAGAGAAGAATCACCACCAAGAGAGAGGAGGAGTAGAGATGATCGTTATGAATGAAGACCCTCACGGAGAAGCAAGGATTTGGAAAGGAAGGACAAGTCATCAAGGAGCTACACAAAACGAAGACATCAAGCTCATGTTGGTGAATGGGTATCCGGCTCTGACTCCGACCATCACTCCGAGAGAAGCTATCACTCCAACTCCGAATATACTCAAGATGAAGGTGTTGCCGGTCTAGCACTTGTGTCAACCAACTCCTATGACATATTTGACTCACCAAATGAAGGAATTGGAAGATGCTTCATGGCCAAAGGTCCAAAGGTAACACATCCCGAGTATGTTGATTTCAATAGTGATGAAGATGACTTGCTAGGTGATGATGATTTACTTGTTGACAACTCTAGTGATGAATATTATGATGAAACATCAATTAATCATGCTAATCAAGATAAAATGAATGACAATGATAAGGAGAAGATTGATCTTCTAACTAAAGAACTAAACACTCTTAAGTTAGCTCATGAAACTATCTTCGAAGATCATCAAGAACTTTTAAGGGCTCATGAGAAGTTACGCTTTGAAAAGCTCAATCTTGAGCAAGAACATGAGTTCTTGAAAGCAATCAATGATGATCTCCGTAAGAAAAGTTCTTCTTACATTGCCAAGTGTTTACTCTTGTCCACTTACATGCCTCAAGTCAAGTCAAGTAACAAGAACAAGAAAGATTCTTCCTCTAGTAGTAACAATGATTATGCCAAATCCAATATTGTTGCTTCTAGTAGTTCTCTTGATTCCACTAATAATTCTCTTAGCCAAGTTACACTTGAGCAAGAAAATAGCTTATTGAAGGGAATTATAGAGAAAGGTGTTTACAAGAGCCTTGCCGGGAGTAAGCAATTCGAGGAAATTGTACGCAAGCCAGGAAGGCACCGGAAGAATCAAGGTGTTGGTTTTGAACGAAAGTTCAATGCCAATGGAGTTGAGTGGGAAGAAGATCAATACCCCAAGACGAAGTTTGTTCCTCAACAAGAGAAGTATGATCCCACTTCCTTCAAGGGAACACAAGCTCAAGATGATCTTCCACCACAAGACCACAAGAACAAAGGCAAGGACGAGCTTCAAGAGGAGATTGATGCATTTGAAGAAGCACCCAAGGCCTTGGTCAAGTGGGTTCCCAAGACTACATCAAGTTCTACTTCATCAAGTACAACTACAACTCCCAGGATTCCCATCAAGATGATGTGGATCCTGAAGAAGAAGAACTTGAAAGTTCTTGAGGGTGACTCCGCCAACATTCTTCACTCATATCATTATGGCAACGACAAGTGCAATCAACTTCCACATCTTTCACTAGTTCAAGGAGTCACAAACCCTCATGTTGGTAAGGCAAGGGACAAGGTAATCTAATGATTTCATGGACATCATCTTGTGTGTGCATCACTCTATGTCTATGGATATTCTTGTTTGTTCCTTGTGGGACTAGCCCATGTAGGTATGTTGAAAGTGCAACTCACTCCAAAGGATTGCTCCAAATGATCTACATCAACATTGAGCATCCACATCTTCAACACCTACATGAAGTCATCATCGACAAAACCCAAGGTTAGTTCATCCCTCTAAAAGGGGATCTCACATCTAGGGGGAGCTTAACTCTAAGAATTGAGTCAAAGCAACTCTAATGGTGTGAACACATCAATGCATTATGTAAAAGTGGTAACCCCACTTGAGCTTAAACGATGAGTATGACCTATGATCAAATGTTCTCATTTGACTCCTAAGTCAATATACTCATATATAGATGACCTAGTCATCGCCAATTGTTTGATAGATGCTAGAATTGGTTGTGCATGCTTTGCCACATATTTCATTTGCCATTCTATTGTGTGAGCATGTTGGTTGCATATTTTACTCATTCGAGGACATCCACTTGTTGCTTTGATTGTTTCGGTTCTTTTCCTTTTGCCAAGTGGATGGACAAGAATGCCTAAGAACCTTCTCTAGCTATCTATGCTTTTCTTGTCTCAAACTCTATTCATGCTACATCACAAAATTTGATCAAGTCAGATTCGAACCACTCTGTGTGAGGAGCACTCGAAGTCCCCGATTCGTCATAGACTTAAACTTCCAAAACTTCTTTGCGATTCTCGGACTGACCGATTCCTCCATTTCGGTCCCACCAAGATCACTAAGTTGATCTAGGTTTTCAATCTCGGTGCAACAGATTTGAACTTTTCGGTCCCACCGAGTTGCTATAACTGTATACAGTTATGCATCTCGGTGCCACCGAGTAGTTCCACTCGGTCACACCGACAGGGTCGGGCTATATATAGTCACGGGCAAAAATTTGGAAATTCCTCCAAACCCCTTCGCCCGTGCATATCTCACTCTGCCTGCAGGGTCTCCGGATCGTCTCCTCGTCGCCAGCCGCCTCCTGTCGCTGGTCTCCGCCACCGTCAACGGATTTCACCCCCGCCGTTGCCACCGTAGTGAGTTCATCGCCGAGCTAGGGTATGGATTCGATCATAGTGCTATCTTCGTCTGATTCCTAGCACATTGTGTTCATCATGTATCTTGCCACGATTGAAACACTCCTATCCAGTCAATATGATCCTTAGAATAGATGTGATTTGAGAATTTAGGGTTAGGTTTCCGCCGAAACCATCTCAGACCCACCGAGTTGAAAAACTTGGTCCCACCGATTTGGCTAACGCCATTGCACTAGTAACTCTCGGTCTAACCGAGAATTACAAACCGGTGTGACCGATTTTAGAACTGTGTGAAACCCTAGCAGTCTCAGTGCCACCGAACTGTGACTCGGTCCCACCGAGTTCACCAGTTTAGGTTCCAAAACTGCTTCGGTATCACCGAGTTTGAAAATCAGTTGATCCGAAATGCTTTCTGTGGAAAACTAAAACTGAGTTTTTGAATCATTCTTTTGCAAAAATCTCTGCATTTTGTGATGCTCATCCATTCTATCTCATCTATAACTATTCACAGGGTCAGCAGTGAGTGTTTTGCAGCATGTCAGACCAAAGTGATAGTCAGAACAAGTCAGAAGAGCAGGTGCACATGAGTGAGGGCACTAGTCCCTCTAGCAGCTCAGATGAAGGGAGCAGAAGCACCCCAAGCAATCTGCCTAAAGCTGCCACCAGGACAAGGAAGAAGAGAACCTCAGAATCTGAGGATGAGGATTATATGGCAGAAGAAGATGAGGCTACTTCCAAGAAGGTAATGCTCAAAAAGGAGTATGTCCCAGCCAAGACCACTGAGCCTGGACTTAATAGGAAGGTCCCTGCCAAGAGGACACCTATGCTGAAGGTCAGAGGGTCAACTCAAATACCTGAAAAGCCTGATCCCAAAGAGCCAGCTGCTGCTGAAGGAAAGAAAAGGAAGGAGAGGGTCAAAAAGACCATAGCTAGAGTTGTTGGGCAACCTTCCATGATGAAAGAGGAAGAAGAGGTTGCTGCACCAGCACCCAAGGTACAAAAACTGATGGGTGATGCTATAAGATCAGGGGCTGCAACATCAAAGCCCAAAGAAGCACCCAAAGCTGCCCCAAGCCCAAGAATGCACCAAAGAGGAATACTAGGAGTATTCCAGCTGCTGAGAAGAACAAGGCCCCAGTGCCTGAAGTTGCTGATGATGAAGAGGATGAAGGACAAGTCCTGAGGAAGCTAAAGCCCAAGATTCCAGACCACAATGATGCTCATCCTGTGGCCGAGGACATGAATATCAGGAGAGACTCAGGGTTGAGGCTATGGAGGATGACAGATCCATATGCCACCAGGAGAAGGACTGCTGTTGATTACAGGTTCCATACAAAGGAACAACAGGACTTCTATGAGACAATCTTGTTGGACAAGAAGCCCATAGTGTGTGATATGAGGTGGGTCGACTGGACCTACATGAAGGAGAATGAAGAACACTATCCTGGAGTGTATGACAGTTTTGAAGTTTGTGGAGTTGCAGATTTTGTTGGGCAGAAGCTCACCAACTGGAATGATGAACTCATTATGCAATTATACTCCACAGCACACTTCTATCCAGATGGCAGGATAGTGTGGATGTCAGAAGGTACGAGGTACCAGTCAACCATAGAAGAATGGGCTAGCCTGATCAATGCCCCCAAGGAGAGTGAAGATGACTTGGATGTCTATGCCAAGAAGAAAATGGGACACAATACTATGACACATATGTACAAGGAGATCCCAGACAAAGCTCTCGAGACTTTCTCGTTTGGATCAGTCCACTTTCTTCTGTCAGGGCTGCCTACGATCAACTGGATCCTAAGGCACACACTTTTTCCCAAGTTAGGTGACCACAACATGATTAGAGGGCATGCTATCAACTTGCTGCATATATTTGATGGGCCTCAGAAATTCAAGGTCATGAGCCTTATGGTTGATACCAATAAGAGGACTACAGCAGACCAGAAGAGAAGTTGTGGATATGCCCCACAGATTCAGGAGTTGATTAACTCAAAGATGGGCACAGGGAAATATCTGTTGGATAAGGAAAACTTTGCTCTTTATCCAGACTTTGAGGACAATCAGGTTTTCATGACTGAGAATGAACCATCATCAGTGCAAGCTCAAGAGAAGGAGAAGGCAAGGAAAGAGAAGGCTGCCAAGATGCCAACTCAAGAGGAGGCATCTGAGTACTTTTTGAAGAACAAGTAGGAGCAGCTTGGTTACTTGATAGCATCAACACTGAGGATTGAGAAGGGGTTGGCCACCCTAACTCAAAACCAGGAGAGCTTGGAAAGAATCATGGAACAAAAATTATATGATCTAGATGTCAAAGTAACTGAGATTCAGTCAGTTGTGGAGCAGCTTCAGGAAGACATGTAGGAGAGGAAGGGCAAGACAACCACTGATGCATTTTCCAGAGTGCCTAGAGCTCAGAGGTCAGCTGCCGTGCCTGTGATAGACACTAAAGCCACATCATCTGCACCAGCAACAGCTCCTACAGCTCCAGGGCAACCAGCTCCAGCACCAACTCCTCCAGCTCCATCTACATGAACTGAAGCCTTCATCCGAGGAGCCATCTCTACACCACCACCTGAAGATCAAGCCTGAGAGTCAATCTAGCACGATGCATTTTCTATGAACTTTTTGGTAACTTGTTGCCAAAGGGGGAGAAAAATGTATAGATCATAGGCTTCGAGAGAGAGAGAGTGTTGCTTTTTGTTCTCTCTTGCTTTGGTGGTTAAACTTTGTTTGCTTTTGATTGCTTGAGATACTATGCTATTATCTGTGAGACATTGATGATCATGTGTTTGATCATAAGCTACACTTATGCCTGTTTGATGATATTATCTTACCTATCCTTATATGATCATTCACTTTGCTTGGTGATGAGTGCATGTATTCAATCTTTATTATTTTGAGCGCTCCACCAAGATGTATGTGACATGGAAGAGTAACCCATGAGCCTAATTCCTTGTGCATTTGCAGTCCAAAGAAAATCCTAAACTATGCACAAATTTAGGGGGAGCTCTTGCTTATCACATACTTCTCAAAGCGAAGATGTTTTTCAATCTTATTATCATTTGTCAAAGCTTTGATCTATATGTTGTCATCAATTACCAAAAAGAGGGAGATTGAAAGTGCAACTATCCCTAGGTGGTTTTGGTAATTCATAACAACATATAGCTCATTGAGCTAATGCTATTCCAAGACTATTATTTCAGGAAAGCTCAATGAATGGCATGGCATGGATGATGAAAGTGGATCCCTCAAAATATCAAGGACAAAGGATTGGCTCAAGCTCAAAAGGTCAAGACTCTTTATTTTACATTTTAGTGATCCAAGATCACATTGAGTCTATAGGAAAAGCCAATACTATCAAGGTCGGATGAGGTGTTGCTTAATGAGCCTCTTGCTTCAAGTGCTTAGTGATATGCTCCAAATACCCTCAACTACTTTCTCACATCCTCATATGACCTAAACCTAAAGCCAAAATCGGTCACACCGATTCTTTCTATCCGGCACCACCGAGTTCATATGTCATAGCCACTGCCACAAACCCTAGGCAAGTTGGTCTTACCGATAGGGGTCTCGGTCTCACCGAGATGGGATTGTAATCTCTCTGTTTCCCTTCGTAACGTTTCGGTCTAACCAAAGTGAGCGGTCCCACCGAGATTGCAATGTAAACTCTCTGTTTCCCTTTTGTAACATTTCGGTCTCACCGAAAAGAGCAAATCGGTCCCACCGAGTTTACCTGACCAACTCTCTGGTTAGCTAATTACCAAAATCGATCTCACCGAGTTTGTGTAATCGGTCTCACCGAGATTACATTATGCCCTAACCCTAACCATATCGGTCCTACCGAGTTGCATGTCGGTCCCACCGAAAACCCTAACGGTCACTAGGTTTACTAAATCGGTCTGACCGAGTTTGTTGATTCGGTCCCACCGAGTTTGGTAAATTGTGTGTAACGGTTAGATTTTGTGTGGAGGCTATATATACCCCTCCACCTCCTCTTCATTCCTGGAGAGAGCCATCAGAACAAACCTACAGTTCCAACTCACCATTTCTGAGAGAGAACCACCTACTCATGTGTTGAGGCCAAGATATTCCATTCCTACCATATGAATCTTGATCTCTATCCTTCCCCAAGTTGCTTTCCACTCAAATCTTCTTTCCACCAGATCCAAATCCTATGAGAGAGAGTTGAGTGTTGGGGAGACTATCATTTGAAGCACAAGAGCAAGGAGTTCATCATCAACGCACCATTTGTTACTTCTTGGAGAGTGGTGTCTCCTAGATTGGCTAGGTGTCACTTGGGAGCCTACGACAAGATTGTGGAGTTGAACCAAGGAGTTTGTAAGGGCAAGGAGATCGCCTACTTCGTGAAGATCTACCGCTAGTGAGGCAAGTCCTTTGTGGGCGACGGCCATGGTGGGATAGACAAGCTTGCTTCTTCGTGGACCCTTCGTGGGTGGAGCCCTCCGTGGACTCGCGCAACCGTTACCCTTCGTGGGTTGAAGTCTCCATCAATGTGGATGTACGATAGCACCACCTATCGGAACCACGACAAAAACATCTGTGTCTCCAATTGCGTTTGAATCCTCCAAACCCTTCCCTTTACTTTCTTGCAAGTTGCATGCTTTAGTTTCCGCTGCCTATATACTCTTTGCATGCTTGCTTGATTTGAGTGATGATTGCTTGACTTGTCCAAAGATTGCTAAAATCTGCCAAACTCTAAAATTCGGAAAAGGTTAAGTTTTCAATTGGTCAAGTAGTCTAATCACCCCCCCTCTAGACATACTTCAAGGTCCCACAGAACTGTTTTGGAGTCGGTTTACTTACCGTACCACATACCTATTCCTTTTCGGAGTCTGAAACATTCTGGAGAGTGTCCCTTATGTATTCCTCCGGGGTTACGGTTTCAATAACATTAGTTTCAACATTTATTGGATTACCTGAGATATAATGTTTGATTCTTTGACCGTTCACCACCTTAGTATTTGTGCCATCGAAGTTGTTGATTTTTATGGCACCAGAACGATAGACCTCCTCGATAAAGTAAGGCCCTTCCCATTTAGAGAGGAGTTTTCCTGCAAAAAATCTTAAACGAGAGTTGAATAGCAACACATAATCACCTACATTAAACTCACGCTTTTGTATCCTTTTGTCATGCCACCTTTTAACTTTTTCTTTGAACAGTTTGGCATTCTCGTAGGCTTGGCTTCTCCATTCATCAAGTGAGCTAATGTCAAATAACCTCTTCTCACTGGCAAGTTTGAAGTCATAGTTGAGCTCATTAATGGCCCAATATGCCTTATGTTCTAGTTCAAGAGGTAAGTGACATGCTTTTCCATAAACCATTTTATACGGAGACATACCCATAGGATTTTTATATGCAGTTCTATAAGCCCATAATGCATCATCAAGTTTATTGGACCAATTCTTCTAGATCTATTAACAACCTTTTGCAAAATCAATTTAAGCTCTTTGTTACTCAGTTCTACTTGGCCACTAGACTGTGGGTGATATGGAGATGCAATTCTATGATTAACATCATACTTAGCAAGCATTTTATGAAAAGCACCATGAATAAAATGTGAACCACCATCAGTCATTAGGTATCTAGGGACTCCAAACCTCGGAAAAATGACTTGTTTAAGCATCTTAATAGAGGTGCTATGATCAGCACTACTAGTTGGAATAGCTTCTAACCACTTAGTAACGTAATCAACAACAACTAAAATATGTGTATACCCATTAGAGGAAGGAAACGGTCCCATATAATCAAAGCCCCAAACATCAAATGGTTCAATAACAAGAAAATAATTCATAGGCATTTCTTGACGTCTACTAATATTACCAATTCTTTGACATTCATCACAAGACAAGACAAACGTACGGGCATCTTTGAAGAGAGTAGGCCAATAAGAACCGGATTGCAATACCTTATGTCCAGCGTGGTGTCCTCCATAAGCTTCGGAGTGACACTTGCATAGGATCTGTTCCTGTCCATGCTCAGGTACACAACGTCTAATAACACCATTTACTCCTTCTTTATAAAGGTGTGGGTCATCCCAGAAGTAATGTCTCAAATCATAGAAAAACTTTTTTCTTTTGCTGGTATGTGAAACTAGGTGGTATAAATTTATCAACAATGTAATTAGCATAATCAGCATACCATGGAGTAGTACGAGAAGCATTTATGACAGCTAATTGTTCGTCAGGAAAGCTATCATCAATAGGTAGTGGGTCATCAAGAACATTCTCTAACCTAGACAAGTTGTCTGCAACGGGGTTCTCAGCTCCCTTTCTATCAGTAATATGCAAATCAAATTCTTGTAATAGGAGAACCCATCTAATAAGTCTAGGTTAGCATCTTTCTTTACCATAAGATAGTTAATAGCAACATGATCAGTGTGAACAGTTACTTTATAGTCAACGTTATAAGGTCTAAACTTATCACAATCAAATACAACTGCTAAAAATTCTTTTTCAGTAGTAGCATAATTTCTCTGGGCACTGTCTAGAGTTTTACTAGCATATTGAATAACATTTAGTTTCTTATCAACTCTTTGTCCTAGAACAGCACCTACAACATAATCACTAGTATCACACATAATTTCAAAGGGTAAATTCCAATCAGGTGGCTGAATAGGTGCAGAAACCAAAGCTTTCTTAAGTATTTCAAATGCTTCTACACAATCATCATCGAAGACAAAAGGAATGTCTTTTTGTAAGAGATTAGTCAGAGGCCTAGAAATATTAGAGAAGTCCTTAATGAACCTCCTATAAAAACACGCATGACCAAGGAAATTTCTTATACCTTTAATGTCCTTGGGACATGGCATCTTTTCAATAGCATCAACTTTAGCTTTATCAACCTCAATACCTCTTTAAGAAATTTTATGCCCCAAGACAAAACCTTCATTAACCATAAAGTGGCACTTCTCACAATTCAAGACAAGACTAGTATCTTCGCATCTCTGCAAAACTCGATCATGGTTGCTCAAGCAATAATCAAAAGAAGATCCATAAACGGAGAAATCATCCATGAAAACCTCAACAATCTTTTTACAAAAGTCAGAGAATATAGCCATCATGCATCTTTGAAAGGTAGCAGGTGCATTACATAAACTAAAAGGCATATGCTTATAAGCAAAAGTACCGAAAGGGCAAGTAAAAGTAGTCTTTTCTTGATCCTCTTTTGACAAAGGTATTTGAGAGAAACCAGAGTAACCATCTAGAAAGCAAAAATATGTATGTTTGTATAATCTTTCTAGCATTTGATCAATAAAAGGCAAAGGTAATGATCCTTTTTAGTGGCTTTATTTAATTTGCGGAAATCAATTACCATCCTATAACCTGTAACAATTCTTTGAGGGGTCAATTCATCTTTATCATTAGGAACGACAGTAATACCTCCCTTCTTAGGGACATAATGGACAAGACTTACCCACTGACTATCAGTAATACCTGCCTCTAGGAGCGTTAGTATTTCTTTTCTTACCACCTCTTTCATCTTAGAATTTAACCGTCGTTGATGATCAACAATTGGTTTGGCATCTTTCTCCAATTTTATTTTGTGTTGGCATAGAGTGGGACTAATGCCCTTAAGATCATCAAGAGTATATCCAATAGCAGCACGGTGCTTCTTCAGAGTTTTCAATAATTTCTCCTCTTCCTGCTCTGAAAGGTTAGCACTAATAATAACATGATATATCTTCTTTTCATCAAGATAAGCATATTTAAGAGTATCAGGTAGTGGTTTAAGCTCAAACACGGGATCACCCTTGGGTGGAGGAGGATTCCCTAAGATTTCAACAGGCAAGTTGTGTTTCAAAAAAGGTCCCTGTTTAAAGAATACTTCATCTATCTCCCTTCTTTCATTCATAAACATATCATTTTCAGGGTCTAGCAAATATTGTTCTAAAGGATCATTAGGAGTCACAGCAATAGAAGCAAGACCAATAATTTCATCCTTACTAGGCAATTCTTTATCATGGGGTTGTCTACGAAATTTAGCAAAATTAAACTCATGAGACATATCCCCCAAACCAATAGTGACAACATCCTTTTTGTAGTCTATCTTAGCATTAACAGTATTCAAGAAGGGTCTACCAAATATAGCGGGACAGAAGTCATCTTGTAGGGAACCAAGAACAAGAATATCATCAGGATATTTAACTTTCCCACACAAGACTTCAATATCTCTAACAATCCCAACTGGTGAAATAGTATCTCTATTGGCAAGCTTAATTGTAACATCGATTTCTTCTATCTCAGCAGGTGCAATATCATGCATAATTTCTTTGTATAAGCAATGAGGTATTGCACTAGCATTAGCACCCATATCACATAAGCCATAATAACAATGATCTCCTATTTTAACAGAAATAATAGGCATGCCTACAATAGGTCTATGTTTATTTTTAGTATCGGGTCTAGCAATTCTAGCAGCTTCATCACAGAAGTAAATAACATGCCCATCAATATTATCAGCCAAGAGATCTTTAACCATAGCAATACTAGCTAGGTTCAACTTTAATTTTCTCAGGTGGTGTAGGTGTTCTAGTATTACTCTTATGAACCACAGTTGAAGCTTTAGCATGATCCTTTATCCTAACAGGGAAAGGTGGTTTCTCAATATAGGTAGTAGGAACAAAAGGATCATTATATGTGATAGTATTTTCTTCAACTTTAATAGGTGCAACTACTTTTACTTCAATGGGAAGATTCTATTTAAACCACTTCTCCTTAGGGAGGTCAACATGAGTAGCAAATGATTCACAGAAAGAAGCTACTATCTTAGAGTCAAGTCCATATTTAGTGCTAAATTCACGAAAAGCATCGGTATCCATAAAAGATTTAACACAATCAAACTTAGGTGGCATACCTGACTCCTTACCTTCATCGAGATCCCAATCTTCAGAGTTGCGATTAATTCTTTCCAATAAATCCCATCTTAATTCAATAGTCTTCATCATAAAAGAACCAGTACAAGAAGTGTCGAACATGGAGCGATTGTTGAGAGAAAGTCGAGCATAAATTTTTTGAATAATCATTTCTCTTGAGAGCTCATGATTGGGGCATGAATATAACATTGACTTAAGCCTCCCACAAGCTTTAGCGATGCTTTCTCCTTCGCAAGGCCAAAAATTATATATATAATTATGATCACGATGAACAAGATGCATAGGATAAAACTTCTGATGAAATTCCAAATTTAGTCGGTTGTAGTTCCATGATCCCATATCATCACATAGCCTAAACCATGTCAATGGCTCTCCCTTCAAAGATAAAGGGAAGACCATCTTCTTGATAACATCGTTGGGCATACCTACAAGCTTAAATAACCACAAACTTCATCCACATAGATTAGGTGTAAATCGGGATGCAATGTTCCATCCCCTGTAAAGGGATTAGCTAGCAGTTTCTCTATCGTACCCGAAGGAATTTCAAAGTATACATTTTCAGTAGGTTCATTAGGCTGAGGAGCAACTCTTTGCTCTACTGGTCGGGGCGAAGATACACCGAACAAGCCCCTCAAAGGATTATGTTCCATAGTAACAAGTGACAGTAAATTTCAGCACACTATATAAATGTTTACTTACAAAGTTCCACTTACCAAAGGAGCTTCACTCCCCAGCAATGGCGCCAGAAAAGAGTTTTGATGACCCACTAGTGTAGGGGATCTATCATAGTCCTTTCGATAAGTAAGATTATCGAACCCAACAAGGAGCAGAAGGAAATGACAAGCGGTTTAAAGTAAGGTATTCTCTGCAAGCACTGAAATTATCGGTAACATATAGTTTTGTGATAAGGTAATTTGTAACGGGTAACAAGTAATGAAAGTAAATAAAGTGCAGAAAGATGGCCCAATCCTTTTTGTAGCAAAGTACAGGCCTGGACAAGCTCTTATATAGAGAAAAGCGCTCCCGAGGACACATGGGAATTATCGTCAAGCTAGTTTTCATCACGCTCATATGATTCGCGTTCGTTACTTTGATAATTTGATATGTGGGTGCACCGGTGCTTGGGTACTGCCCTTTCTTGGACAAGTATCCCACTTCTGATTAATCCCTATTGCAAGCATCTGCAACTACAAAAGAAGTATTAAGGTAAACCTAACCATAGCATGAAACATATGGATCCAAATCAGCCCCTTACGAAGCAACACATAAACTACAGTTTAAGCTTCTATCACTCTAGCAACCCATCATCTACTTATTACTTCCCAATGCCTTCCTCTAGGCCCAAACAATGGTGAAGTGTCATGTAGTCGACATTTACATAACACCACTACAGGAGAGACAACATACATCTCATAAAAATATTGAACGAATACCAAATTCACATGACTACTTATAGCAAGACTTCTCCCATGTCCTCAGGAACAAACGTAACTACTCACAAATCATATTCATGTTCATAACAGAGGGGTATTAATATGCATAAAGGATCTGAACATATGATCTTCCACCGAATAAACCAACTAGCATCAACTACAAGGAGTAATCAACAATACTAGCAACCCACAGGTACCAATCTGAGGCTTTGAGACAAAGATCGGATACAAGAGATGAACTAGGGTTTGAGAGGAGATGGTGCTGGTGAAGATGTTGATGGAGATTGACCCCCTCCCGATGAGATATCGATGGCGATGATAATGGTGATGATTTCCCCCTCCCAGAGGGATGTTTCCCCGGCAGAACAGCTCCGCTGGAGCCCTAGATTGGTTCCGCCAAGGTTCCGCCTCATGGCAGCGGTGTCTCGTCCCGAAATCTTGCTTATGATTTTTTCCAGGATAAAAGACTTCATATAGAAGAAGATGGCAACTGGAGGACTGCCAGGGGGCCCATGAGGCAGGGGGCGCGCCTAGGGATAGGGCGCACCCCCCACCCTCGTGGCCAGGGTGTGGGCCCCCTCTGGTACTTTCTTCGCTGAGTATTTTTTACTAATTCCAAAAATAATTTTCGTGGAGTTTCAGGACTTTCGGAATTGTGCATAATAGGTCTCTAATATTTGCTCCTTTTCCAGCCCAAAATTCCAGCTGCCGGCATTCTCCCTCTTCATGTAAACCTTGTAAAATAAGAGAGAATAGGCAGAAGTATTGTGACATAACGTGTAATAACAGTACATAATGCAATAAATATCGATATAAAAGCATGATGCAAAATGGTCGTATTAGGGATATAGAGGGCTGAGTAAGATGGAGAACAAAAGTGCTTGGTTCCACGGGAAGCTTTTGTGCAACACACTTTGACAGATGATCGGGTATGTTGTTTTCCGCACAGGGTACGTGCTCTGTTTGCAATCCGTCAAAGCGCTCCTCCAATCTCCTCACTTTCTCAACGTATGCCTCCATCAATGGACTTTGGTAATCCTTGTTGACTTCTCTCACCACAAGATATGAATCTCCTCAAATGATCAGCTTCTTGATTCCCAAATCTGCGGCAATCCTGAGCCCGGCATGGATCCCTTCGCACTCTGTTGTATTTTTGGATGTGCTCTCAAATTTCAGACCAAAACTAGACAACTCCAAAGCCCACTCCACTATTCTGCCAGTAGCCTCAGGGTTTCGGAGTATCCTTTGTAACGAGAAGCGAGTGACAGCCGTGATTTCATGGGCTTGGAAGTAGTTGCGCAATTTCCTTGAGGCCATGATGAGGCAAAAGATCAACTTTTGCACACCAGAGTACCTCAATCGAGCCCCTATAACAAGTACACTGGGTGTTGCACCAATTTCTTCTTTGCCGTGTCCTTGGGGTTGCTCTTGCTGTCGTGCTCACTTCTGCCTTGATCCTTACCTAACTCTGCCGGTCCTTGCTCACTCGCTGCTTCATCCACTTCCCGTTGTGCCACCAAGGTTGCGCTAACCACTTGGTTGGTTGCCGCTAAGTATAGAAGCAATGGCTCTTGTGGCTTGGGAGCAAACAAGGTGGGCACAGAGGACAAGTAGGCCTTCAACTCCTACGAGACCGCATACGCTTTTAGGGTCCACTTCATGAGGCCTGCCTTCTTCAGAATTTTGAAGAACGGCAGGGCGCGCTCGATAGACGTGGAAATGAATCTGCTTAGCGTGGCAATGCACCCTGTTAAATGCCTCACATCCTTTACTGTCTTTGGTGCTTCGATCTGCTCGATGGCTTTAATCTTGTCGGGGTTGGCTCCGATCCCCCGATGGGACACAAAGAACCCAAGTAGCTTGCTGGAGGGAATACCAAACACACACTTCTCCGGGTTAAGCTTCAAGTTGATCTTATGCAGATTCGCAAATGTCTCCTCCAAATCCTCAATAAGGGTTGCTTTGTCCTTGGTCTTGACCAGAATTCCATCCATATAAGCTTCAACGTTCCTGTGCAGCTGTGGCTCGAAACCAATCTGGACTGCCCTTGCAAAAGTAGACCCGGCACTCTTTAATTTGAATGGCATGCGGATAAAGCAATACGTACCACATGGGGTGATGAAAGAGGTCTTCTCTTTATCTTCCTTGGACATGAAGATCTGGTGATACCCTGAATATGTTTCTAGAAAGGAAAGCAAATCACAGCCCAAAGTGGAATCCACGATCTGATCGATGCGCGGCAAGGGAATTGGGTCCTTCGGGCAAGTCTTGTTGAGATCTGTGAAATCTACGCAAAGCCTCCTTTTCCCATTAGCCTTCCCGACCACCACTAGATTTGCTAACCATGTGGGATGTAGCACTCCTCGGACGAAACCAGCTGCTTCAAGCTTCTTGATCTCCTCTGCAATAAACTACTACCTCTCCAAGGCCTGCTTCCAGACTTACTATTTGACCGGTCTGGCATGTGGGCAGACAGCAAGGTGGTGCTCGATTACCTCTCTGGGAACACCAGGGATATCAGATGGTTGCCAGGCAAACACATTGATATTCGCTCGCAGGAAGGCAACGAGCGTGCTTTCCTATTGGTCATCGAGGGTAGCTCTGATGGTGAAAGTGCCATCAATGCCAGCCAACCCTGTCGGGACATTTTTCACTTGTGGAGCAGTAACCTTGGTCCTTTTGTCGTTCGAGCTCTCCGGCAAGTCATCAACAGGCACAGTGTACTACGAAGAGGTACACTTCCCAGATTCCTTGTCAGTGCCCTTGCTATCCTTCTTCTTTCACCCTCCTTGATGGGAACTGTTGCAGCCGCTGCCTTTGCCGTGACCGCGTCCCAATAGATCTTGTCCATGCAAATCATTGCGTCCTTCTCATCTGATGGGAAGGAAATGACTCCAACTGGCCCAGGAATCTTCCAGGTATTGTAGGCATAGTGGGATGTCGCCATGAATTTTGCCAGGGCTGGTCGTTCAAGGATCCCATTGTACGGCAAGGGGAAGTCGACCACATCAAACACAATCTATTCTGTTCGATAGTTCAACTCCCCTCCAAATGTCGCAGGCAACGTGATCTTTCGCTTAGGATCGCTTCTGCCGGGATTAACTCCTTGAAGTGTGGTGGTGACCTTCAACTCCTCTTCTGCTATCTGAAGTTTGTTGTGTACCATTGGGGAAATTTGATTCAACCCGGCCCCGCCATACACCAATATCTTAGTTACCTTGAGGTTGTGAATTGTCGGAGAGGCCAACAATGGAAAACACCCTACCACAGTGGTATGATCAGGATGATCCTCTTTGTCAAAGATGATGGGTGTGTGTGACCATTTGGGTGGTTTCCGTGCCTCTGGTGCTGGTTCCACGACATTGACCTCACACGCCGATCGTTTGAGTTGGTGGTGAGAGGCGTGCAGGGATGCGCCCCCGTCAATGCACAGGGCGTTAGTGTCCTTCTGAAACTCTTGCTCACTAGTTTCCACTTCATCCCCTCCATCACTCTCATCATCACGGACTTCTTTCTCTTGACCTCTGGTGGGCTTTCCTTTGGTCCCAAGGGGTTTGCCAAGGCGATTTACTTCACCGCCTCGACCCTTACCTCCAGCAACATTCTGACTCTTTTCCTTGTCATGCTTCTCGTAGTCAGCTCTTTGCCTCTTGACAAGCTGCTCAACCTGATAACATTCTTGAAGGTCGTGGCCCTTGGTCCGCTAAATCTTGCAATATAGCCCATTGACATTCCTGGCCTTCTCGGCAGCTGCAGCTTCCCGGCAGTCAGCGCACACGGTAGTTTCCTTGCCGGGGGCTTCGGTCTTAGCCGTCTTGCCGGTACTAGGTGTAACCGATCCTTGAATAGTCATCACTACCTTCTCCTTGCGCCTCTTATTGCGCTTCTTGCTCTCCTTCTAGCTGATGGATTCATCATCATCCTCTGAATTGACATTGATGCAGTTCTCCTCCCCAGGTAACTTCCTCCCCTCCTCCATCCGAGCACACTTATCCACCAAGGTGTAAAGCTCCATCACAGTCTTGGCAACCGTATGTTCATCTTGGAATGAATCCTGTGCTAGCGCACATTGGACTGGAAGACGGCTATCACACCTGCCGGATGGATGTTCGGGATGTTCCAGTGAACTTTGTTGTATCTCTACAAATACTTGTGGAGAGTCTCTCCTTCTTTCTGTTGGAAAAGCTACAAATCACTGGGCCACCCTGGTTCATGATGGCCTCCAGTGAAGGCACCAATGAACTCATGGCACAGGTCAACCCATGACGAAATGGAGTTGTCCAGTAGGTGCATCAGCCAGGACCTCGCATTGGATTTGAGAGCCAAAGGGAAGGAATTGGCAAATACCTTCTCATCTCTTCCCCCGGCAGCTTGAACAGCAATGGTGTAGATGCTCATAAACTCTGCCGGGTTTAGCTTCCCATCATACTTATCGGGTATCTCTGGCTTGAACGTGCGGACCGACCACCAACGGACTTGCCGCAGCTCACAAGTAAAGGCAGGGCACCCAACCTCTTAAGGTAGGCACCCGACAATATCAAGCGCAGGCTCGTCGATGTCAGGACCATCGCACCCATTGGTCCAATGATGGTCGTCGTGGCGTTGCTCAATGACAACACGCGCGTCTTCCCTCGGCCTGGCCTCCGGGGCTTGCCACCAATTTTGACACGCTCGAGGGTCAGAAGAGGCCATCAAGACTTCGTTGGGTTCTTGATTATGCTGTGCTCGCACTGGCTGCCATTGTAGGCACTGTACTGTGGGGATGGCCCCTTCCGTACGACCGGCAACACAAGCTTTCATCATTGCTTGGGGAGGCCGTGGTGGGCCGGCTCGCTACGAGCGCCCAGCCTCGACGAAACCGAGCAAGCTCTGGATTGTGGAACACCACTCGTCCGTCTGCTCGGCCGCTGGTGGGAACCTTTAGCAGCAGCTGAGCCCACGCCATGGCCTCCGTAGCCATGCTCGGCATGGGTGATGATGATGTAGATCGTACCATCGCTCGTCTCTTCATGGTGCCAGCAGTGACAATACCACATCCATGCTGATGCGGGGCGGCCACCTTGTTAGCATGGTGATGTGGCGAAGGCGCTTGAGGAACAGCATCTCCGTCGGGCACAGCGACATGGTCGACTCGCCCCGGGGAGGCGCACGCGCTACGGTCGCTCCCGTGATAGGGGCTGCCGGAGGGCGGCGATTCGCCTCGGACCGAGAGCTGTCGCTGAGGCTATGCCTGTCGGCAAGATGAAGGAGTGTGGATGGAGTAATCCCTTCACCCATAACTTGTGGAGTGTGGCTGTCGGGTTCTTGCTGATGTTGCTCTCCTCCAGCGTCTCCCGCTCCTATTTCGGCCGTGGGGGAAGTGGTCACGGTGTCGCCTGCTCCGACAACATTCCCAGCAACGTCCAAATCCTCACGCACCTCCGCACCTCCGGTAGCATCGGTGGTAGCGGGCGGCGGAGCCTTTGAGGTGGAAGGTTGACCCGAAGTACCGAATTTCTTCTTGGGCACCATGGTTGATGGCGCTGTCGAAGATGAAGATGGTGATGAAGATGACGTGTTGCACTGTCACGCCCTCGATGCGGCTATATCTCCCACGTGTCGAAGCACGACTTAGAGGCATAACCGCATTGAAAGCAATGTCGCAAGTGAGGTAATCTTCACACAACCCATGTAATACATAAGGGAAAGAGATACATAGTTGTCTTACAATCGCCACTTCACACAATTACATGAATAAAGCATTACATCATCCAGATACAATCAAGGTCCGACTACGGAACCAAAATAAAAGAAGAACCCCAAATGCGACAAAGGTCCCCGATCGACCCCAACTGGGCTCCACTACTGATCAACTAGAACGAAACAACACAAAGGGCAAGATCTTCATCGAGCTCCTCCTTGAGCTTGGTTGCGTCATTTGCACAGACTCATCAGCACCTGCAAGCTGGTTTTGGAAGTATCTGTGAGCCACGGGGACTCAGCAATCTCGCACCCGCGAGATCAAGACTATTTAAGCTTATGGGTAAGGTAAAGGTATGAGGTGGAGCTGCAGCAAGTGACTAGCATATATGGTGGCTAACATACGCAAATGATAGCGAGAAGAGAAGGCAAAGCACGGTCGATAAAGGTATGATCAAGAAGTGATCCTGGACTACCTACGTCAAGCATAACTCCAACAACCGTGTTCACTTTCCGGACTCCGCCGGAAAGAGACCATCACGGTTACACACGCGGTTGATGTATTTTAATTAAGGTCAACTTCGGGTTTTCTACAACCGGACGTTAACAAATTCCCATCTGCCCATAACCGCGGGCACGGCTTTCAAAAGTTCAAATCCCTGCAGGGGTGTCCCAACTTAGCCCATGACAAGCTCTCACGGTCAACGAAGGAATAGACCTCCACCCGAGACATTCCGATCAGACTCGGTATCCCGGTACAACAAGACATTTCGACAGGGTAAAACTAAACCAGCAACACCGCCCGAATGTGCCGACAAATCCCGATAGGAGCTGCACATATCTCTTTCTCAGGGCACACTCAGATGAGACTAGCTACGAGTAAAACCAACCCTCAAGTTTCCCCGAGGTGGCCCCACAGGCAGCTCAGTTCGGACCAACACTCAGAGGAGCACTGGCCCGGGGGGGGGGGGGGGGTTAAAATAAAGATGACCCTTGAGTCTGCAGAACCCAAGGGAAAGAAAAGGCTAGGTGGCAAATGGTAAAACCAAGGTTGGGCATTGCTGAAGAGCTTTACTTAAGGCGAACTGTCAAGGGGTTCCCATTATAGCCCAACCGCGTAAGGGACGCAAAATCCGGGAACATAACACCGATATGACGGAAACTAGGGCGGCAAGAGTGGAACAAAACACCAGGCATAAGGCCGAGCCTTCCACCCTTTACCAAGTATATAGATGCATTAATTAAATAAGATATATTGTGATATCCCAACAAGTAAACATGTTCCAACAAGGAACAACATCTCCATGTTCCAACAAGGAACAAACTTCAATCTTCACCTGCAACTAACAACGCTATAAGAGGGGCTGAGCAAAGCGGTAACATAGCCAATCAACGGTTTGCTAGGACATGGTGGGTTAGAGGTTGAACATGGCAATTTGGGTGGCTGACAAGCAAGTGGTAGGCATCGTAGCATTGGCATGGCAAAAGAGCGAGCAAACTAGCATAGCAAAGATAGTAGTGATTTCGAGGGTATGATCATCTTGCCTGAGATCTCGCTAGGAAGAATAACGAGTCCATGAAGAAGACAAATGGCCGTAGACGAACGAATCCTCACAACTCCGGAACGAAACCGAAGCTAACGAGAGAAGCAACCCGGAAAGAAACAAACAACATAGTAAACACACAAGCATAAACAAGTCATGATGCACAAACAAGTATGATGCATGTCCGGTTTAAAAATGCATGGCAAAGTGCAACAAACAATCCTACAAATTAAATGGAGCTCAATATGCAACGAGGTGCATGTTGACGGAACACCACATCAATTATTTAGTTATCTCTCGGTTATGAACACAACAATGTTAAATGTTGTTAAACATGTCAAGGGGTGTAACAAAAGTAAACTAAATAGTTAGGCAAGTTTAAATGAGGCCGGATATAACAAACAAGAAATCCGGAAAATCCCCATATGCAAATTATGAATTTGCTACTGTTCTGCCCTAAAACATATTTTAAAGTTGTTAAACAGGAAAATAAAATGGACCATGTTAATCTAGGCATTTTTCCACCCCATTTACATATAAAGAACATTTAAAACCGAGCTACGGTTATTTAGTTATGAATAAAATCATTTTAGCATGGCATTTATGCAAATTAATGTAAACAACATTTTAAACATTTTAAACATGGATGTAAAAGGCAAAATATGAAACTAGATGAAATTCTAAGCATTTTACATATATAATCTGTTTTAAACCGATGCATGGTTAATTAAATATTGATGCATGAACATTAAGGGGGTTTTCTGCAAAACTGGCAGTCTCTAGAAAATAACTAAATTCGCAGAACTGGAAAAAAAAGGTACACGGGCCGAATCTGGCTGGCCCGAATGTGCACAGGAGAGGGATCTGGAGGGGGCTGCTCACCCTGGGCCTTGGCCCGGTTCGGTGGAGGCAGCAAGCCGGCAGGGCAAGCGGGCCGGCTGGATCTGTGAAGGGAGGCTGGTGCTGGGCCTCGGTCAACTGACGAAGAGGAGGCGGCCCAAGGGCGCGGAGGCGCGGTCAACAGCGGGCGAGCGAAGCGGGCGAGCTTCTCTGCTCGTTCTGAAGAACAGAAACATCAGCTCACCCATGGCGATGCAGAAGACGGCGGCGGCGGGACTGGGACGAGCACTCCGGTGAGGGCGCGGAGGCCGGCAGGCGCGGATCTGGGCGGCGGGAGCCCTTCTCCGATGATGGTGGCGCCGGCTGGTGCTCTTGTTCGAGGCAAGGACAGAGAGAGATGAATTCAGAGGGAGGAGGAAGAATGAGGGAAGGAGGCGGGGCATGGCGCTGGACCTGTGGCCGCCGGCGGCGATGCTTGCAGGGAGGTCCGGCGACCTGGGGAAACGGATTCGGGCGGCGAGGAGCTCCTGTGCAGCACGGGAGTCTGCCTCCTGGTGGCTTGCACGGGCTGCAGGAGGGAGGCGCGGGGTCGCGAGGCCAAGGCAGGGGAACGGCGAGGCGGAGGGCGCCGGGAACGGGGCAGATTTGGCGAGGGGAGGCGGATCAGAGGCAAACCGGCGGCGTCCGGATCCTCTTGGCAGCCTTGCCGTTCGTCCATGGAGGTCCCCTGTCCAAAGGAAACGAGCAGAGGGATGAGCAGAGGGAGAGGAAAACAGCGAGGGAAAAGAAGGGGAAGGGAAACGGGGGAAAAGAGACGGCGGCGAGGGGCTCTGGTCTGGTGCAGTGCCACGCGGGAAGGAGGGCGCCGGATCCACCAGACCGGGTCGAGGCAAGGGGCGCCATGGATGTGGTCGGAGGCTACAAGGTGGAGGCCGAGAGGAATTTTTGGATTGGGGGCTCGGGCATCTGGAACGAGGAGGAGGGAGAGCGCTGGTTGGGTGGAGAAGGATCGGGAGGGGATCCCGAGAGGGTTTGGTCGGGTGGCGGCGGAGGGAACGGGAGGATGGGACAAGGCGCCTAGGATCTAGGGTTGGATATATATATAGGTAGGGGATGGTAGGGACTAATCCGGTCCGTCCGATTATAATCGGGCGGTCGTAAATAAATAGGTTAGATAGCCCGAATAATAAAACGAAGATATTTTGTAGATGTTTGGGGATGATCCGGACACAGCGGTAACGACTGTCCGAGTCGGGTCCGGGACAGCTTTCGGGCGCTCACGTGAGGGGTTCGATGCACTGTGCAGAGAGGGTTTCGGACCGCGCGATCGCATCGGGCAACTCTGGAAGCGAAGAGGGGAAGGAGGATGGACTAGGTGGTCTGTGCAGACGGTCTCGAGCTGAGAGAAGAGAAGAGAGGGAGGCCCGGCGACTGTTTCCGGAGACCGAAAACGTCCGACGTTAGACCGACTACTATTGCCGCTATATTTATCCGTTGGGACGTCAAACGGACTCCGAATGCGATGAAACTTGGCAGGCGGTCTACTGACAACAAAACGACACCGCATGCCAACTTTCAACCCATTCCGAGAACATTTTTCGGCCACTAATAAAATAATATTTCGGACGTGTCGCGGGCGCGTGCAAGTGTGGTTGGGCTCAAAACGGACAACGGAAGGAACGAGGAGACCGAGACGGATGCAAGTTTTGAAAACATGGTGATGCAATTCACATGATGACATGATGAAATGCAACACGCGAGCCAATGACAAGACAACAACAACGAATAACTGAACGACACCTGGCACATCGGTCTCGGGGCGTTACAACACTCCACCACTACGAGAGGATCTTGTCCCGAGATCTAGAATGGCACCGGAGGGAAACAGAAGAGAAAGAGAAGAGGTAAAACTAAGTTGCTTCTTTGACAAACGAGTGAATCCAAAGAACCTTGAAAGGTTAATCCATTTCGAGAAAAGAATACAATGGAGACGACGAAGCTGAAAACACTCCGTTAGAAAAGAGGAACAAGGGAGAACAACTTCGGGCAGCACTCCGATTGAAAAGAAAAAGAATTGAATAAGAACTTAATAAGAGGAGAAGATACTTCATGAAATCACAATACACTGCCTCCGGGAGAAAGAAATAGAAGATTGATAATTGAAATAAAAGAATGTTGAAGAAAATGCCAACTTCTATCACAAAAGAGTTTGGAAAGCATCCTTGCAAAGAAGAATTGAACAGAGTTGTTGGAAAATCAACAACGAAAAGCACAAGCTTGTAGTGGGCTTATGGAAAACATCTCAAAATTATGAGGTGACAACCGGCCACTAACGGAAACAATTGTTTGCTTGAGATCAACGAAGAGATGAAAACTTCTTCCACCAAGATGATAAAGAGATAACTTGGATCATTGGCAAGCACCAAAAATAGCAACATTCCCAATGGAAGGCTTTTAGGTGAAATATGACACAAGATAACTCCAACAACGAGGTTGATGGATTTAAAAATAATTCATTCTTAACAACATGTGAATCATGGAACATGAACTCAAATTATCAAGAATGACATAATACCACCTCCAAAATATGGTAGAAAGAATTGCACTCCGGATTACCATATAAAGAAAGCTTTTGCTCCTTAGGAAAGAATCTCGATGAAAACTTTGAGAAGGGAATTAAATCCTTGATGAACCATCATGTAGAACCTCCATGAAGAACTCCGGTAAACAAAAGGAATGAAAAGAAAGAGAAATTGAAAACACAAGGTGAATCCTTGCAATGATTGAGATGGATCTCCGTGATAATTAGAGCTTGGAACTCCGGGATAAAGGGAAGATGAAACAAATGAAACCGAGAATTTTAAGGGCCTCCAGAATAAAGAATTAATCACTTGGATGAACAAGAATAAGAATTATGTTATGCTTATCCTCCACCAATTAAATTGACGACAATCAACGGATTTGGCATACTACTTATTCTCGTAGAAAGGATTAAAAGAGATATATCAAAACTTGAGAAGGTCTTCAACGAACCACTGGTAGGATTGGAACAACAAATGAATTGATATGATGAACAAGGAAGAGAGATCTTGAAAGAACCACGGTAAGAATTAAAAATGAACAAAGAAAAGATAAGGAAGACACCGGGAAGAATTTGCAAATACACGAAGATGCTTGAGAGGATTTAGATACATGAGAACGACGAGATCACGAGCCGATTAAAGATCACTTGCACGAAGCATCGGTAAAATTGAAGAACGTGAGCTGAAAACTGAGAATGAATAATATTTGAAAAGATGGATTCCGGATAAGAAATTGAGAAGACTCTTGAATTTGCTCCGGATAGTTGAAAAGAATTCTCACAACCGAAAACAATTATGAGAGGATGGCATAACGCTAGAACCATGAATCTCTGGAAGAACGGGCAAGATTAAAGAGAAACTCTTCTTCGGTCTTCAAATGATGAGAATGACAACGAGAAACACCACGAAGAATTATTGAGGTACACCGGAAGAATCAAAAGCGAAGAGGTTTAGCCAACTATGAAAAGAATTTGAAAGATCTTGGAGAAAAAGCATTTGACTGATGATAACTCATTCTTACGTCAAACTTGGAGAAGAATTTACGATAGCTCTGGGAAAATAGAAGAGTCAGGTAAGATCCTGGGAAAAGACCTGTGGGTTAGGGCCCACTCAAAAGAACACCGTTGAAAAGATTTAAAAGAGATGTTGCACCGGTTGAATTAAATGACTTGAATGAGATACCAATCTCGAAAGAGCTTGAACGAATGCAGAGTGGAAACACGAATCTTCGAGATATCTTGAGCACTCCGGAATAACAAATAGCGAGAAGTGAATGAATATGAGGAGCATCGTCAAGAGAAGGTATTTGAAACGAGAAAAGGGGATATAATCGACAAATCTTGACTTGAATCCACCGGAGAAGAAAATAAAGAAGAATGACGAACTTGAAGCTCCGTTAGAAACTTCATGAGAATCACCGGATAAGAACATTGACGGAAAAGAATGGAGAGACTTCCCATCAATAAAAGGATACATGATTAAGATATCTGAGTCCTTGAACAAAAAGGGTGGGAGGGCGGGAAAAACAAAGGCAACTTGGGCAGTTGGAATGAAGACCGTTGAGAAAACTTAGAATTGATCTTGCGGATGGGGAGAATGATTGGATCCACTTGAAGAGAGACACACTGGTTGAAAAGGATTGGCAAGACAATCTCGATGATCAAGAAGGATTAGTATTCACATAGCAATATGAGAACACCATTTAGGAAAGTTATGGATTCAACATTTGACTTCGAAGCAACTCGAATACCACAAATAAAACAAAACAAAGGATTTGGCTTGCAAAATAAGCCAGAACAAACATATGATAGAGATTTCGTCCGAAGTTTTCGTGGTGGGGCCTACACGGGCTCGAGTGTACAACACCATCATGTACAAGGCAGTGCACATGACATACGAAGCGTCCCCGAGTCGGCATAGCCAAGGACTCTTTAAGACACAACGAGACCACTGTAAAATTGACCGTGAATAGGCGGACCACTAGACGTCGAACCCCAATTTCATATCATACATCCGTCAGAAAGATATCCTAAGAGCTACTTGAATTCCCACCTATGAAACTCCCGAAATTTTCCGGTTATGCAATCAGGTGTTGGGGATACAGGGGAAGCATAATATCTCACCCAAAACTAACAAATCCTACATCCAACTGTATCCATCCTTCAACACATAACCAAGAAACCTTCGGAAATCGTCTACCTCAACCTTCGAAAAGCATCCGTTATACAAGTTATGGCAATACTCCCGTACTCACCTCAGTACTGGGTTATCGGGGTTATCTCACCAACAACTGCATAAAAGAGATTTTCGATGTCGGCGTACTAAACTCAGGTATTCCAGAACTGCAACGATAAAATTATGACGACAACACCTCAGAGCTCAACTCCCCGGGACACTTCCACTAAACCCCTGACAGGAGGCACCAAGACAATGTTCTCATCATAAAACCATCGGAACGATTCCAAGATACCCGCGTGATCCTAAAATTTTTTAGTGAAATTTGAGAAGAGAAGAGTCAAAACTCTACGTCAGGATGCCTTACCAGAGCGATGAAGAGACTGGGGAGTAAAAAGAATTCCTAACTCTCCAATATATATAATCCTAAATGACTCAAAACATTTTTCTAGACACAACTCGGCCGCTAAAAACGATCAAGCAATGGGGCTCCTAAGGTTGGGGAAGGCTCTGATTACCAACTTGTCACGCCCTCGATGCGGCTATATCTCCCACGTGTCGAAGCACGACTTAGAGGCATAACCGCATTGAAAGCAATGTCGCAAGTGAGGTAATCTTCACACAACCCATGTAATACATAAGGGAAAGAGATACATAGTTGGCTTACAATCGCCACTTCACACAATTACATGAATAAAGCATTACATCATCCAGATACAATCAAGGTCCGACTACGGAACCAAAATAAAAGAAGAACCCCAAATGCGACAAAGGTCCCCGATCGACCCCAACTGGGCTCCACTACTGATCAACTAGAACGAAACAACACAAAGGGCAAGATCTTCATCGAGCTCCTCCTTGAGCTTGGTTGCGTCATCTGCACAGACTCATCAGCACCTGCAAACTGGTTTTGGAAGTATCTGTGAGCCACGGGGACTCAGCAATCTCGCACCCGCGAGATCAAGACTATTTAAGCTTATGGGTAAGGTAAAGGTATGAGGTGGAGCTGCAGCAAGCGACTAGCATATATGGTGGCTAACATACGCAAATGAGAGCGAGAAGAGAAGGCAAAGCACGGTCGATAAAGGTATGATCAAGAAGTGATCCTGGACTACCTACGTCAAGCATAACTCCAACAACCGTGTTCACTTTCCGGACTCCGCCGGAAAGAGACCATCACGGTTACACACGCGGTTGATGTATTTTAATTAAGGTCAACTTCGGGTTTTCTACAACCGGACGTTAACAAATTCCCATCTTCCCATAACCGCGGGCACGGCTTTCGAAAGTTCAAATCCCTGCAGGGGTGTCCCAACTTAGCCCATGACAAGCTCTCACGGTCAACGAAGGAATAGACCTCCACCCGAGACATTCCGATCAGACTCGGTATCCCGGTACAACAAGACATTTCGACAGGGTAAAACTAAACCAGCAACACCGCCCGAATGTGCCGACAAATCCCGATAGGAGCTGCACATATCTCTTTCTCAGGGCACACTTAGATGAGACTAGCTACGAGTAAAACCAACCCTCAAGTTTCCCCGAGGTGGCCCCGCAGGCAGCTCAGTTCGGACCAACACTCAGAGGAGCACTGGCCCGGGGGGGTTAAAATAAAGATGACCCTTGAGTCTGCAGAACCCAAGGGAAAGAAAAGGCTAGGTGGCAAATGGTAAAACCAAGGTTGGGCATTGCTGGAAGAGCTTTACTTAAGGCGAACTGTCAAGGGGTTCCCATTATAGCCCAACCGCGTAAGGGACGCAAAATCCGGGAACATAACACCGATATGACGGAAACTAGGGCGGCAAGAGTGGAACAAAACACCAGGCATAAGGCCGAGCCTTCCACCCTTTACCAAGTATATAGATGCATTAATTAAATAAGATATATTGTGATATCCCAACAAGTAAACATGTTCCAACAAGGAACAACATCTCCATGTTCCAACAAGGAACAAACTTCAATCTTCACCTGCAACTAACAACGCTATAAGAGGGGCTGAGCAAAGCGGTAACATAGCCAATCAACGGTTTGCTAGGACATGGTGGGTTAGAGGTTGAACATGGCAATTTGGGTGGCTGACAAGCAAGTGGTAGGCATCGTAGCATTGGCATGGCAAAAGAGCGAGCAAACTAGCATAGCAAAGATAGTAGTGATTTCGAGGGTATGATCATCTTGCCTGAGATCTCGCTAGGAAGAAGAACGAGTCCATGAAGAAGACAAACGGCCGTAGACGAACGAATCCTCACAACTCCGGAACGAAACCGAAGCTAACGAGAGAAGCAACCCGGAAAGAAACAAACAACATAGTAAACACACAAGCATAAAAAAGTCATGATGCACAAACAAGTATGATGCATGTCCGGTTTAAAAATGCATGGCAAAGTGCAACAAACAATCCTACAAATTAAATGGAGCTCAATATGCAACGAGGTGCATGTTGACGGAACACCACATCAATTATTTAGTTATCTCTCGGTTATGAACACAACAATGTTAAATGTTGTTAAACATGTCAAGGGGTGTAACAAAAGTAAACTAAATAGTTAGGCAAGTTTAAATGAGGCCGGATATAACAAACAAGAAATCTGGAAAATCCCCATATGCAAATTATGAATTTGCTACTGTTCTGCCCTAAAACATATTTTAAAGTTGTTAAACAGGAAAATAAAATGGACCATGTTAATCTAGGCATTTTTCCACCCCATTTACATATAAAGAACATTTAAAACCGAGCTACGGTTATTTAGTTATGAATAAAATCATTTTAGCATGGCATTTATGCAAATTAATGTAAACAACATTTTAAACATTTTAAACATGGATGCAAAAGGCAAAATATGAAACTAGATGAAATTCTAAGCATTTTACATATATAATCTGTTTTAAACCGATGCATGGTTAATTAAATATTGATGCATGAACATTAAGGGGGTTTTCTGCAAAACTGGCAGTCTCTAGAAAATAACTAAATTCGAAGAACTGGAAAAAAAAGGTACACGGGCCGAATCTGGCTGGCCCGAATGTGCACAGGAGAGGGATCTGGAGGGGGCTGCTCACCCTGGGCCTTGGCCCGGTTCAGTGGAGGCAGCAAGCCGGCAGGGCAAGCGGGCCGGCTGGATCTGTGAAGGGAGGCTGGTGCTGGGCCTCGGTCAACTGACGAAGAGGAGGCGGCCCAAGGGCGCGGAGGCGCGGTCAACAGCGGGCAAGCGAAGCGGGCGAGCTGCTCTGCTCGTTCTGAAGAACAGAAACATCAGCTCACCCATGGCGATGCAGAAGACGGCGGCGGCGGGACTGGGACGAGCACTCCGGTGAGGGCGCGGAGGCCGGCAGGCGCGGATCTGGGCGGCGGGAGCCCTTCTCCGATGATGGTGGCGCCGGCTGGTGCTCTTGTTCGAGGCAAGGACAGAGAGAGATGAATTCAGAGGGAGGAGGAAGAATGAGGGAAGGAGGTGGGGCATGGCGCTGGACCTGTGGCCGCCGGCGGCGATGCTTGCAGGGAGGTCCGGCGACCTGGGGAAACGGATTCGGCCGGCGAGGAGCTCCTGTGCAGCACGGGAGTCCGCCTCCTGGTGGCTTGCACGGGCTGCAGGAGGGAGGCGCGGGGTCGCGAGGCCAAGGCAGGGGAACGGCGAGGCGGAGGGCGCCGGGAACGGGGCAGATTTGGCGAGGGGAGGCAGATCAGAGGCAAACCGGCGGCGTCCGGATCCTCTTGGCAGCCTTGCCGTTCGTCCATGGAGGTCCCCTGTCCAAAGGAAACGAGCAGAGGGATGAGCAGAGGGAGAGGAAAACAGCGAGGGAAAAGAAGGGGAAGGGAAATGGGGGAAAAGAGACGGCGGCGAGGGGCTCTGGCCTGGTGCAGTGCCACGCGGGAAGGAGGGCGCCGGATCCACCGGACCGGGTCGAGGCAAGGGGCGCCATGGATGTGGTCGGAGGCTACAAGGTGGAGGCCGAGAGGAATTTTTGGATTGGGGGCTCGGGCATCTGGAACGAGGAGGAGGGAGAGCGCTGGTTGGGTGGAGAAGGATCGGGAGGGGATCCCGAGAGGGTTTGGTCGGGTGGCGGCGGAGGGAACGGGAGGATGGGACAAGGCGCCTAGGATCTAGGGTTGGATATATATATATAGGTAGGGGATGGTAGGGACTAATCCGGTCCGTCCGATTATAATCGGGCGGTCATAAATAAATAGGTTAGATAGCCCGAATAATAAAACGAAGATATTTTGTAGATGTTTGGGGATGATCCGGACACAGCGGTAATGACTGTCCGAGTCGGGTCCGGGACAGCTTTCGGGCGCTCGCGTGAGGGGTTCGATGCACTGTGCAGAGAGGGTTTCGGACCGCGCGATCGCATCGGGCAACTCCGGAAGCGAAGAGGGGAAGGAGGATGGACTAGGTGGGCTGTGCAGACGGTCTCGAGCTGAGAGAAGAGAAGAGAGGGAGGCCCGGCGACTGTTTCCGGAGACCGAAAACGTCCGACGTTAGACCGGCTACTATTACCACTATATTTATCCGTTTGGACGTCAAACGGACTCCGAATGCGATGAAACTTGGCAGGCGGTCTACTGACAACAAAACGACACCGCATGCCAACTTTCAACCCATTCCGAGAACATTTTTCGGCCACTAATAAAATAATATTTCGGACGTGCCGCGGGCGCGTGCAAGTGTGGTTGGGCTCAAAACGGACAACGGAAGGAACAAGGAGACCGGGACGGATGCAAGTTTTGAAAACATGGTGATGCAATGCACATGATGACATGATGAAATGCAACACGCGAGCCAATGACAAGACAACAACAACGAATAACTGAACGACACCTGGCACATAGGTCTTGGGGCGTTACATGCACATGCTTTCAGGTTCGCGCAAGTGACCCCCCTACCTGGCCCGCCAAAGATGATGTTGTTAGGTTTCGGGTTCTGCAATCCCTTGAGAGGTTTGCACTCTGGGGTGCGTGCAGAGATCTCAACCTCACCAATCTGCCAGCTCGCTAATCTCACAGCCTAGCATGACGAACTCGAAGGAAAGGGGACACACCAGCTTACGCAAGGTTCGGTCCACCTTGTGGTGTAAAACGCCACTCCTGTGTGGCACCCCGGCTCAGAGAAAACCAGAACGCCTCATATTCCATCCCAGAGATCAAGGAGAAGTCTTCTAGAATACGGCACTGCTTAGCATATAACAAACCAGCCTTCTATTATTACACGAATATGAATACAAGGTCTCCGATATTACAATGAATAACATTGACACGACGACACTACGTCATCCTCAGTTGCTCTATGCCAGCAGCAGAACAACTCGAAGCAGCGGAATAACTCTAGCAGCAAAACAATGACGACGGTGGTGAACTCCACTCCGCAGGGACTTTGGCTGGAACGCTTATCCTAGCTCGCACGAACGGAAACCACGACAAGCAAGCAATCAAATCCGGCATGACCTGCAAACTGGCATGACACGCCAGGTCAGTACATTGAATGTACTTGGAAGCTCACAATAACCAGAAGCATTCAAGACAGACAACAGCAAGACAATTACAGGTTTAACAAGCATTATCATGAGATCATCAGCATAACATGGCATGACCAACATAAACATGGTACAACTATCTCAACATGAACATAATAATCCGACAATAATAGCATGCAACATGATGACACCATATGCACCACTTACTCTGCTCGGTTACCTCGTAACCAACACATGCATCACTTACCAACCTCGGACATCACACGATCATCTCGGGATCAAATCAAGCCTGGTATAAACAATACCGTAGCGATCAGTAAATGAACACAAGAGCTTGATCTTTACCCACGACTCTCATACAACATCACGAATATACAACAACTCGGTATCCTCAATACCACCGTGATCCTTACGGTGATCACAACCACGACCAACACTTAGTCTCAAACCGTGATCCCTACGGCGATCACAACCCGACCACTAAATGGCCCGTGATCCTTACGGCGATCACAACCTGACCAACACTTGGCCAACTTATCTCACTGTTATTAAGCACATTATTCTTATTACCGTTGACTCATGGTGTGACTTACTTTTTGACCTGGGCCCTTATCCACGGGCGCGACTATCAATAGATTAATATACACTCTGCAGAGGTTAGTACACTGTACCCACACTACTGAACCCATGGCCTCACTCTCCCATTCGGGTGGACCAACGGCGTTCCAACAAAACCGATCTATTGACATAACACTCTCCCGGCCCTTCCAACTCAGACCCCACCAGGCTAGTACTGGGTGGCCCCGTGTCTACCTCTAGACACCTCGACCACCGTCGTGGCCACAATCCACACTGGGATCCAGTACCAAAATTAACTTAACAACGGGCTCACAAGGTTATGCTCCGCCTACCTGATCAGGGTAGCACGCGCCCATAACCTTCCCTAAATTGAGGTACCGACTAGAGGCGCGACAATAGACACAGTTAGGACCGTCCCATACCGGTAAGCGTGGTTGCACTGGTCAGCATCGATTCAGCGGCACCATGACTCAGCCAACGGTTGTTCAAGTTCAATTTAATCCGCTAACTTGAATGCAAGTATGTTGAGTCATGATAAAATAACATGATGCCAACATCAACATGATATCAACATCATCATGAGAGTATCACATAACTTTCCACCATACCAACATTAACTCATATCCACTGAACATGGCATACTGACTGGCATGACCATCACCATCATCAACATGTACTACTAACAAGCATAAACATATGACAGGTAATACTAGCAGGTATAACATGATCACAGAGTATAAAACAACATAGCATAACAGTGAACATGCAAATCTGAACATCACCGGAACAACCATAACCATCTCTCAACAAGCAAACATTTATTAAATATTCAAGTTGAAAACCATGGCTACTGCATGACTATCATGCAAGTGGGTATTGTGGCTTGCCTGGGGATGAAGAAGGCACCGGGGAGAAGTGCGGTGAAGCCGCGAAAAGATTCGCCGGAAATTGTTCTCTCTTGGAGGGGGCTGAATAAGGGCAAGGGCATAAAGGTCATTTTCACAGTGTCAAACCAAAGTGAAAACATGACCAACAGGACGGGCTCAACGAAACGAAGAAGTGAGCGTTGGTTTCACCTCATTTGGAGTTACGGTTAAAAAGTTATGAGGGGTTGAAGTTCAAGGACTTTTCTACAAAAATTATATTCATGGTCGGGTCCCTGACTGGATAAGGCAGAAGCGCACAGTTAGAAATAGGCTTTCGATCAGTGAAAACGTAAAGTGGAAATGTGCCTTCACTTATCTGACGTGGCGTGGACTGGTCAAAAGGGGCAGAGGCGGGGCCGGGTGTCAGGGTCGCCGACAAGTGGGGCCGCGGGGCCCGCGTGCAAGGTCAACGTCCACCTGGCTCGTCTCTTCTTCTTCCTCCCGACTGTAACAGGGGAGGGGCGAGGCGGAGGCGCGGCCGGCGCTGGCCCGGCTGGCTCCGGCCATCTCCGGCCAGGGCGAAGCCACCGGCGGGCGCGGCCCGGCGCGGCGCTTCCATCCCCGACCAGAGGGAGGCACGGGGAGGCGAAGAACGGCGAAGGGAGGCTACAGCAGGAGGTGACAGAGGCGGCGGCCAACCTTGGGAACGATGGCCTGAAGCACTCGGACAATGAATGGAGGGGCTGCGGAGGGTCGCCGGAGCACGGGGAAGACGATGGTGGTGGCTAGGAGAGGAGGAGGACTCGGGCCTGCTCGAATTTGAGCTGAGCCTGACGGTGGCCAAGGCGGCGATGGCAGGCAGGGAGTGCTCCAGGAGCTCGGGCTAGTGGCTAGGCTGGGCTAGAGGAGAGCGGGGAGGCTGCTGGTGAGCTCGGGAGGGCTCGGGGGAGACTTAAATAGCCGTGGGCAAGGTGGCCGCGCTAGCACCACCGGCGACGCGTGGCCGTGGCTCGGGTGCCGCCGTGTGCATTCGGTCGAGGCTCTGGCGCGGCCAGCAAGCACGGGAGCACGGGGAAGGCGACGAAGGGGGGTGCGGACGAACTACAGAGGTCACGGAGACGAGCAGCGCTCGAGGACACGAGGAGGAAGAAGCTGAGCGCCATTATGGCTCGGTCGTCCACAGTGCGTCCATGGGTGTGCGGCATTTTGCGTCAGTGAGCAAGCTGCCGGAGGGGGAGAGGGCTCCAAGAGAACAGCGACGAGGAAAGGAAGCCAACGACATGCTGACGGGCTCTAAGACGACAAGATGAGGAGGGGGTCCAGCACAAATAGTACGCCACAGTGCACAGCGCGCGCCAACAAACATGCCAGCTGCATGGTCACCACGAGACATGGCACATTGAATGCAATACAGCACCCAAAATGGTGTCTAGCTGGTAGTCCTTCCAAAGTAGGTTTGATCTGTGGTGGTAACTAGGTGAAAGAGGCTTTGGTTAAAAAGAAATAACCCTCTAAAGTTTACTGCAGTAAACTTCATCAGCTCAATGAGATCAACTGAGAATTACTTGAAGCCAAAGAAGTTGTGTGTGGTCTTTAGGATAGGAAGGACTATGATCCTGGAGGTTGGGAGGGTAAAATGATCAAGATTTACTACAGTTGCTTCACAACTGCATACTTGGTCCAGAAATGAAGATCATCAAGATGCACTCACCTGGAGTGTCCACTTGATCTCAAATTGGGAAAAGCTTAGCCATTTGGTCATATGAATATGATGTAAAAAGCTCATGCCAACTGGACAAGCCAAAATAGCACTTGCTTCGCAAACATCTCCTTTGGACAGAAACTTGGAATAATTATGGTGGTCAAATGGATCAATGAAATGATGCCAAAATGGGTGGAGAGATGTTTTATGGGTATAAGAATGATCTGGTAATTTATCAGTATTTTTGAAGCAATATAAAATATACTTTCTTCACAACCTGAAAATATTGCCAGAAACAAAGATTTGCTCCTGTGCTCACATCGATAATTGGATGGGGCTGCAAATGGGTTGAGGCGATTAATATAAGCACATTAAGAAGTGTGCAAAAGTTCAACTCATTTGGGTACCCCTAGCTAGCACTTCCTTCACAAAGTCTTCTGTTTGACAGAAACTTTGAAAATTCACTAAGGAAGATTGGCTAGGCAAATAAATTTGAACTTGTGCATGAGGAAATTATTTGGACATATAAACATGCCCAAAAAGGTTGGGAGTCAATAGGAGAAATATAAATGACACTTCCTTCACAAAGTGCCATTCAGGGCAGAATAGGAAAAGGAATATTGGGGAATTATTTTTGAACATGGCAATGAAAAGTTTTGCTATATTTGATCAAGATATCAAACAATTTATGAGAATTATTTGGGAATTTTTGGAGTGAGGGAAATATAGGTTGCTTCACAACCTAGGGCAATATGAGTTATTCCTTGAATAGAAAAGGAATATTCCCAATAAAAAGAATATTGGGATTTGGGCTAGGATGGAAATGAGAGGGTCTAGGGGAAGATTTGGGAATGACAAGACACTCTAGAAGCAATGAATAAGGCATCTTATTCAGTTTCCAGACCACAAAGCCCCGAAAAAGAAAAACTCAGGCAAAAACCTCGGAAAAACAAAAGAAAAAGAAAGGGCCAAAAATCGGGCTATCACAAACCTTACCCCCTTAAAGAAATCCCGTCCTCGGGATTTGGTTGCTCAAGGAACAAGTATGAATATTCCGACTTAAGTAAACCGTTTCCAACTCGGGTATCCTTTTTCCTTTATTGTTGTTCCCATTAAATCTTTATTTGACTGGCCTTGGGTGGTTTGCTTTACTATATCCAGATTCTGACAGATCTTACCTGGCTTGCTCATGCTTATATAGGCTCCAATCTCTTTTTAGATCTGCTGACTAGCTGAGTGTGATTTAATTATCACGACTGAAATATATGTCCATCTCACAAATCCAAAAGTGATTTCCATCGGGTGTGCCACCCGGCACTGACAACCTTTCATGTAATGATGATCAGATTTTTCTGATGAAAACTCAAGCACTGACTCATTGCATTGGGTTTCTCCACTAAATGCAGGTCCTTTGGGTTCCAAACAGTTAGTTAAAACATAATCGTTTCCTAATAGATTCTGACTCATCGCAGAAGTTTCTGAATCATCTTAACTGGTTCCACTATCTTCAGCATCGGGTCCGTACCAAATATTTGATTGTCTCCTATCGCGGCTAGCATAAAGGGTTTGGCATGTATGATAATATCTGCAGTCTTGACTGACGGTGTTTATGACGGAAAAATTCTGTTCACGACAGGCTATCCATGATGATTCATATAAGTGAGGACTCAGACTTCCAGACTGTTATTCCTCATGCCAATTACTCATGTTGTAGGCATATCCATGTGGATCCATACTGACTTAGACTGTCCGGGGGATCTGCACCATGGGGGTCGTGCAACAATTTTCATACCTGCATCACTGGTATTGCTCCTTCATTATTGTTTTCTGGGTTTGGATCCTTGGCTGAAAGAGCTGGGTCATATTGCTTCTTCATATGACCATAGGGACTGTCGGTGCAATTTTTCGGCAATTGTAGTTTATCCTCATTTCTCTGATAAGGTAACCCATTAAATGGCAGGTTCAACACCTCTCATTTTCTGATCGTTGGGAAATGATCATCCGAAACCCTTGCAAGAAATCAACAAATAAATCAGTAGCCGCCAGAACGGTCTTTTCAACTCAGATATGGGACATTACTGAAATAACTCAACCACGGCTCAGGACAGCCAAAAAACACAGCTCAGAGCATGAGGCCGGGTTGATAAGAAGAAGGTGGCAGCTCCCTAAAATAGCCAAAAAGCAGCTATAGGGCTACTATCACAAAAAGAAACTGAACAGCTGTACGAGACGGCTGAAAAGTAGCTCAGACTCGTGACAGTCGTTGAAGAGAGAAACAAAAATCGGCATCCACCCCGGATAGCTAGAAACAGCTCAGATCACAGGCGTGGTGCCGTCATTGGAGAAAAGGGGACAAGGGCTCATCAGGATCATTTTCCAGGTTCACGGGTACTTGTATTGAGCTCATTGATGTCGTCAATCCTCATAATCCTTAGTCACACTGTGGTGCATACTGGCTTTCTTCTCTTAATCATCCTCATGTGGTTTTCAGATCCTCATCCGAGTGACTTGTAAGATCTTGATGGTATGCTCCTTGCATATATATGAGGACCTGATTCCGAGACAGACGTGTATTCTGACTGACCAAAATGTTGCCGATCTGATTCTTGGGATTCACTGCCATATGCTGTCAATTCACAACGTACTACCTTGTACCAATGTATTATTGAGGAATATTTGCTGGCTTGTGCTTGAAACTTTCATCAGACAGCTTGCTGAAGAAGACTGGGTATCGTGCTTCAGAAGCTTACCCCCTTATGCTGGAAGCTTTTGCGGTTGCTTACTGAAGAATGCAGAGTACCTTGCACGGGGAATCATCCATGTATCGTATTGAGGAAGATAGATAAACCTTGCCTTGGAAGCTTCTCGGGTATCTTGCGAGGGAAGACTGGGTTGCTTACACTAGAAGCTTCTTATTGTGATATGCGGACTGATTTCCACATATATAACCATTTGAATATTTCTGATGTTGATTTCTTGTATGAAACAGGGTTTTGCTAGACTATCCTCCTTTCTGAGTATATGCCATATTTTTGCTTGCTTACAGGTACATCGAGTTCCAAAATCATCCTCAACGAAAAATTAAACTTGTATTTGAGCCATACCTTTGACGATATTCTGTCAACCTTGCACACAATTTATCTTCTGGCTGATTTAATCATTTTGTTGTAATGAGTGCATGCTAATGCAAACCTGATACTGACGGTCCATCCAGGATTTCTTTTTCATCCAGAAAAGACATTCCCAATTTCACTGCAGTCAGCTGATAATTCCATTCTATTTAGCTGACTTTCCAAATATATGCATTTCTTCCTGACTCTTCGGGTCCGGTGTCGGCTGGCGAGCAAATTTAATAGGGGAAGAATGTGTAACACTGAAGGCCCAAAGAAAGGAACAACATAAACGACTAAAACAAAAGCACACAAGCATACTACTAATATAATTAATCAAGCAATCACCACATATTACTGCTACTCACGCAATAATATGCATGCACACCTAAGCACACAAATCTCGCGGAAACTCCGGTATTGCGGTCTAATATGCTATGACGATGTGCACGAGGACGAATAAATGTGTGGAAGAATCGGTGTAAACAGCGCTACACCAAGTGCTAGCTTAGCCAGATAGCAACCTGAACTAGCTCGGAGGCAAGGACGTACTCGATAACAATGCAGTAGGACACAAAGGTCGCAACTACATTATTATCAAGCGGATGGAAAAAGATCTGTACTCGTCCAAGAAATAGGATAGCGGGGAAAAACTGAGGCTGCTGACATTGCCCTTTCTTGCTAACTGAGATCATTAAGGGTTGCCAACACGACAAAATAAAAGAACGATCCAGGATAGACGCATGTCTATCACCAAAATGATAGGCAGGACTGAAAGAAAAACATCAGCGCGATACCTGAGCACCATTTTTGCAAATAGTGTCGGGATCACTTGGCATCACTCTGCTGGGATAGAATTGACACCAAATACCGAAAGAAAATGAACTGGGGAAAATGCAGAGGTTGAGCTGTAGTGGATCCGAACTGATGCCAGCTACACTCACCCGATAAATCGTTAGTACAAATACTAAGGCTATATGCATGCTATGCAACAAACAAATGCGGCAATCAAGTGCAATCAACAAACCAGACTCTATACTACCAATTTCTAACGTTCGCGCGGTTTAGGGCGTCCTACAGCCAGACCTGCTCTGATACCAAGCCTGTGGCACCCCGGCTCAGAGAAAACCAGAACGCCCCATATTCCAGCCGAGAGATCGAGGAGAAGTCTTCTGGAATATGTCACTGCTTAGCATAGAACAAACCAACCTTCTATTATTACACGAATATGAATACAAGGTCTCCGATATTACAATGAATAACATCAGCACGGCGACACTATGCCATCCTCAGTTGCTCTATGCCAGCAGCAGAACAACTCGATGCAGCGGAATAACTCTAGTAGTGGAACAACGACGACGGTGGTGAACTCCACTCCGCAGGGACTCTGGCTGGAATGCTTATCCTAGCTCGCACGAACGAAAACCACGACAAGGAAGCAATCAAATCTGGCATGACCTGCAAACTGGCATGACACGCCAGGTCAGTACATTGAATGTACTTTCCAGCTCACTGTAAGGGCATATTTATCCCCAAGATGTTTTGGTGATTGATGACAATGCTTGTGCGGACTAATCGTGTGCGTTAAGTTCTTTCAGAGATTCATCCTTTGGCACGAGGCGATTTTCTCCCCTCGGTGTTTTATTCAAGACGGTGTAGCTCCTTCGTTTCGTTCTTGGTGGACTAGTTTCATAGGAGTCACCGTACTATCAAGAGGGGATCCGCTTTGGTAAGACTAGGTTGGAATCAACACGTACATCCATATCACACCCGTTGTTTTTCTTTCCGCTTCATTGGAGCTGCCTTTTTCCCCTAAGTATGCTTTGCTCTGCCCCAGCGGTAGTACCGCGATCTACAGCGGTAGTACCGCCGAAGCACCCCAGCAGTAGTATCGCTCCCAGAGCGGTAGTACCGCTCCAAGCGGTAGTACCGCTCTCCGAACGGTAGTACCGCTTGGGATCTTCGGCCGTAGTACCGCAGTGCTTCCGGGCTACTGCTGCCTCGATTCGAGAACGAAGTTTTTTGTGTCGTGTTTTGCGGTACTAAGGGCGGTAGTAGTGGCGGTAGTACCGCTCCGAGCGGTAGTACCGCGCCTACCCCCACGGTAGTACCGCCCTGGGGTCAGGGCCCTGTCAGCGCGGCAGTACCGCTGGGTAGGAGCGGTAGTACCGCCCTGAGCGGTAGTACCGCCCTTCCCTAGCGGTAGTACCGCTCTGTGCGGGGCTGCTCAGTGGAATAACGGTTGGATTGATTCCCCCACTATATAAAGGGGTCTTCTTCTCCAAAGTTGACCTACCTCTTTCCCCCAAAGCTCCATTGTTGCTCCATGCTCCATTTTCGCCCGATCTCTCTCCCTAGCCAATCAAACTTGTTGATTTGATCGGGATTGGTTGAGAAGGCCCAGATCTACACTTCTACCAAGAGAAATTTGATTCCCCCCACTTATCCCTAGCGGATCTTGTTACTCTTGGGTGTTGAGCACCCTAGACGGTTGAGGTCACCTCGAAGCCATACTCCATTGTGGTGAAGCTTTGTGGTGTTGTTGGGAGCCTCCAAGTGTTGTGGAGATAGCCCCAATCTTGTTTGTAAAGGTCCGGTTGCCGCCTTCAAGGGCTCCAATAGTGGAATCACGGCATCTCGCATTGTGTGAGGGCGTGAGGAGATTACGGTGGCCCTAGTGGCTTCTTGGGGAGCATTGTGCCTCCACACCGCTCTAACGGAGACGTACTTCCCCTTAAAAGGAAGGAACTTCGGTAACATATCCTTGTCTCCACCGGCTCCACTCTTGGTTATCTTGTGCCTTTACTTTTGCAAGCTTACATGAGTTTTATCTATTGCTTGCTAGTGTGCTTATTGTCTTTGCATCATATAGGTTGTCCACGTAGTTGCACATCTAGACAACCTATTTCTTTGCAAGGTTTAAATTGTTAAAGAAAAGTCTAGAATTTGTTAGTTGCCTATTCACCCCCCCCTCTCTAGTCAACCATATCGATCCTTTCAATTGGTATCAGAGCCTCGTCTCTTTATTAAGGACTTTGCCGTCCGAAGAGTATGGTTGACACCCATGACGGTGCGGAGGAGCACTCCGGTGTGAATCCCATCTCGTCTTCGGCCGAAGGGGGAACCTCGGTCTCACGTGAGGAATTCAATGTGGCTTTAGACACATTGAAAACCTCCATGACGGTCGAGGTTAAAAGCATGTTTTCTGAATTCCTAGACGGACTTAAACTATCTACCTTGCTGATGAAAGTGGGTGATCCCACTAACAAGGTGACGGATGCTACCTCCGACAAGGGGGAAGCTAACAGTGAAAAGACTCCGTCTACTAGTGGTAGAAATGGCACCGGCATCTTTGCCAATGTGGAACCCCCAGTGTATAGAGGACCGATCCCCTCTACTCATTTGAATCATGCCGGTCCTCCTCCTAAATATGTGAAAAATGAAGATTTTGACTCTTGGGATTATCGCTTCAAGCGTCACTTAAAACATGTGAACACTAACCTTTGGAGAATTATTGAAGAAGGTTTCTATCCTCATGATCCAAGCAACTTCACCCCTCGAGAAGAAGTGGACAATCAATTCAATGAGAGTGCTCTCTTCATCATCCAAGATGCAATCCTTCCCGAAGATCTCCCACATCTTCGACCTCATGTCATGGCTAAAGAAGCATGGAAATGTGTTGAGTCTCTCTATCGAGGAAGTGCTAGCATTCAACGCTCCAACTATGAAGTGGTGCAAGATGAAGCCGATGAGTTTGCAATGAAAGAGGATGAAGAACCTCGTGAGCTCTTTAGAAGAGTGACCAAACTCGCGGTCGCCCTTCGAGATCATGGGAGCAAGGACACGGATGACAACTGGATCAAGCGCAAGTTCCTCAAGGCCATGATGCCCTACAACAAGGCCATGTCCTCCGTCATTCGCCAAAGACCGGACTTCCACTCCATGACCTCAGGCGAAGTGTTGGATGAGTTTGTTGCAATGAGCATCTTGGACAAGACCGTCGACAATGCGGTGCTCCATTCTCAAAGGGCAAAGAAGCCCAATCTTGCCTTGAAGGCCGAGGTTAATGTGGAAGAAGAAGAAGAAGAGGAAGAGGAGGAGAGCAACCCCGAGGACACAAAGTGTGATTATCATGAGCACATGGCTCTTGCCTCAAGACAATTGTGGAGTAAGAAGAATACAAGACCCAACTTCAACAAGAACAACTCAAGTGGCCTCAAGGGCAAGCAACGAGTTATAACTTGTTTCAACTGTGGCAATGTTAGCCATTTCGTTGCGGATTGTCCTTACGAGAAGCGGGAAGACAATGGTGGCAAGTTCATCCGAAAAGACAAAGCCAAGTTCTTCCCCAACAAGAACAACTTCGCCAAGAAGACTCCTGCTCACGGGTTGGTGGTTCAAGAAGAATACTGTGAGGATGACGATGATGATGAATATGGTGAAACAATGGCCATGGCATCCGTTTCCATTGTCACAACTCCCCGGGTGTCTCTCTTCGATGCACCCAACGAGAACATCACCGCCAAGTGCCTCATGGCTAAGGCCACCAACAAGGTAACCCCCAATATCAAAACCACCATTATTCCTAATCCTCCTTCAACGGATGACTTTGATAATGGTAAGAGGTCTAATGAGGAGGTTAATGAATTTGAGTCCTTCATGAGTAAGCTCAAGGGCAAATACAAGAAGCACTTCGTTGCTCTCTTGGAACAACTTGGGGAAGCCAATGACATGATAGAGGCTCACGAAGAAACCATCTCTAAGATGGAAGGTCATAGTCGTGATTACGCCGATGAGGTATTGGATCTATCTAATGATCTTGTGAAAGAGCGTGGGCATTGTTTGGCTCTTGAGGAGTCACACAACGATGACCATGCCAAATTAAAGAGAGATCTTGATCATGCTCTTGTTGTGTCTCGTGTTCTAACTTCCGAGAAGGCTAAACTTGGGGTTGATCATGCTAGACTCAAGGAGGAGTTTGATGTACTTGACAAGGCCCATAAGCTCTTGAAAGGTGCTCATGCAAACCTCAAGGAGTCTCATGCTCAACTCCAAGTTAAGCTTACCAAGGAAAAGGCCACATTTCCTCACATGGTCTTAATTGATAATGCAAATGCTACTAACCCATGTTGTGAGCATGTGCATCTTGTGGAGGAGAATGCCAAGTTGAAGGAACAACTCGAGAAAGGTCTTGTGTCATGTATACAAGGCGAGAAGAACCTAAATGACCTTTTGAGCAATCAAAAGGAAGTGGTGGGCAAGGAGGGAGTTGGGTTCACCCCCAAGTCCAAGAACAAGAAGAAGAACAAGGATAAGAATAACAAGACCAATCGACCTCCCCCGCTCAAACAAACCTTTGTGAAGGAGGGAGAGGGTGCTCCTAAGGAGAATAATAACAATGTGAAGAGTGGTGATGCCAAAGAGCGCAAGGCCATCTCTCCCAACAAAGCCGGCGACTTTAACCCCTCTTATGTGTTGTGTTGTGCTAGTGATGGGCATGTTTATGCTAAATTTGTTGGTTCTTCTTATGAGTACATTGAATGGTCTATTTGGGTTCCTAAGACCCTTGTTACTAACATCAAAGGACCCATTACTCAATGGGTACCTAAAACCAAGCATTGATATCTTGTAGGTGTTTGCTTCCGGTGGGGGATCATGGTTGCTCGATAGTGGAGCAACAAATCATATGACCGGGAGCAAGGACTTGGTGGTGGACGTGCACAAGATCCCATCTATGCCCACCAATGTCGAATGGGGTGATGCCTCACATTCTAAGGTATTGGGTCTTGGAAAGGTTGTCATTTCTCATGATCTAACGATCGAGAAAGTCATGCTTGTTGAGTCCGTTGTGTTCAATTTACTTTCCGTTTGTCAACTCGCACTCATGGTCTTTGCCATCTTCTTTGATATTGATACCGTGGCCCTCTTGTGGAGCAAGACTCTTAAAGTAGCCTTTGTTGGGCATGTCGAGAATGGTCTCTATGTGATTAACTTTTCGGAGCAACCCACTAAGACCGCGACATGCCTAATGGCTAAAGTTGATGTGGGATGGCTTTGGAATCACCGTTTAGCCCACGTCAATATGAGATCTTTGCAAAGTCTTCTCAAGGGGGACCATGTTCATGGACTAACGAATGTTAGTTTTGCCAAAGATCGTGTTTGCAGTGCTTGTATCGAAGGAAAGCTTCATGAGACGGCTCACCCTCCCACGACTATCATCTACTCGAAGAGACCCTTGGAGCTCCTGCACATGGACCTCTTTGGGCCTCCATCCTTTGATAGTCTTGGGGGGTAGAAAGTATTGCTTGGTGATTGTGGATGATTATTCAAGATACACTTGGGTATACTTCTTCAAGAGGAAGAGTGAGACTCAACAGACCGTCATCGACTTTGCAAATGAAGCTCAACGTCAACATAATGCAAAGATCCTGGCAATAAGAAGTGACAACGGCACCGAGTTCAAGAACTACACCTTGGATGAGTTTCTTAGTGATGAAGGGATCAAGCATCAATATTCTGCACCATATACCCCTCAACAAAATGGTGTTGCAGAGAGGAAGAACCGGACGTTGATGGATGTGGCAAGGACCATGATGGCGGAGTTCAAGTCTCCATACAACTTTTGGGCCGAAGCCATCAACACTGCATGTCATGCATCCAATCGGCTCTATCTCCGCAAAGGCTTGAACAAGACTCCGTATGAGATACTCACCGGGAACAAGCCCAATCTCAAGTACTTTTGGGTGTTCGGGTGTAAGTGTTTCATTCTCAAGAAAGGTGTTCGGGTGTAAGTGTTTGAGATCATGAGGGCATATTTGTTGGTTATGCTACAAACTCTCATGCTTACCGTGTTCTCAACAAGTCCAACGGACTCATTGAGGAGACATGTAACATAGAGTTTGATGAAAATAATGGCTCCCAAGTGGAGCAAAGTGGTACTTGTGATGTAGGTGATGAAATTCCTCCCCAAGCCATAAGAAGAATGGGTATTGGTCATATCCTACCCATTGAGGAACCCCTTGTGGCCGAAGGAGAAGGACAATGCTCCACCTCAGTGGAGCCTTCACCTACTCAAGACCCACACGCTTCCGAAGAACAAAGTGAAGGCCCTCAACCTCGGGAACAAGACCAAGGGCAAGATCAATCTCAAGATGGTGGTGAACCTCCACATGATGCCCAAGGTCAAGTTCTCCCCCTCGATCAAGTTCAAGATCATGAGAAAGCTCAAGATCAAGAACAAGCTCATGACGACGCTCAAGATGATCAAGTGAACCCTCCTCCTTCGACATCCGAGGAGGAATTAGAGCGTCGTGCCGCGAAGATTGATTCCAAACTCACCACCAAAGATCATCTCATGGAGAATGTGGTTGGAAGCCTAAGAAATGGGGTAAGCACTCGTAGACAATTAGCATACTATTGTGAACATCACGCGTTTGTCTCTTGTGTTGAACCCCATAAGGTCTATGAGGTGCTCAAAGACTCGGATTGGCTCAATGCCATGCATGAAGAACTCAACAACTTCGAGTACAACAAGGTGCGGAGGTTGGTGCCAAGGCCTTCCAGGAACCATAACATCATTGGAACCAAGTGGATCTTCAAGAACAAGCAAGATGCTCATGGGAACATCATTCGCAACAAGGCAAGATTGGTAGCAGAAGGCTACTCCCAAGTCGAGGGTATCGACTACGATGAAACCTTTGCTCCCGTTGCTCGCCTTGAATCCATTCATTTGTTGATTGCTTATGCTTCCCATCACAACTTTAAGTTGCAACAAATGGATGTGAAAAGTGCTTTTCTTAATGGTCCTATTAATGAGTTGGTCTATGTCAAGCAACCCCCCGGGTTCGAGGATCCCTTCTTTCTGGATCATGTATATCAACTCGATAAGGCACTCTATGGCCTTAAACAAGCCCCACGTGCGTGGTATGACCACCTTACCAAGTTGTTACAAGATCATGGATTTGAAGTTGGGCTAATCGATCCCACTCTTTTTACTAAGAAGGTCAAAGGGGAGTAGTTTGTATGCCAACTATATGTTGATGACATTATCTTTGGTTCCCCTAACAAAGCTTTCAATGAAGAATTTGCCGCTCTCATGACCTCTAAGTTCAAGATGTCTTCAATGGGAGAGTTGAAGTTCGTCCTTGGTTTTGATATCAAACAAAGAAGAGAAGGTACCTTCATCAACCAAGCCAAATACACTCAAGACATGCTCAAGAGATTCAAGCTAAGTGATGTCAAGCCGGCCTCTACTCCAATGCCCACCAAGTGCCAACTTGACATTGATCCCAATGGTAAAGCGGTGGATCAAAAGGTATATTGCTCCATGATTGGCTCCTTGCTTTACCTTTGTGCATCTAGACCGGATATCATGTTGAGTGTGGGGATGTGTGCACGGTTTCAAGCTGCACCGAAGTAAAGTCACTATGTGGCGGTCAAGCAAATCTTTCGATATTTGGCTCATACCCCAAACTTTGGCTTATGGCACCCAAGAGGGGCAAACTTCAAGCTTGAAGGATTTACGGATTCCGATTGGGCGGGAGACAAAGTGGATAGGAAGTCCACTTTCGGAGGGTGACAGTTTCTTGGGTGCTCTTTGGTGAGTTGGTCTTCCAAAAAGCAAAGTTGTGTATCTCTCTCGTCCACCGAAGCTGAATATGTGGCGGCCGGTAGTTGGTGTGCACAACTTTTATGGATGAGGCAAACTTTAAAGGAATACGGTGTCATTTGTGACAAAGTGCCTCTTTGGTGTGACAACGAATGTGCCATCAAGATTTCTCTCAACCCGGTGCAACACTTCAAGACGAAGCATATTGAGATTCGGTATCATTTCATCCGGGATCACATTAGGCGAGGAGAGATCGAGCTCAAGTATGTCAACACTCATGATAACCTTGTAGATATTTTCACGAAGCCCTTGGATGAAGCAAGATTTCGCGAGTTAAGGCATGAGCTAAATATCATTGATTCGAGCAATGTGACTTAAACCCTTGCACACCCCACCCCACTCAACTTGGTGTCTAGCTTAGATGTAGGCATGAACATAGGGGGAGTGTTGTTCTCTCAATGAACTCTCCCTCCCCCCATTATGCATAAATCGATCAACTCTTCCACATTAGCCATTTTTGATGGTACTTGTGCTTCAAAGACGATTTTTGGTCATGGTCCCAAGGATAATTCTTCGCGGTGCCATACCAATTGACTCAAACATAGGTGGCTTCGGGCACCGCCCTCTCCTGAGAGAGGCCGGAGCTCGCTCTGTTTCGTGTGGTTGTTTTTTGTTTGAGTGGTTTTTGGTCCGTTGTTTGTGTGTGTGCTACCTGGTTGGTCTTCTCCTTCTCTTGCCCTTGCTTTCATTTTTTTGGAGCGTTAGCCGTTGGTTTAGGAGCCGTGTGGTTGCTGAAGCGGTACTACCGCTGGTGGCGAGCGGTACTACCACTCCTAGCGGTACTACCGCCCTCCAGCGTGGTACTACCACTGTGAGGCGCGGGACGGGGGTTATATCGGGGGCAGGGGGAGTTTCTTCTCCCCCATACCCATTCGCTCGCCCCCTCGCTCCGTTCCTCTCTCTTCAGCAACCGGCGCCGCGGGAGGGCTCCGGCGGATCTCCCTCTCCGGGGCGCTCCTCTCCATTTCCATCGGTGGAGTCGATCCCCACCTTGTCCTCTTGCCATGGATGTCAGTATTGCCCCTGTTCTGTTTTTCCTTTTGTCTAGATTTCCAATCTAGCTTCTTAGGGGCAATAGCAGTTGCATCTCTAGATTTTTGGCCAGATCTAGGCTTGAGTAGGATGGAGAATGCTTCTAGACAGTTTGGATTAGTGTTTGGTTGGAGTATTTCTGAATTTGGTAGGATGGTAGTACGGGATCTGACCACAGAAGTAGGAAACTGCTGTTTCCCCGCCTCGAGCGGTACTACCGCTCTCTCCAGAGCGGTACTACCGCTTGGAGCGGTACTTCCTCTGAAGGGTCACGGTACTGCCGCCCCTCTACCAGTTTCTGTCATACTCCTACCTCTCAGTGATCCTTTTTGCTCATGTTTTGTGGCTTACGCTCGATCTTTCTGGTTGTTTGCGTGTTTGTGTGTGTGGTTCCAGGTGATGAGGTTCCTGAGCATCAGGCTCATCGTGTCAACCCCGGTCGTGCCTCGTCCAAGCGCTACCGCACCACTGAGCCTGCCGGAGGATCTTCTAGTGCTCCACCTCCACCTGAACTGCCGAAGAAGCCTGGGTCAAGCCAAAGCCAGGCAAAACCGTGCCAGAAATGCCGCCCAAGGAGTTCTGGGCAAGGCGCCGCCGCAACCCGTATGAGGACGACCAAGATCCCACTTTGGTCAACTGTCCGTTCTGGAACAGGTTCCAGTTTGCCATCTTCTTTGATGTTCTCAAAGCCAAGAAGAATCTCTATGTCAACGTGCACTCCATCGACACCGACCATATGGAGAACGATCCTGAATACTTTGGTGAAGCTCTTCAGATGTGCACTCAACTGAACATTCTCGGGATCATGCAATTCAACAAATACTATGATGCTGATATTGTGGCCCAATTCTATGCCACAGTTCACCTTGGGACTGATGAGGACAGGACACTGACTTGGATGACCAATGCCAAGTTGCTTTCAGTCAAGTGGAAAGCTTTCATGGAGTTGATTGGGGTGCAAGATCTAAGTCTTGAGTCTTCTGTCGGCTTTCGCCCCCACCGCCGCACTAATGCCACTCACAAGTAAGCTCTATGGCCCTACTGCACTTTGAGGATAAACCCTGAGACGAAGAAGGAAACCTATGAGCTCTCTGCCTATCTGGATATCCTTCACCGTATCTTCAGAGAGACTCTTTTCCCTCGAATCGGGAATCTGGACCAGGTTCACTCCTATCTCGTGGACATGCTTCTCTTCTGCCAGCGTGAGAAGGGACAGAACACCAGAGAGTCCTTGGATATCTCTCATGTTATGTGGTCTGAGCTGCTATCTGCTATCTCCGAGCGCAAGTGCCCGATTTATGGTCCGTTCATCATGCTGCTCATTGAGAAGGCCTGGGATCGTGTCTATCCCAAGGTGTTACTGGAGACTGGAGAGTTGGTCTCTCACGATGTCAAGCGTCTAAGGAAGAAGGATAACTGGGGCACTCAGGCCCCTAGGACTGGAGTTCCTTCGTCTGCTACTGCCATGGAGAGCGAGGAGGAGACTGTGGCTGAGGATGATGATGATGACTACGTGCCTTCTGAGGCAGAGCCCTCTTGGGCAAAGAAGCTCAAGCTCAAGATGAAGAAGCTGTTCTGCATGGAGTCTCATGGTCAGTACATGACTCATGTGGCTGAGAAGAAGGCCCGAGGTCGCCACAAGGAGCTCATGCGACAGATGGGTGCTACTGTGATCAGTGGATCTGAGGATCAGCTTACTGAGGAGGAGGGGTGGATTCAGCAGCACTTCCCGTGGACCGATTCTGATGCCGATTTGTGCTTCGTGTCTTCCGTCTTCTGTGTTTGTGTTTTCCTCGCTTCTGCTTTGGTTGGTTTGTGTCAGTGAGACCTAAGCTCGAGTCGTATGGTGTCAGACATATGCTACCTTATCTTTCCAGTATCATTATCTATGTCACTATCTAGCTTAAGTTGTAATGCTTATCCTGTTAAGTTAACTTATGAGTTGCATGCTTATCCTGTTAAGTTATCTTTGCTATTGGTCTCTAAAATGTAGGGGGAGCGTTGATCCTACTATGTGTGCCGTGCAGTCCAAAGCACTTATCGAGATAGCACACATCTAGGGGGAGCACATCTACATTTTAGGACGTTGGTGTTCTTGCGCTTGTTCAATATCTCTCATATTGTGCAAATCCCGTATTGTCATCAATCCACCAAAAAGGGGGAGATTGTAAGGGCATATTTATCCCCAAGATGTTTTGGTGATTGATGACAATGCTTGTGCGGACTAATCGTGTGCGTTAAGTTCTTTCAGAGATTCATCCTTTGGCACGAGACGATTATCTCCCCTCGGTGTTTTATTCAAGATGGTGTAGCTCCTTCGTTTCGTTGTTGGTGGACTAGTTTCGTAGGAGTCACCGTACTATCAAGAGGGGATCCGCTTTGGTAAGACTAGGGTGGAATCAACACGTACATCCATATCACACCCGTCGTTTTTCTTTCCGCTTCATTGGAGCTGCCTTTTCCCCCTAAGTATGCTTTGCTCTGCCCCAGCGGTAGTACCGCGATCCACAGCGGTAGTACCGCCGAAGCACCCCAGCGGTAGTACTGCTCCCAGAGAGGTAGTACCGCTCTCTGAACGGTAGTACCGCTTGGGGTCTTCGGCCGTAGTACCGCAGTTCTTCCGGGCTACTATAGCCTCGATTCAAGAACGAAGTTTTTCGTGTCGGGTTTTGCAGTACTAAGGGCGGTAGTAGTGGCGGTAGTACCGCTCCAAGTGGTAGTACCGCGCCTACCCCCACGGTAGTACCGCCCTGGGGTTAGGGCCCTGTCAGCGCAGCAGTACCGCTGGGTAGGAGCGGTAGTACCTCCCTGAGCGGTAGTACCGCCCTTCCCTAGCGGGAGTACCGCTCTGTGCGGGGCTGCTCAGTGGAATAACGGTTGGATTGATTCCCCCACTATATAAAGGGGTCTTCTTCTCCAAAGTTGACCTACCTCTTTCCCCCAAAGCTCCATTGTTGCTCCAAGCTCCATTTTCTCCCGATCTCTCTCCCTAGCCAATCAAACTTGTTGATTTGCTCGGGATTGGTTGAGAAGGCCCAGATCTACACTTCCACCAAGAGAAATTTGATTCCCCCCACTTATCCCTAGCGGATCTTGTTACTCTTGGGTGTTAAGCACCCTAGATGGTTGAGGTCACCTCGAAGCCATACTCCATTGTGGTGAACCTTCACGGTGTTGTTGGGAGCCTCCAAGTGTTGTGGAGATAGCCCCAATCTTGTTTGTAATGGTCCGGTTGCCGCCTTCCAGGGCTCCAATAGTGGAATCACGGCATCTCGCATTGTGTGAGGGCGTGAGGAGATTACGGTGGCCCTAGTGGCTTCTTGGGGAGCATTGTGCCTCCACACTGCTCTAACGGAGATGTACCTCCCCTTAAAAGGAAGGAACTTCGGTAACACATCCTCGTCTCCACCGGCTCCACTCTTGGTTATCTTGTGCCTTTACTTTTGCAAGCTTACTTGAGTTGTATCTATTGCTTGCTAGTGCGCTTATTGTCTTTGCATCATATAGGTTGTCCACGTAGTTGCACATCTAGACAACCTATTTCTTTGCAAGGTTTAAATTGTTAAAGAAAATTCTAAAATTTGTTAGTTGCCTATTCACCCCCCCCCCTCTAGTCAACCATATCGATCCTTTCACTCACAATAACCAGAAGCATTCAAGACAGACAACAGCATGGCAATTGCAGGTTAAACAATCATTATCATGAGATCATCAGCATAACATGGCATGGCCAATATAAACATGGTACATCTATCTCAACATGAACATAATAATCCGACAATACTAGCATGCAACATGATGACACCATATGCACCACTTACTCTGCTCGGTTACCTCGTAACCAACACATGCATCACTTACTAACCTCGGACATCACACGACCATCTCGGGATCAAATCAAGCTTGGTACAAAAAATACCGTAGTGATCAGTAAATGAACACAAGGAGCTTGATCTTTACCCACAACTCTCATACAACATCACCAATATACAACATCTCGGTATCCTCGATACCACCGTGATCCTTACGGCGATCACAACCACGACCAACACTTAGTCTCAAACCGTGATCCTTACGGCGATCACAACCCGACCACTAAATGGCCCGTGATCCTTATGGCGATCACAACCCGACCAACACTTGGCCAACTTATCTCACTGTTATTAAGCACATTATTCTTATTACTATTGACTCATGGTGTGACTTACTTTTCGACCTGGGCCCTTATCCTCGGGCGCGGCTATCGATAGATTAATATAAGCTCTGCAGAGGTTAGTACACTGTGCCCACACTACGGAACCCATGGCCTCACTCTCCCATTCGGGTGGCCAACGGCATGCTGACAAAACCGATCTATTGCCATGACACTCTCCCGGCCCTTCCGACTCAGACCCCACCGGGCTAGTCCTGGGTGGCCCCGTGTCTACCTCTAGACACCTCGACCACCATCGTGGCCACGATCCACACTGGGATCCGGTACCAAAATTAACTTAACAACGGGCTCACAAGGTTATGCTCCGCCTACCTGATCAGGGTAGCATGCGCCCATAACCTTCCCTAAATTGAGGTACCGACCAGAGGCGAGACAATAGACCCAATTAGGACCGTCCCATACCGGTAAGCGTGGTTGCACTAGTCAGCATCGATTCAGCGGCACCATGACTCAACCAACAGTTGTTCAAGTTCAATTTATCCAGTTAACTTGAATGCAAGTATGCTGAGTCATGATAAAATAACATGATGCCAACACGAACATGATATCAACATCATCATGAGAGTATCACATAACTTTCCACGATACCAACAATAACTCATATCCACTGAACATGGCATACTGACTGGCATGACCATCACCATCATCAACATGTACTACTAACAAGCATAAACATATGACAGGTAATACTAACAGGTATAACATGATCACATAGTATAAAACAACATAGCATAACAGTGAATATGCAAACCTGAACATCACCGGAACAATGATAACAATATTTTCAACAAGCAAACATTTATCAAATATTCAAGTTGAAAACCATGGCTACTGCATGACTATCATGCAAGTGGGTATTGTGGCTTGCCTGGGGATGAAGAAGGCACCGGGGAGAAGTGTGGTGAAGCCGCGGAAAGATTCGCCGGAAATCGTTCACTCTCAGAAGGGGATGAATAAGGGCAAGGTCATAAAGGTCATTTTCACAGTGTCAAACCAAAGTGAAAACATGACCAACAGGACGGGCTCAACGAAATGAAGAAGTGAGCGTTGGTTTCACCTCATTTCGAGTTACGGTTAAAAAGTTATAAAGGGGTTGAAGTTCAGGGACTTTTCTACAAAAATTATATTCACAGTCGGGTCCTTGAGTGGATAAGGCAGAAGCACACAGTTAGAAATACGCTTTCGACCAGTGAAAACGTAAAGTAGAAATGCACCTTCACTTATCTGTCGTGGCGTGGACCGCTCAAAAGGGGCAGAGGCTGGGCCGGGCGTCAGGGTCGCTGACAGGTGGGGCCGCGGGGCTCGCACCCAAGGTCAACGCCCACCTGGCTCGTGTCTTCTTCTTCCTCCCGACGGGGATGGGGGAGAGGCGAGGCAGAGGCACGGCCGGCGCTGGCCCGGCATGCTCCGGCCATCTTCGGCCAGGGAGAAGCCACCGGCGGGCGCGGCCCGACGCGGCGCTTCCATCCCCGACCAGAGGGAGGCACGGGGAGGCGAAGAACCTCGAAGGGAGGCGGCGGCAGGAGGTGACAGAGGCGGCGGCCAACCTTGGGAACGGCAGCCTGAAGCACTCCAGCGATGAATGGAGGGGCTGTGGAGGGTCGCCGGAGCACGGGGAAGACGATGGTGGTGGCTAGGAGAGGAGGGGGACTCGGGCTTGCTCGAATTTGAGCTGAGCCCGACGGCGGCCAAGGAGGCAATGGCGGGCAGGGAGTTCTCCAGGAGCTCGGGCTAGCGGCTAGGAGGGGCTAGAGGAGAGCGGGGAGGCTGCTGGTGAGCTCGGGAGGGCTCGGGGGAGACTTAAATAGCCGCGGGTGAGGTGGCCGTGCTGGCACCGCCGGCGACGCGTGGCCGTGGCTCGGGTGCCGCCATGCGCATCCGTCCGAGGTTCTGGCACGGCTAGCAAGCACGGGAGCATGGGGAAGGCGATGAAGGGGGTGCGGGTGAACTGCAGAGGTCACGGAGACGAGCAGCGCTCGAGGCCACGAGGAGGAAGAAGCCGAGCACCATTATGGCTCAGTCGGCCATAGTACGTCCGTGGGCGTGCGGTGTTTTGCATTGGTGAGCAAGCTGCCGGAGGGGGAGAGGGCTCCAGGAGAACGGCGACAAGGAGAGGAAGCCAACGGACATGCTCACGGGCTCTAAGACGACGAGATGAGGGCGGGGTCCAGCACATACAGTACGCCAGAGTGCACAAAGCGCGCCAACAGACATTCCAGCTGCATGGTCACCACAAGGCATGGCACATTGAATGCTCTACAGCACCCAAGACGGTGTCTAGCTGGTAGTCCTTCCAAAGTAGGTTTGATCTGTGGTGGTAACTAGGTGAAAGAGGCTCTGGTTAAAAAGAAATAACCCTCTGAAGTTTACTGCAGTAAACTTCATCAGCTCAATGAGATCAACTGAGAATTACTTCAAGCCAAAGAAGTTGTCTGGGGTATTTAGGATAGGAAGGACTATGATCCTGGAGGTTGGGAGGGTAAAATGATCAAGATTTACTGCAGTTGCTTCACAACTGCATACTTGGTCCAGAAATGAAGATCATCAAGATGCACTCACCTGGAGTGTCCACTTGATCTCAAATTGGGCAAAGCTTAGTAATTTGGTCATATGAATATGATGTAAAAAGCTCATGCCAAATGGACAAGCCAAAATAGCACTTGCTTCACAAACATCTCCTTTGGACAGAAACTTGGACTAATTATGGTGGTCAAATGGATCAATGAAATGATGCCAAAATGGGTGGAGAGATGTTTTATGGGTATAAGAATGATCTGGTAATTTATCAGGATTTTTGAAGCAATATAAAATATACTTGCTTCACAACCTGGAAATATTGCCAGAAACAAAGATTTGCTCCTGTGCTCACATAGATAATTGGATGGGCTGCAAATGGTTTGAGGGGATTAATATGAGCACATTAAGGAGTGTGCAAAAGTTCAACTCATTTGGGTACCCCTAGCTAGCACTTCCTTCACAAAGCCTTCTGTTTGACAGAAACTTTGACAATTCTCTGAGGAAGATTGGCTAGGCAAATAAATTTGAACTTGTGTATGAGGCAATTATTTGGACATATAAACATGCCCAAAAAGTTTGGGAGTCAATAGGAGAAATATAAATGACACTTCCTTCACAAAGTGCCATTCAGGGCAGAATAGGAAAAGGAATATTGGGGAATTATTTTTGAACATGGCAATGAAATGTTTTGCCATATTTGATCAAGATATGACCCAAACAGTTTATGAGAATTATTTGGGAATTTTTGGAGTAAGGGAATTATAGGTTGCTTCACAACCTAGGGCAATATGAGTTATTCCTTTAATAGAAAAGGAATATTCCCAATAAAAAGAATATTGGGATTTGGGCTAGGATGGAAATGACAGGGTCTAGGGAAAGACTGGGAATGACAAGACACTCTGGAATCAAAGAAGAGGGCATCTTCTTCAGTTTCTAGACCACAAAGCCACGAAAAATAAAACCTCACGCAAAAACCTCGGAAAAACAAAAGAAAAAGAAAGGGCCAAAAATCAGGCAGTCACATCCTGCTTTGTGGTGGATTTTCCTCGTGGGGCCGAGCATGAACTAGTATAGAGGTGAACAACCTCAGGAGGTGTGTTCTTGAGCTCAAGTGAGCTGGTGAGTGGAATGGGTGTGATTGACTTCATCCCTCGTCCCCCGCCCATGGTAGTGGCTATGTCCTATTTATAGTTGCCTTGGTCCTCTTCCCAAATGAAGCCGGGAAGGGATCCCACAACGGCCAAATTTGAAGGGAAACAACTAGTACATCTTATCCAGACTAAAGTGGTCTTCGCCTGTGTAGGATCGAAAGTATGTCTAGAGGGGGGTGATTAGACTACTTGACCAAATAAAAACTTAACCTTTTCCCAATTTTAATTCCTGGCAGATTTTAGCAATTTAGCACAAGTCAAGCAATCACAATACAATTCAAGCAAGCATGCAAAGAGTATATGAGCAGCGGAAATTAAAGCATGCAACTTGCAAGAAAGTAAATGAGAGGAGTTTGGAGGGAGCAAATGCAATGTTAACACGGAGATTTTTGGCGTGGTCCCGATAGGTGGTGCTATCGTACATCCACGTTGATGGAGACTTCAACCCATGAAGGGTAAAGGTTGCGCGAGTCCATAGAGGGCTCCACAGCCTCGAAGGGTCCACAAATAAGCAACCTTGTCTATCCCACCATGGCCATCGCCCATGAAGGACTTGCCTCACTTGGGTAGATCTTCACGAAGTAGGCGATCTCCTTGCCCTTACAAACTCCTTGGTTCAACTCCACAATCTTGACGGAGGCTCCCAAGTGACACCTAACCAATCTAGGAGACACCACTCTCCAAAAGATTAGCAATGGTGTGTTGATGATGAACTCCTTGCTCTTGTGCTTCAAATGATAGTCTCCCCAACATTCAACTCTCTCTCACAGATTTGGTATGGTGGAAAGATGATTTGAGTGGAAAGCAACTTGGGGAAAGCTAGAGATCAAGATTCTTGTGGATGGATTGGAATGTCTTGGCCTCAACACATGAGTAGGTGGTTCTCTCTCAGAAAATGAATGGTAGAAGTGTAGGCATGTTCTGATAGCTCTCTCCACGGATGAAGAACAGGCGAAGGGGTATATATAGCCTCCACACAAAATCTGTCCGTTACACACAGATTCCCAAACTCGGTGAGACCGAATGGTAAAACTCAATCAGTCTGATTCAGGAAAAATATGAACGTTAGGCTTTTTGGTGGGACCGAAACTATCAACTCGGTGGGACCGATGCACTAGGGTTAGGGCATAACGTAATCTCTGTGTGACCGATCACATGAACTCGGTGGGACTGATTTCATTAATAGGCACATAGAGAGTTGGTCAGGGAAACTCGGTGGGACCGATTCGCTCATCTCGGTGAGACCGAAATATGACGAAAAGGAAACAATGAATTTGCATTGCAAACTTGGTGGGACTGATTCGCTCATTTCGGTGAGACCGAAATGTTACGAAAAGGAAATAGGGAGTTTGCAATCCCATCTCGGTGAGACCGAGATCCCTACCGGTGAAACCGAAGTGACTAGGGTTTGTGGCAGTGCCTATGTCAAATGAACTCGGTGGCGCCGGATAGATCAAATCGGTGGGGCTGAGTTTGACTTTTAGGTTTAGGACATATGTGTAAATGAGAAAGTGGTTGAGGGTTTTGGAGCATATCACTAAGCATTTTGAGCAAGTAAGCCATTAAGCAACACCTCATCCCCTTCAATAGTATTGACTTTCTTAAGGACTCAATGTGATCTAGGATCATTAAAATAAAATGTAGAGCCTTGAGCTTCTTGCCAATATGTGCCCTTAGCATTTTGAGGAGTCCATATCTATAGTCCATGCCATGACAATCATTGAACTTTCTGAAATGATCATCTTGAAAGAGCATTAGTTCAATGAGCTATATGTTGTTAAGAATTACCAAAACCATCCAGGGACTAGTTGCACTTTTAGTCTCTCCCTTTTTGGTAATTGATGACAACATATAGATCCAAGCTTCGATAAATGATGATAACAATGAAATACATCATCGCTTTGAGATGTGATAAGCAAGAGCTCCCCCCAAATTTGTGCATTATTTAAAATTTGTGTTTGAATACAAATTCACAACCAATTAGGATCATGGGTTACTTTTCCATGCCACATACATCTTGGTGGAGCGCTCAAAATGATAAAAATTAGGAACAAACACTCATCACCAAGGCAAAGTGAATGATCATACATAAAAGATAGATAATAGCATCATCCAAGCACAAGCATTAAGCATGATATGATCAAACAGATGACCATACAAAGTATCTCACACACATAAGCATAAAGTATCTCAACCAAGCAAACAAGCAAATAAGTAGCAAAAGAAACAAAGCTCTCTCTCTCTCTCCGAAGCCTATGATATATACTTTCTCCCCCTTTTGGCAACAAGTTACCAAAAAGCTTCAAAATGCATAGTGCTATGCAACTCTCTAGGCATGATCTTCAGGAGGAGGTGTTGAGGGGACTCCAAGGATGAAAGCGTCTATTGAAGTTGATGGAGCTGGAGGAGTTTCCACTGGAGGGGCAACTGGAGCTGTGGCTGCAGGTGCTGATGTTGTAGCTCTAGTGTCTGGCACTGGCACTACTGCAGACCTCTGTGCCCTAGGCACTCTCTGGAACACTTCTGTAGTTTCTTTCCCCTCCTCTCTTCTCCTTCTTCCTGGAGCTGCTCAACTACTGTTTCAATTTCAGTCACCTTCAAGTCAAGATCATAGAATTTGGTTTCAATGATCCTCTCCAAGCTCTCCTGGATCCGAGTTAGGGTGGCTAGTCCTCTCTCAATCCTCAAGGTTGCTTGAATAAGATATCCAAGTTGGTCTTGCTTCGACTTGAGGAACATTTGTGAAGCTTCCTCGGCACTTGGCATCTTTGCTGCCTTCTTAGCTTTTGCCTTCTATCTCTTCTCTTGAGCCGCTAGTGATTTTGGATCTTCAGCGGTCATGACAATAGTGTTGTCCTCAAAATCAGGCTTCAAGGGAAGGTGATCTTTGTCCAACAAACATACCCTTTGGGCATCTTGGAGTTTATCAACATCAGTATGTGCGGAGCATACCCACATGACCTCTTCTGGTTAACAGTTGCTCTCTTGATTGTCTCAACAATCAAACTCATGACTTTGAATCTCTAGGGCAAATCAAAGAGCTAGAGCAGATTAATGGAATGGCCTCTGATCATCTCGTGATCTCCTGATTTGGGCAACAAGGTGTGCCTCAATATAGTGTTCATTGTGGCTAATCCAGTCATTAAGTAATACACTGAGCCTAGCTTGTGAGTCTCCAAAGCTTTGTCAGGTATCTCCTTGTACATATTTGCCATGGAGTTGTGATCCTTCTTCTTCTCAGCATAGACATCAATGTCTTTCTCAGCTTCTTTGGGGGCTTTATGAGCTTGGCCCACTCATAAATATTAGAGTGGTACCTTGTACCTTCAGTCATCCACACAATCTTTCCATCAGGATAGAAATGAGTTGTTGAGTAAAATTTCATAATGAGCTCATCATTCCATTTGGTCAACTTCTGACCCACAAACTTATCAACTCTATTGAGCTTGAAGCTTTCATGCACTCCTGGGAAATGATCTTCATTTTCATCAGTGTACTCACAATCAACCCACTTCATATTACAGACAATGGGCTTCTTGTCAAGCAACACTGTCTCATAGAAATCTTGTTGTTCTTTTGTATGGAACCTATAGTCCACAATAGTCCTTCTCCTCACAGCATATGGATCAGCTTGTCTCCACAGTCTGAGACGTGCATCCATTCTCTCTTTCATGTTCTCGGCCACTGGATGATTGTCATCCTGGTCTGGAATCTTTGGCTTGAGTTTCCTGAGCACTTGGGCTCCATCATCTTCTTCTTCAACCTCAGGCACTTGGGCCATGTTCTTATCTACAGCAGGAATGTTCCTGGTGCTTCTCTTGGGTGCAGTCTTGGAGGCTTGAGCTGGAGCTTTTGGTGCAGTCTTGGGCTTTGAAGGAGCAGCCCCACACTTGATGGCATCCCCCATCAGCTTTTGCGACTTGGGAGGAGGTGCAGCATCCTCTTCTTCCTCCTCACTTGCATAATCTCTCATCATAGATGTATTTCCAAGCACTCTTGTAACTGTTTTCCTGTCCCTTTCTTTTCTCTTCTTGCCATCTCCATCTTCTCTGGCTTCTAGAGTGAATTCCATTGTCTCTTGAGTTGATGCCCTGGCTTTTCACACAGGCACTCTCCTGGCAGGTGCTTTCTTTTGCTGACCTGGCTTGGTAGAAGCAGCAGCAGCATATTCCTTCTTTAGCACCTTCTTCTTTGAGTTGACTTCTTCAACCTCAGAGTCCTCATCCGTAGAGTCTGAGGTTTTATTCTTCCTGTGCCTAGTTTGTGCCTTAGGCAGGTTGCTTGGTGTGCTTCTGCTACCCTCATCAAAGCTGCCAGAGGGACCGGTGCCCTCACTCAAGTCCATCTGTGCCTCTAACTTGTTCTAGCTGTCACTCTGATCAGACATACTGCACTGCAAACTGAGAGCTCGCCCTATGAATAGTTCTAGATAAAATAGAGTAGATGAGCATCACAAAGTGCAGAGTTTTTGCAAAAAGAATGAGTCAAAAAACTTAGTTTTAGTTTTTCACAGGAAGCATTTAGGAGCTACCGATTTGTAAAACTCGGTGACACTGAAGCAACTTTGGAGTCTAAACTAGTGGAATCGGTCAGACCGAGACACAGTTCAGTGACTCCGAGTTTTCTAGGGTTTCACAAAGTCTTGATCTCGGTCACACTGATTTGCAATTTTCAGTCAGACAGAAAATCACATGTGCAATGGCCTAAGCCAAATCGGTGAGACCGATTTCTACAATTCGGTCGGTCCGAGATGAGTCCGGTGGAAGTGTAACCCTAAATTTTCAAATCAAAACTAATCTAAAGGATGTTTTCTATGGATAGATCTATCTCATACTTGAAAGGAAACATGGCATTGCCTTTGTGCAAAGAATCAGAGTTAAAAGAATGCACAAAGTGTCAAACTCATACCCTAACTTGGCGATGAGCTTGCTACGGCGGCAATGGAGGTGAAGAATTCCATTGACAGCGGTGGAGACCAGTGGCGGGAGGTCGCTGGCGATGAGAGGACGATCCGGAGACCCATGGTTGAAAAGCAGGACATGCGCGGGCGAAGAGGTTTTGGAGGAATTTCCAAAATTTGACCTGTCAGTATATATATATCCTGACCATGTCGGTGTGACCGAGTGGAACAACTCGGTGGCACCGAGATGCAGAATTGCAAGCGGTTACTGCAACTCGCTGTGACCAAAAAGTTCTAATCGGTTGCACCGAGATTGAAAACTAGATCAGCTCAGTGAACTCGGTATGACCGAAATGGATGAATCGGTCAGACGAAATGCACAAAGAGGTTTTGAAAGTTGAAGTCTATGACGAATCGGGGACTCCGAGTGCTCCTCACCTAGAGGGTTTAAATTTGACTTGTTCAAACTTTGTGATGTAGCATGAATAGAGTTTGAGACGAGAAAAGCATATATAGCTAGAGGAAGTTCTTAGGAATTCTTGTCCATCCATTTGGCAAAAGAAGAAAATCCAAACAATCAAAGCAACAAATGGATGTCCTCGAATGAGAAAAGTATGCATTCAAAATGCTCACACAATAAAATGGCAAATGAAATATGCGGCAAAGCATGCACAAACACTCTAGCATTTATCAAGCAATTGGCGATGAATAGGTCATCTATATATGAGTGTATTGACTTAGGAATAAAATGAGAACATTTGATCATAGGTCATACTCATCGTTTAAGCACAAGTGGGGTTACCGTTTTTAAATAAAGCGTTGTTGTGTTCACACCATTAGAGTTTCTTTAACTCAATTCTTAGAGTAAAGCTCCCCCTAGATGACGTATCCCCCCTAAGAGGGATGAACTAACCTTGAGTTTTGTCGATGATGAATTCATATAGATGTTGAAGATGTGGATGCCCTTTGTTGACGTGGATCATTTGAAGCAATCCATTGGAATGAGTTGCACTTTCAATACCTACATGGGTTAGTCCCACAAGGAACAAACAAGGATATCCATAGACATAGAGTGAAACACAGACATGATGATGTCCATGAAAGCATTACATTACCTTGTCCCTTGTCTTACCAACAAGATGATTTGTGACTCCTTGAACTAGTGCAAGATGTGGAAGTTGCTTGCACTTGTTCTTGCCAAAATGAATATGAGTGAAGTATGTTGGTGGAGTCACCCTCAAGAACTCTCTAGTTCCTCTTCTTCGGGATCCACATCATCTTGATGGGCATCCTTGGGGTTGTAGATGTACTTGATGAAGTAGAACTTGGTGTAGTCTTGGGAACCCACTTGACCAAGGCCTTTGGAGCATCTTGAAATGCATCAATCTCCTCTTGAAGCTTGTCCTTGCCCTTTTAGCTTGTGGTCTTGTCGTGGAAGATCATCTTGAGCTTGTGTTCCATTGAAGGAAGTAGGATCATACTTCTCTAATTGAGGAACAAACTTCGTCTTGAGGTATTGATCTTCTTCCCACTCAACTCCATTGGCATGGAACTTTCGTTCAAAACCAACACCTTGATTCTTCCGGTGCCTTCCTTGCTTGCATACAATTTCCTCAAATTGCTTACTTCCGTCAAGGCTCTTGTAAACACATTTCTCTATAATTCCCTTCAATAATCTATTTTCTTGCTCAAGTGTTACTTGGATAAGATAATCATTAGTGGAATCAAGAGAACTACTAGAAGCAACAATATTGGATTTAGCCTGATTATTGTTACTACTAGAAGAAGAATCTTTCTTGCCCTTGTTGCTAGATTTTACTTGTCGCTTGCAAGTAGACAAGAGTAAACGCTTGGCAATGTAAGAATAGCTTTTCTTCAGAAGATCATCATTGATGGACTTTAAGAAGCCATGTTCTTGCTCAAGATTGAGCTTCTCAAAGCGTAGCTTCTCATGAGTTTTTAAAAGTTCTCGATGATCTTCTAAAGTAGTTTCATGAGCTAACTTAAGAGTGTTTAGTTCTTTAGTTAGACGCTCAATCTCCTTCTTATCATTGTCATTCATTTCATCTTGATTAGCATGATTAATAGCATTTTCATCATAGTATTCATCACTAGAGTTGTCAACAAGTAAATCATCATCACCTAGCAAGTCATCTTCATCACTATTGAAATCATCATACTCGGGGTGTGCTACCTTGGGGCCTTTAGCCAAGAAGCATCTCCCAGTTCCTTCATTTGGTGAATCAAATATGTCATAGGAGTTGGTTGACACAAGTTCTAGACCGGCAACACCTTCATCTTGAGTATATTCAGAGTCAGAATGATAACTTCTCTCGGAGTGGTGGTCGGAGTCGGAGCTGGATACCCATTCGCCAACATGAGCTTGATGTCTTCGTTTTGTGTAGCTCCTTGATGACTTGTCCTTCCTTTCCGAATCATTACCTCTTCAAGATGTTATTCATTCATAGCGATCATCTCTACTCCTTCTCTCTCTTGGAGATGATTCTTCCCTTTTGCTTCTCCTTTTAGGTGAGTCTTCTCTTCTTTTGTAGGGAGCCATACACTCACTGGAGTAGTGTCCGGGTCTTCCACAATTGTAACAATTTCGCTCACGACTAGAAGATCTTTTGTCATTATAGGACCTTGACTTGGAACTTCTTTCCTTGCTTCAACTCTTGTAGAATTTGTTGAATTTCTTCACCATTAAGCTCAATTCTTCATTGAAGGCTTGTTTCTCATTTGATTATGTAGGAGCATCACATGAGGCTTTGTAATCACCACTAGACTTGTTGTGAAGCTCTTCCTTATTCTCGAGTGACATCTCATGAGAAACAATTCTTCCAATGACTTCGATTGGCTTGAGATATTTGTAGTTTGGCATCATTTGGATCAAAGTGCACATGGTATCATATTTTCCATCCAAGGCTCTCAAGATATTTTTGATGATGAATCTGTCGGTCATCTCTTCACTTCCTAAGCCGGCAATCTCATTTGTCATGAGAGAAAGCCTAGAGTACATTTCAACGACACCTTCACCGTCCTTCATTTTGAACTTGTCAAGTTGAATTTGAAGCACATCCAACTTGGATTCCTTGACGGAGTCGATACCTATGTGCATATCCATCAAAGTATCCCAAATTTCCTTTGCATTCTCAAGACGGCTAATTTTGTTGAATTCTTCCGGGCACAATCCATTGAAGAGGATATCCCAAGCTTGAGCATTGTATTGCAACATCTTCAATTCTCTCGCGGTAGCTTCATGATTTGGTTCTCTCCCATCGAAGAATTCACCTTGCAAACCAATACACACAATAGCCCAAACGGCGGGGTTATGTTCAAGAATATGCATTTTCATCTTATGTTTCCAACTAGCAAAATTAGTACCATCAAAGTAAGGACCTCTACCGTGGTAATTTCCCTCCCTAGACGCCATACTCTACTAGGTTGTGAAACCAATGCTATGACCACCAAAGCTATGGAAATCAAGGAAAATGGAGACCAAAGCTCTGATACCACTTGTAGGATCGAAAGTATGTCGAGAGGGGGGTGATTAGACTACTTGACCAAATAAAAATTTAACCTTTTCCCAATTTTAATTCTTGGCAGATTTTAGCAATTTAGCACAAGTCAAGCAATCACAATACAATTCAAGCAAGCATGCAAAGAGTATATGAGCAGCAGAAATTAAAGCATGCAACTTTCAAGAAAGTAAATGGGAGGAATTTGGAGGGAGCAAACGCAATGTTGACATGGAGATTTTTGGCGTGGTTCTGATAGGTGGTGCTATCATACATCCATGTTGTACATGAAGATCTAGTGATACCCTGAATATGCGTCTAGAAAGGAAAGCAAATAGCAGCTCATAGTGGAATCCACGATCTGATGCACAAAAATGGAAATGGGTCCTTTGGGCAAGTCTTGTTGAGATCTATGAAATCTATGCAAAGCCTCCATTTCCCATTAGCCTTCCCGACCACCACTAGATTTGCTAACCATGTGGGATGTACCACTCCTCGGACCAAACCAGCTGCTTCAAGCTTCTTGATCTCCTATGCAATAAACTGTTGCCTCTCCAAGGCCTGCTTTCGGACTTTTTGCTTGACGGGTCTGGCATGTGGGCAGACAGCAAGGTAGTGCTCGATTACCTTCCTGGGAACACCGGGGATATCGGATGGTTGCCAGGCAAACACTTCGATATTCGCCCATAGGAAGGCAACGAGCGAGCTTTCCTATTTGTCATCGAGGGTGGCGCTGATGGCGAAAGTGCCATCAAAGCCTTTGTGGTAAGAAATGGAGGTAATCGAACTGGTCCTTTTTCACTTGTGGAGCAGTAACCTTGGTCCTTTTGCTGTTGGAGCTCTCCGGCAAGTCATCAACAGGCGCAGCATACTACGAAGAGGTACGCTTCCCAGATGCCTTGCTAGTGCCCTTGCTATCCTTCTTCTTCCCTCTGCTCTCCTTCACGGAAACTGTTGTTGCCGCTGCCTCTGCCGCAACCGCGTCCCGACACATCTTGTCCACGCAAATGATTGTGTCCTCATCTGATGGGATGGAAATGACTCCAACTGGCCAAGGCATCTTCGATATATTGTAGGCATAGTGGGGTGCCGCCATGAATTTAGCCAGGGCTGGTCATCCAAGGATCTCACTATACAGCAAGGGGAAGACGACCACATCAAACACAATCTTTTCTGTCCAATAGTTAAAATCCCCTCCAAATGTCATAGGCAACGTGATCTTTCGCTTAGGATGGCTCCTGCCGGGATTATCTCCTTGAAACGTGGCGGTGACCTTCAACTCCTCTTCTGCTATCTGAAGTTTGCTCAGAACATTTGGGGAAATCAGATTCAACTCGGCCCCACAGTCCACCAACATCTTAGTGACCTTGAGGTTGTGAATTGTCGGAGAGATCAACAATGGCAAAGACCCTACCACTGTGGTACGGTCCGGACGATCCTGTTTTTCAAAGATGGTGGGAGTGTGTGACCATTTGATTGGTTTCCGTGCCTCTGGTGCTGGTTCCACAAGATTGACCTCACGTGCCCACAGTTTGAGTTGGCGGTGAGAGGCGTGTAGGGATGCACCCCCGTCAATGCACAGGGCGTTAGTGGCCTTCTGAAACTCTTGCTCACTGGTTTCCTCTTCATCCCCTCCATCACTCTCATCATCACAGACTTCCTTCTCTTGACCTCTGGTAGGCTATCCTTTGTTCCCAAGGGGTTTGCCGGGGCGATTTACTTCACCGCCTCGACCCTTACTGCCAGCGACATTCTGACCCTTTTCCTTGTCACGCTTCTCATAGTGAGCTCTTTGCCTCTTGACAAGCTCCTCAACCTGATAACATTCTTGAAAGTCGTGGCCCTTGGTCCGATGAATCTTGCTATACAACCCATCACCTTTCCCGGCCTTCTTGGTAGCCGCAGCTTCCGGGCAATCGGCGCACATGGCAGTTTCCTTGCCGGGGACTTCGGTCTTAGCTATCTTGCCGGTACACTACAAGAAATATGTCAACTAGTGAACTTTTGTCAGTGACCCTGGAAGAATTGGTCATAGATCTATGACCATTTGAGACCAATTGGTCAAAAGCTATTTTGGGGGCTCCAAACCCTAAACCACTGCGACCATTTTTGTCAGAAAGGTCATAATTTCCTTACACGAAATGGTCATAAAGCAAACAGTGCTGGTTCGCTGCCTTATTTCTAGTTGTTAACGACCAATATAGATGGTCATAGGCTTGTAGATTGTGGTGGGTTGTGATGACTAGGCGCCATCTCATTAGTTTTGTCTATGTGTCATGTCCATGTGTCAATTTTTGCCCTAGGTTGTGAAGCAACATATATTTCTGTTATTCCAAAAATTCCCAAAAAATTCTCATAAATTGTTTGGATCATATCTTCATCAAATATGTCAAAAACATTCCTTGCCTAGTTCAAAAATAACTCAACAATATTCATTTTCCTATTCTATTCAGAGCAGCACTTTGTGAAGGAAGTACGACTTTGGCATGTCCAAATGGTATGCATTTTCTATAGTGCTTTCCTATGCCCAAATAATCATCCTCCACCAAATGCCAGCTCAATCCATTCATTATTTTGAGCCCAGCTTCAACATTTGTATTTATGTGTAGTGTGGTACTTTGCAAAGCAAGTACCACCTAGGCTCCTCCTTTTGAGGTGAAAATTTGTGAAGACGGTCTTCTTAGTAACTGATCATCCTCAGCCAAAACTCATGCCCATTAGCCATGTGCATTTCCCGTACCGCAAATCAAACACTTGGCTGCTTATTCATGTTTGAGCATCGATCGGTCTCCTCGTGAGAATCTTATGTTGTGATTTTCTTCCCACCTACCTGGGGGTGCCCAACCCACTAGACATGCCTAGGCTGCCCAAAACACATGGCAATGCCACGGTCATGCGGTGACCACGGGGCGGGCACGCAAGCTTACGCACTCTATAGTTGGGGCCCTCGGCCACCGTCCAAACCTCGATGTCTCGCCATCAAACCATGTATTTCTGATTAAATAGATACTTATTTACCCAGAAATGATTTTTGGAAAAAATAAAGAGCAAACTATGAGGCAGCTGCAATTCAAATTTGACCCGCTTCCAACTGAATCGACGGGAATTTGTCTTTTTCACCAGAGGTGGATCAAAACTTTTGAAATCCAACCATTTTGTCAATTGTGCATTAAATATGGCCTAGTATTTTATAAAATTGATTAGGTCCAATTTTGCAACAAATATATGGTAGGTCCTTCACAAAAAAAAGTCATTTCGGGCACTCAGAAAATGGAAAATGTATTTTCCATGAAAAGAAAATGAAAATTCCCTTAGGCAATATTGTTTGGAATTACAAGATGCACCCTTGTGCACAATATGAGATCATTTGAACAAACTATGCCATGAATGTGGCCATAAGATTGATCATTTGGCTTGAAAGCCATGAATCTTCACACTTGTTGCTCATTTCTGAGAACACTTTTTTAAAATAATTACCATATTACAAGTTTATTATTTTTCCTGGAAACTTGGTCACATATAATGACACAATGCGAAGGTTTTCCAATTTTTTTATTTTTTTTTGAATTTTTTATACCCGTTTCAAAATGCGGTCAAAACGGCAGGCTTGACCGTTCCTAGCTAGTGGTTGAATCTTGGAAAACTTTTGATGTTTCTCTGATTAAATAGATACTTATGTACCTAGAAATGATTTTGGAAAAAATAAAGATCAAACTATGAGGCAGCTGCAGATCAAATTTGACCCGCTTCCTACTAAATCGGCGGGAATTTGTCTTTTTCACTAGAGGTGGATCAAAACTTTTGACACCCAACCATTTTGTTAATTGTGCATTAAATATGGCCTAGTATTTTAGAAAATTGATAAGGTCCAATTTTGCAACAAGTATATGGTAGGTCCTTCACAAAAAAAACTCATTTTGGGCACTCGGAAAATGGAAAATGAATTTTCCGTGTAAAGAAAATGGAAACTCCCTTAGGCAACATTGTTTGTCATTCCAATATGCACCCTGGTGCACAATATGAGATCATTCGAACAAGCTATGCCATGAATGTGTCCATAAGATTGAGCATTTGGGTTGAAAGCCATGCATCTTCACACTTGATAGCTCATTTGTGAGAACACTTTTTAAAAATAATCATCGTATTACAAGTTTATAATTTTTGCTAGTAACTTGATCACATATAATGACACAATGCGAAGGTTTTCCAATTTTTTGAATTTTTTTTTGAATTTTTTATGCCCGTTTGAAAATGAGGTCAAAATGGCGGGAATGACTGTTCCTAGCTAGCGGTTGAATCTTGAATTATTTTTTGGTGTTTCTCTGATTAAATAGATACTTATGTACCTTGAAATGATTTTTGGAAAAAAATAAAGAGTAAACTATGAGGTAGCTACAGTTCGAATTTGACCCGCTTCCTCCTGAATCGGCGGGAATTTGTCTTTTTCACGAGAGGTGGATCAAAACTTTTTACACCCAACCATTTGGTCAATTGTGCATTAAATATGTCCTAGTATTTTAGCAAATTGATTTGGTACAATTTTGCAACAAATATATGGTAGGTCCTTCACAAAAAACCTCATTTTGGGCACTCGAAAAATGGAAAATGAATTTTCCGTGTAAATAAAATGAAAAATTCCTTAGGAAACATTATTTGCCATTCCAAGATGCACTCTGATGCAAAGTATGATATATTTTGAACAAATTATGCCATTTCAAAATGCACCCTCGTGCAAAAAATACAAGAGAAACAAATAGAAAAACACAATTACATAAGCTTTGTTCTTATTGGTTGAAATGTTTGTGCCATGGATCGATGAATGGCATCCATCCATCCATCCATCCCATTTATCTAAAGAAAAAATAGAAAGAAAGGAAAAGGACCCCCACCCCCGGGGCAGCCCAACCACCCAAACCCTATCCCCTCCCCAGATCCATCGTTGTCGCCCCCTTCTCCCCCTCATCCCCTCGAACCACCCAAACCCTATCCCTCCCCAGATCCAATCTCGCCGCCGGCCTCACTCTCCCCCCTCATCCTATCCCGCTCGTGCATGCTCCCCCCGCAGTGGCTCTTCCCCGTTCCCCCACGGCTCCGACCATGGCCGTCGCCCTCGTGTCGCCGCGCACCATGGGGCAGCTCGTCGATGCCCTCACCGCGCACCTCTCCCTCTACCATGCTGCCAACCCTAGCAGCCCCTCCCCCGCCCCTTCCCCTGCCCCACCCCGCGCGCCTCAATCTTGCGGTGGCTGGCCGCGCTGCCGCCGCCATGAAAAAGGACCAGGAGCCCGACCCCGACGACGGCCGCCAGCGGGTCACCCTCTTCTTCGGTATGCAGACCGGCACCGCCGAGGGATTCTCCAAGGTACGCGCATGCTCCTACTCCCCCGTGCTTCTCCCGCTTGTCTGTCTGTCTTGTGCAAGGTGCCTAATAAGCTCTCCCTTCTATGCTCCTGCCGCCAGGCACTCATGGAGGAGGCCAAGGTGCTCTACGACAAGGCCGTCTTCAATGTGCTCGATCTGGTACGAACCTCGCCGCCGATGCTGCTTCTTTTTAAACCTCCTCCTCCCCCTCCCCTCGGCTCACACGATTGATTTGTTGGGATTCAGGATGACTACTCCGCTGAGGACGAGGAGTACGATGAGAAGCTCAAGAAGGAGAACATCGCAGTATTCTTCCTCGCAACGTAAGCACCACCAGCAACTCTTACTGACTTTGTTACAGTAGGGAGCAGAAATCTTTAGTTAAGACACTAAAGAGAATCACCATCACATAATGGAGTTAATAATTTTCCAATCGTAGAATTTTGTGTCCGGGGGATTGGGTAGCCAGTTCCAGCTCAGGATGGTTCCCATGGTAGTGATAGTCCCGTAGATACAAGTTGATTGATCACATAAACTCCTAGCACTGAATATTCCATGCAAACCCATTGTCGAAAATATTATCTGGATTTCCCAAATGTTAGTTTCTCCAATGACATGAGCATAAACTCAAATATCCAAACTTGGATGGACCATACAAAATGAAGCGTGCAAAAGTGCATGTTCTTGATAAAAACAAGTGTGAAAATGCATGTTATAAGGAAAAATAAGGCGTGCAGATGCTTGCTTAAATTACTCTCACATGTTAAGCAAGGAACTCATGAATATTTATTTGTTCTAGACAGTTGCTAATCAAACTAGCACTTACAAAAACTGGGGCCAACCCCTTTTGTCCAATAATCTATCTAAGAAGCTAAATTGTTATTGGGTGTCGTTGTTGCTGTTGTAGGTATGGGAATGGCGAGACAACCGACAATGCTGCAAGATTCTACAAATGGTTCACTGAGGTCCGTTTGATTACAGAAGACCTAGTAGTTTCTTGGGGTGCAGCTCTCAACGTGCTTTTCTTATGGTTGGTATTCATGGCTGCTTTGTTTGGTCGGACTACAGGGGAACGAGAGGGGTGAGTGGTTGAGCAACCTCAAGTATGGGGTGTTTGCTCTTGGGAATAGGCAGTACGTGCATTTCAACAAGGTCTGCCCCTGTGCCCTCTAAATCCATCTGATTGCATATATGCACTCTTACATGTAAACTTACTCTCTTCTTTTGCTTTTGAATGTTTCCCATAAATGGTAGATTTTTTGTTATTCAAAGCTGCTGAACAATGTAGTTAGGTTTGTTTTATTGCTGCATTAGAATTACAGCAATCGTCCTAGTCTTGTTTTGTTGTAGACATGGCATTGTTAGAACTTCGGATGCAGATTTTCATCAACTTTTTCTGTGATTTACCACTAGAAAATGTATATGCATTGTTTATTCTATTCTAAACTTCATCATGGTATGGTCCATTTCTGTTCTACTGGCTTGATTATGTTGACAGTAGCATGCTCTGTTTGTTTTGGAGACCAACCATGGACTCTACATACTAAGCTAGCTCAAGCGCACACACACAGCCAACTTGATTGATGTCTGTAGATACTAGCAGTAGCACGTGTGTGTGTGTCTCCTATACTCGCTTGCTTAATTTCTGTACTAGATCAACAACACTAAGTCTTACTTTTTTGTTTTATTCAGAGCAGTAGGCATCCTCTGTGGACGATGACGACGACCAGGGCATCCACCGCCACGACGACGCTCCGCACATGGTCCAACTCGGCAACAACCTCCTCTACCGCGGGATGAAGACTGTGGCCGTGTGCATGGGTACCTTGCTCTATTTCATGTGCATGGGTGATTTTGTTTGTACTTTCCGTGCTTGTGTCATGGAAAAGATCATTCCTATTTACAAGTGATGATGATTTGGAGTAGGACACTTGTTAAATTGTGCTCTTGTAGTAGACCCCATTTGTAGTTACTGTGATGTGCATTGACTCGGCCTCCTAGTACTGCAGATCATGCATGTTAATAATTTATGGTGGCCTTGTTAGTTACTACAGCTAGGCTGTGTTAACTGTTGGTGTTTAATCTAGCTAGCTTGTTTGTACCATCAGGATTGTAGCAAATAACAGCTAGCTAGCCTGTTTGAAATCTGTTTTTTTGCTTGGTATGCTGCTTGGTATGCCCTGTTTATATGAATTGTTTTGTATCTAGTGACTAGTTTTCACACTGATTAAAATCTCCATGCAATGAGCAAGTAATCAGTGGCCGTGAAGCAACGTTTATAATATTGTTAGCATGTTCTATTGGTTCCAGATAAAAAGCGAAATCCCAGCTCCACCTGCTTCATGATCTATGATAAGTTCACTTGTGTAAGAATAAGGCAGCATTTAAGCAGTGGGTAGCAGTATCCACAAAACTAAGTATTCTGTTTGTTTTCTTGTGTGCTTGACTGCTTGTGTATTGTTATAGGTGAGGAAGAACCAGCTGCCGACGGGCGAGGGCATGGGGTACCTGGAGGCCAAGCACCACCTGCTGTTGAGCATTGAGTTCAATCCATTACTAGGATTCTTGTTGTTTGTCTTTGAACAATGCTTGCGTTTTAGCTACTTCCACTTTGAGCTGTTGTAGCTTGTAGTTATCAATTCCAACTGGGTTTACATATTGCATTTCTGGAGCAGTAGATCGATATTTCTAAGTTCTTTTGTTATATAAGATGAACAAATTTTATGTTTAAAGTGTGAGCTGACTAGTAATCCTAGAGAGAACCAGCTCCATTTTTGCAAGAGTTAGCTAATATAATTAGTTAGGTAATGTTGTATTAGTTAGCTAATATAATTTGCAGTATTAGTTAGGTACTGTTGTAGTCTTTTTTAGACTTCGATTGTATGAGTAAAATGCTATGAGCAAGAGTAATGCTATGAGTAAATTTAGATTTCCTTGTTATAGGCATAAGAATAAGCTGATAAGAACAGAATATTGATACTTTGCATGCTATGAGTAAATTGTTGGTACTTTGCCTGCCATATCTAGTTCTTGTTTTGGTAGTACTTTGCCTAGAGCAGCTTAGTGTTGTACATGATGGTGTTAACTATGAAAATGCCAAGTGTGAGAAAATTAGACCAGTTGTCCATTTCTTGCTTGAATGCATTATTTAAAGGAGATAATGTGCTAGAGACATGCTACTATATTGTCTTGCTATAAACAAGATGGTGTTTACTGTATTGTCTTTCATGCACATTTGGTGTATTATCTTCTGACCTGCTGGTGTCATGTACTGTACACATAGAAGGTGAACTATCTTCACTGAAATTCAAGAACATCTGGTGGTCGTCAAGTCAAGGAACCTCTTCTCCTCACTAACTGATGTTTTCTCTTATATGTGTTAAGGTTTCTAGTATGCTATTTCTTGCTTTCCTTTATCTTCATACTTATTATGATGGTAATTTGACTTGCAGTGCTCATGTAGGTTAATTATTAAGCATACATGAACATATTCATGAAAGTTCTGTTAGTAGGTGGATGGCTTCTAGTTCTAAAGTTTGGTCTAATAACATGGCGTTGATTTTGTGCTACAGATTTGGAAGGTGGGAATCTGGGGAATGCGAAGTTGATGAGACTTGGAGTATATAGACTGTGATTGCCATTGTATATGTGTTATATGATGATGTAACACAATGATTCTACTATTGTATCTTTGTTGTATGATGTATCAAACTGATTCTGGCTGTTATGTGAAGTACTATGTGTGTTCTCTATCTGTTCCCATTTGAATGTTGGTGATTTATTTACTAGCAAATTAAAATTTAAAGAAAATGACCTTGACAATTGGGACCCACTTACTAGAAGAACCTGCCAATTGGGACCCATCTGAATAGTGGACCCATCTTCAAAAAAAAGAAATACTTGAACTGCTCAGCCAAAATGGCCATGGCCCAAAAATAAAAAGGCTGCGATGCTGGGCTTGTCCCATGAAGCTAACAAAAATTGACAGAAAAATACACTAAATTGGCTAAATTAATGGGCTCGGCCCATATAAACACCCAATTGGACTGGGTCGATTCTAATTTTTGACCTTTTCAATTGGTCGTAATATTGCCACGTCGGATTCGACGTGGCTTGGGCAGACACCTAGTGACCAAAACAAAACAGTAGGCATATTTTGGTCGTAAACATCTACGACCTTCTCACAGAGAAGGTCATGAATGTCAGTTTACGATGTTCAGCTTTTGACCTTCTGTTTTTGGTCACAAAATGGTCACAAATGGAAAACAATGACCTTTCAGTGACCAACAGTCAAGGTCACAAGTTGACATATTTCTTGTAGTGGTACTATGTGTAACCGATCCTTAAATAGTGATCACTGCCTTATCCTTGAGCCTCTTATTGCGCTTCTTGCTCTTCTTCTAGCTGGTGGATTCGTCATCATCCTCTGAATCGACATTGATGCAGTCCTCCTCCCTAGGTAACTTCCTCCGCTCCTCCATCCGAGCACACTTATCCGCCAAGGTGTAAAGCTCCATCACAGTCTTGGCAACCGTACGTTCATCTTGGAACGAATCCTGCGGTTGCACACATTGGACTGGAAGGCGGCTATCATAGCTGCCAGATGGATGTTCGGGATGTTCCTGTGAACTTTGATGAATCTCTGCAAATACTTCTAGAGAGTCTCTCCTTCTTTCTGTTGGAGAAGCTGCAAATTACTGGGCCGCCCTGGTTCATGATGGCCTCCAGTGAAGACGCCAATGAACTTATGGCATAGTTCAGCCCAAGACAAAATGGAGTTCTCTAGCAGGTGGATCAGCCAGGACCTCGCATTGGCCTTGAGAGCCAAAGGGAAGTAATTGGCAAATACCTTCTCATCTCTTCCCCCGGCAACTTGAACAACGATGGTCTAGATGCTCAGAAACTCTACCGGGTTTATCCTCCCATCATACTTCTCGGGTATCTCTGGCTTGAACATGTGGACGGACGGCCAACGGACTTGCCGCAGCTCACGAGTAAAGGTAGGGCACCCAACATCTTAAGGTAGGCACCCGCCAATATTGAGTGCAGGCTTGTCGACGTCAGGACCATCGCACCCATCGGTCCGGCGGCGGTCGTCGCGGTGTCGCTCGATGACAACGCGTGCGTCTTCCCTCTGTCTGCCCTCCGGGGCTTGCCTCCGATCTGGACACACTCGAGGGTAAGAAGAGGTCATTGAGACATTGACGGGTTCTTGATTCTTTTGTGCTCGCACTAGTTGTCGTGGTGGGCACTGTACTATGGGGGTGGCCCTATCCATACGACCGACAGCACGAGCCGTCGTCATTGCTTGGGGAGTCTGTGGTGGGCCTGCTCGCTGAGAGCCCCTAGCCTCGACAAAACCGAGCAAGCTCTGGATGGTGGCACGCCGCTCATCCATCTGCTTGGCCGCTGGCGGGAAGCTTAGCAGCAGTTGAGCCCGCACCATGGCCTCCGTAGACGTGCTCGGCATGGGTGATGACGATGCAGATATTTCCATCGCTCGGCTCCTGCTGGTGCCAGCAGCAACAGTACCATGTCCCCGCTGTTGCGGGGCGGCCACTTGGATGGTATGGTGGTGTGGTGAAGGCGCTTGAGTGCCAGCAGCTCCGTCGGGCGTAGCGACTTGGTCGACTTGCCCCGGGGGAGGCGCACGCGCTGCGGTCGCTCCCGTGATAGGGGCTTCCGGAGGGCGGTGATTCACCATGGACCGAGCACCGTCGCTGCGGCTGTGCCTGTCGGCAAGAGGAAGGAGTGTGGATGGATTAATCCCTTCACCCATACCTCATGGAGCTTGCCCGTCGGTTTCTTGCTGATGTTGCTCTCCTTTGGCGTCTCCCACTCCTGCTTCGGCCACGGGGAAAGTCGTGACGGTGCCGCCTGCTCCGACCACATCCTCAGCAGCGTCCACATCCTCACGTGCCTCTGCACCTCCCGTAGCATTGGTGGTTGCGGGCGGCGAAGCCTTTGAGGTGGACGGGTGAGCCAAAGCACCGAATTTCTTCTTGGGCGCCATGGTTGATGGAGACGTCAAAGACGAACATGGTGATGAAGATGACACGCTACACACGCTTTTAGGTTCGCGCAAGTGACCCCCCTACTGTCCCGCCAAAGATGACGTTGTCGGATTTTGGGTTCTGCAAACCCTTGACAGGTTTCAACTCTAGGGTGCGTGCGGAGATCTCAACCTCCCCAGTTTGCCTGCTCGCCAATCTCACGGGCTAGCACGACGAACTCGAAGGAAAGGGGACACAACAATTTACCCAGGTTCAGGCCACCTTGCGGTTTAAAACGCTACTCCTTCTTTGTGGTTGATTTTCCTCGTGGGGCTGAGCATGAACTAGTATAGAGGAGAACAACCTCAGGAGGTGTGTTCTTGAGCTCAAGTGAACTGGTGAGTGGAATGGGTGTGATCTACTTGATCCCTCGTCCCACGCCCATGGTGGTGGCTAGGTCCTATTTATAGTGGCGTTGGTCCTCTTCCCAAATGAAGGCGGGAAGGGATCCCACAATGGCGAAATTTGAAGGGAGACAACTAGTACATATTATCCTGAATAAAGCGGTCTTTGCCTGTGTAGGATGGAAAGTATGTCTAGAGGGGGGTTGATTAGACTAGACCAAATAAAAACTTAACCTTTTCCCAATTTTAATTCTTGGCAGATTTTATTAATTTAGCACAAGTCAAGCAATCACAATACAATTCAAGCAAGCATGCAAAGAGTATATGAGTAGTGGAAATTAAAGCATGCAACTTGCAAGAAAGTTAATGGGAGGAGTTTGGAGGGAGCAAATGCAATGTTGACACAGAGATTTTTTGTGTGGTTCCGATAGGTGGTGCTATCATACATCCACGTTGATGGAGACTTCAACCCACGAAGGGTAACTATTGCACGAGTCCATAGAGGGCTCCACCCACGAAGGGTCCATGAAGAAGCAACCTTGTCTATCCCACCATGGGCATTGCCCACGAAGGAGTTGCCTCACATGGGTAGATCTTCATGAATTAGGCAATCTCCTTGCCCATACAAACTCCTTGGTTCAACTCCACAATCTTGACGGAGGCTCCCAAGTGTCACCTAACCAATCTAGGAGACACCACTGTCCAAAAGGTAATAGATGGTGTGTTGATGATGAACTCCTTGCTCTTATGCTTCAAATGATAGTCTCCTCAACACTCAACTCTCTCTCACACATTTGGCTATGGTGGAAAGATTATTTGAGTGGAAAGTAACTTGGGGAAGGCTAGTGATCAAGATTCTTGTGGTTGGAGTGGAATGTGTTCATCTCAACACATGAGTAGGTCGTTCTCTCTTAGAAAAGGAATGGTGGAAGTGTAGGCACATTCATATAGCTCTCTCCACGGATGAAGAATGGGTGGAGGGGTATATATAGCCTCCACACAAAATCTAACCGTTACACATAGATTCCCAAACTCGATGAGACCGAATGGTAACACTCGGTTAGACTGATTCAGGTGAAAATATGAACATTAGGCTTTTCTATGGGACCGAAACAATCACCTCGGTGGGACCGATGTGCTAGGGTTAGGCATAACATAATCTCAGTGTGACTGATCACATGAACTCTCTGGGACCAATTTCAGTAAACGCACATAGAGAGTTGGTCCGGCAAACTCGGTGGGACCGATTCGCTCATCTCGGTGAGACCGGAACATTACGAAAAGGAAACAGTGAATTTTCATTGTGAACTCGGTGGGACTGATTCACTCATTTTGGTGAGGCCGAAATGTTGTGAAAAGGAAACAGGGAGTTTGCAATCCCATCTCGGTGAGACCGAGATCCCTATCAGTGAAACCGAAGTGACTAGGGTTTGTGGCAGTGGCTATGTCAAACAAACTCGGTGGCGTCGGATAGATCAAATTGGTGGGGCCAACTTTGACTTTTAGGTTTAGGACATATGTGGAAATGAGAAAGTGGCTGAGGGTTTTGGAGCATATCACTAAGCATTTTGAGCAAGTAAGCCATTAAGCAACACCTCATCCACTTTTAATAGTATTGGCTTTCCTAAGGACTCAATGTGATCTAGGATCACTAAAATAAAATGTAGAGTCTTGAGCTTGTTGCCGATATGTGTCCTTAGCATTTTGAGGGGTCCACATCTCTAGTCCATGCCAAACCAATCATCGAACTTTCTGAAATGATCATCTTGAAAGAGCATTAGTTCTATGAGCTATATGTTTTTAAGAATTACCAAAACCACCCAGGTATTAGTTGCACTTTTAGCGTGCAAAAGCCTCTGGTTGTGAGGCTGTGGTGGGCTCGGTGATGACCTTCATACTGCCGTCCTGGCGGTCTTGGTCTTGTTGCACGGGAATGGAAATCTTTGGCTGCTTCATCGGGACTCTGCGCCTGGTTCTTGCCTTCTTTGCACCAAAGAGGAAACTGGTACACTGCACCAGCTGGCGCATGCTTGGCCTTGATCGTCATGGCTCACGTCATCCGAACCTCATGAGGTGAGCCTTGCATATAAATCCCCGCTCCTCGGGAGCCAGCCTGAGGAGGCCACTCCCTTTGGAGGTCTTGGCGTCGTCTGCCTCATGAGGCTTGGCCCCTCGCGAGGGTCTTGAGTTGTTGGTGTCAAAGATGGGCCATACCAGGCCGTCGATGGAGCCACTCCGTGGGCCGCAGGTAGGCAAGTCTGGGTACCCCCGCTCCCAGAACACTGACAGTAGCCCCCACGCCCAAGGCGCGCTCGGACTTGGCTTCTAGGCTAAGCCAAAGGGTAAGTGCGAAGCGCCGTGGGCCCTAACCACCTGCGGCCTTGGGCAACGTGTGGCGATTGTTGGGACGTGGGCGCCTCCGTTTCCCCACACTGCCTCGGCAACTGTTCAACTTGATGAGTCGCTGCTGCAGGCAGAGAAAACCTTCATTGCACTGGGTCGTGGAGGCCGGCAGTTGGTCTCCCTCTGGCAATAAATGAGGGGAGGGGCATAGCCCCCCTCTCTCATCTCCATCTTCATCTTCTCGCTGCCCGTTCCTTCTTCCTCTCCGCCTTGCTGTAGTTGGAAAGCCCATAGTGCCGACAAGGAGGTTCACTGCCGCAGAGAAAGGGAAGGCCCCCATGGAAGGGCCAGCTTTGCCGCCACCCAAAAGGGGTCGCGGCCGTCCCCGCAAGCATGTTGTGACCCCGGCGGCAGATACCAGGGGGCGCAAGCGAACTTCTGCGGGAGCTGGTGTCTCTCTTGGTTGCCATGGCGGCGCTTCTTCTCGCGGCGGGGGCAGTCGGGAACGGGGGCAGCCCCCGTGATAACGGGAGGCGCGCCATGGTCACCCGGCCTCCTCGGCCACACTTCCTCTCGGTGGATGTGCTCCAGGAGTTTGTCGTGTGGTTGGAGAAGCCCGCCGGTACCTTGCTCCGGCTTCCACGCTTCTTTGCCGGCGAGCTGCCAGCCACGGGGCTCGACGGCATCGGGCTGCAGGCTGACGGCTACTGCAGTAGGGCCTCGTGGGTCGGGGTCGAGGTCACCGCGGTAGGCAACATGGTCTTGACCCGTGGTTGGCAGGCGTTTGCCCATGCACGAGGCTTGAGCGGGAGGTGCACCGTCCACTTCAAGTATGACGGCCTCGCGACCCTCTTCATGAGGGTGTTCAGGGAGGACGGCCACCGTGCGGTGTGGTGCCTAGAAGACGGCGACGGCGACTATGAGCTTGGCCTTGACGACAGCCGCGGTGGCGACGAGGGTGAGCTTGCCTTTGACGACGGCCGCGCTTCCTCCAATAGTGACCGCTCCTCTTCAGGCGAGAGCTCCAGCAGCGGTGGCTACGACCAACCTCCGCGCCGCCGAGCTCTCGTCGGGGAAGGCAATTGGTCATCTCGCTGCTGCGCCCCGGTGAAGTAGGAGCTTGGGGCTGAACTGAGCCTGGGGCTGTCGAGCTTGGCTTCAGGAGCTGCTATGGTCGTGCGGGCCACTTCTGTTTAACCTTTCCTTTCTCCTGCATTTTGAAAAACGTAGAGTGCCCCACTAGGGTGTGTAATGAACTGTGGCAGTTAAGCCATTATGCTATGCTTATTATCTTGATGTTATGCCGTGATATCTGTATTCCGAGTGGGCACATGTAGGGTAACTTAGCTTGATACGCTCGCGGTAGCTTCTCACCTCGTGAGGGCGCGGCTCTTCATGCCTAGCGGAGCCCCCCTTCCTAATGACTCGGGAGCCGTTGGTCTCAGAAGACGTTGTAGAGCTGTTGCGGGGTTGTTAAAAAATATTGACGGGGCATCTCATTCCTCCTTGCAGGAGCCCCCTGTCGCGGGTTTAGATATGGCTTAGTGCACCACGTCGCGCTGCCCGGGGGGCACGAACATAAGAGGGTTCGCATGCCCACGAGCTCGATCGAGGGCGTCTCGCGAGGATTAAGAAGGCTGAAGCACTGGTGCAACAAGGTTTCAGCGAGGCGTGCTTGCATGCGGGTGAACCCAAGCGCGCGCGCCTGCCTAGCCCCCACGTGCGGGACACGTGAGGAGGAGCGATGGGCAACTGCCGCTCTTCCTTGGCCAAGGCTGAGAACGAGCGAAGCGAGAGGAGAGAAAATCCAACTTCGGCGAATCAAAACGCGAAAAGTCCAAATTCCATTGAGAAAACGTGAACCAACTACAAAAGGCAAACAAAAGAACAGCTACCTCTGGCACCTAGTCTAGACTTCTCACCAGCGCGGAGCTAAGTGTTGCCACTAGGATGTGGGAGGGGGCCCCCGTGAGGCCCGCGGGCGACGCTCAGGAGACTTTGGGGCGTGTATAGCTCCACTCATTATTACGTCAGAGTGTCACGAGCGAAGACCTTCACAGGACTGAGTCTTGCTTCATGGGTAGAACTTCTGGAGGTGCTGGATGTTCCAGGTGTTCTGGATTGGGATCCCGTCCTGTGTCTCCAGGCGCGCGACGCCAAGCCTGGAGATACGAGCAATCCTAAATGGGCCCACCCACATGGGTGAGAGCTTGTGCAGCCCTTTCTTGGACAGCACCCGCCTCAGGACGAGATCACCCACCTCGAGCATCCTCGGGCGGAAGCTGCAGCAGTGGTACCGCTGTAGCACCTGCTGGTACCTTGCTGCTCGGAGCGAGGCTTGATGGCGGCATTCCTCCCCCGGCATGAGATCCATCCCCCGTGTGGCGTCTTGGTGTGCCTCGTCAAACGCCAGCACCCGCGTGGAGCAATGCTTGACTTCGTGTGGGAGAACAGCTTCAGCTCCATAGACGAGGAAGAACAGGGTCTCGCCCGTTGCCTTGGTTGCGGTGGTGTGGATGGACCACAACACGGACTGGAGCTCATCGAGTCAGCCCCTACCGCTGGCCTCGAGCATCTTCTTGAAGGTCCTTGCCTTGAGGCATCTCAGGACCTATGCATTGGCACGCTCGCCCTGGCCGTTGCTCCTAGGATGGGCCATCGAAGTGTAACATATCTGTGTTCCAAGGTTAGCACAGTTTGTTTTGAAAAGCTTGCTGGTGAACTGCGAGCCATTGTTGGTGATGATGCGATTAGGAACCCCAAACCAGCTCACGAGGCCCTTTATGAACTTGACGGCCTAGCCGGCCGGGATGGTGCGTACAGCTTCTACCTCCGCCCAATTGGTGAACTTGTCGATGGCGACGTAGAGGTAGCAGTAGCCCCAAGGCGCTCGGGGGAACGGTCCCAAGATATCCAGGCTCAAGACCGCGAATGGCCATGCGAGTGGGATGGTCTGGAGGCCCTGAGCAGGCTGATGGATCTGCTTGGAATGGAATTGGTAGGCTTCACGGGATTTCACCAGCTCGGTGGCGTCGTTGAGTGTCGTGGGCCAGTAGAACCCACTGCGGAATGCCCTACCCACAAGGGTGCATGATGAAGAGTGATGCCCGCACACTCTGCCATGTATGTCAGCCAGTAGCTCGAGCCCCTACTCCCTGTAGATGCACTGCAAAGAAACATCGTTGGGTCGCTTATGGTACAGCTCACCGTCCTGGATGCAGTATGCGGTGGCGTGGAAAGACACGCACTCGGCATCTTCGTCCTTCCTCGGTAGGGTCCCCTGAAGCAAGTACACCTTTAACTCCTTGGTCCAGCACCCCTCCCGAGGCTCGAGCGCGAGGAGCAGGCGGGCCCCTGAGGTTGGGCCACAAGCAGGGGCACCTATCGCAGGGGCTCGGGGAAGGTCCTCCTGAGGCGGTGCTGGTTCCGCAGTAGGGGGAGCTACTGACGGCTTGAAGAGTCGTTCCTCAAAATGCCTGGCTCCTGAGGCAACCGTCGAGACGCCCTCTTGGCGATGTCGTCCGCCTCCTTGTTTGTTCCTTGTGGCACATGCTGTAATTCCAAGCCCAAGAATTGTTTTTTCCATTTTTCCTACCACTTCCAGGTATGCTTCCATGTGCTTGTCCTTCGGGGTGTACTCTTTGTTGGAGAAGTTGATGAGGAGCTGGGAGTCACCCCTTATGGTGAGGCGCTTCATCCCCAGCGTCCCTGCAGCTCTGAGGCTGGTAATTAGGCCTTCGTACTCTGTGATGTTGTTGGAGACCTTCTCACCCTACTAGAAGCAGAGTTGTACAATGTAGTAGAGCTTGTCCTTGGTTGTCGAAATGAGCATTGCTCCAACCACCGCGCTTTGGCGCACGAACGCGCCGTCAAAGTACATGACCCATCCGTCTGGCACCTTGTCTCCGGGCAGGAGGGAAAGGTCCTCGCATACTTCACGGTCTGGGACGTTGGTCTACTCTGCCATGAAATCTACGATGGTCGTGCCCTTGAGGACCCTGGTGGTGCTGAACTCCAGCTGGAATGCCTGTAGCTCGATGTTCCACTCTGCGAACCTTCCGGCAGCATTAGGGCTCCGAAGGACCCTCTCTAGTGGGTAGGCTGAGATGACCTTGATGGGGTGTCCTTGGTAGTAGTGGCGCATCTTCCGAGAGGCGACGAGGAGCACGAGTAGGAGCTTTTGCAGAATGCGGTAGCGTGCTTGCCTCTCCCGCAGCACCGTGCTGACGAAGTAGACCGGGTGCTCGACGAGGGTGGAGGCGTTCGCGAGGCTTTGTATCTCTTGAGTATGCTGGCCTTGAGGGGTCTTGTTGTTTTTCGCATCGGTCGTGGCCTCATCAGCCGCATTCTCAGGAGCCCCGCTAGCTGGGAGGTCGGCTGCGGCCTTAAGAGCGACATTGACCGGTGGTGCAGCTGAGGCCTCAGGAGCACCTTCCTGGGGCGGCAGTGTCTCACTTGGCGACAAGGTGCCCCGCCGTGGGCCCTCGGTCGGGCGCTCTTCCCTTAGCGCCACCAGAGCCGCGCTTGCAGAGTGAGGCGTGGCGGCCAGGTAGAGCACCAAGGGCTCGAGGGGCCCGGTGCCACCATCACCGGTGGGCTAGTAAGGTATCTCTTGAGGTCTTGGAAAGCCGCGTCGGCCTCAGGAATCCACTCGAACAGCCCCTTCCTTTTCATCAGCTTGAAGAATGGGGGGTGCGCTCCCCCAACATGGAAATGAAGCGCCCCAGCGAAGTCACACAGCCTGCCAGCTTCTGCATCTCCGTGAGGGTTTGTGGTGGGCTCATGTCTTCTATGGCCTTGAATTTCTATGGGTTGGCCTCGATCCCCCTGTGTGACACCAGGAAACCCAGCAGCTTGCCAGAGGGGACGCGAAACACACACTTCTCTGGGTAGAGCCGCAGGTCCACCTTGCGCAGGCTGGCAAATGTTTCCTCTAGGTCCCCGATCAGGGTCCTTGCCTCCCAAGACTTCACTACAATGTCATCGTGTAAGCCTCTGCATTCCTCCCGAGCTGTTAGCCGAGAGCGATATGCATTAGCCGCTAAAAGGTGGATCCAGCATTACGCAGGACAAACGACATGCAGGTGTAGCAGTACACCCCGCATGGGGTCAGGAATGTCGTCTTCTCCACATCTTGTACAGCCATCTTGATATGGTGGTAGCCTGAGAAAGCGTCCAAAAAACACAGCAGATCGCACTCGGCGGTGGAATCGACGATCTAATCAATACGCGGGAGCGGGAAGGGGTCCTGCGGGCAAGCCTTGTGGAGGTTGGTGAAATTGGCGCACATGCATTCCTTCCCGCCCTTCTTAGGGACAATAACGGGGTTTGCCAGCCACTCTGGATACCGCACCTCCCAAATGACACCAGCATCCTGCAACTTGCGGATCTCTTGGATGATGTACACCTGCTTCTCCATGGACTGTCATCGTGCCTTCTGCTTCACCAGGCGCACGTTGGGGCACACCCTCGGGTGATGCTCAATTATTCCCCTCGGAATTCCAACCAGGTCTTTGGGCTCCCAAGCGAATACTTCCTTGTTGGCATGCAAGAAGCTGACCAATGCCTTCTCTTGGTCCGAAAGGAGGCCGGCACCTATGGTGAAGGTGGCACCTGATGCTCCGTCTTCATCAACTAGTACTTGCTTCGTCTTGGCCCGATCTTGGGAGAACAACTGTTTCTTCTTGGCTGGTGCAGCGCCCGGAGCCTCTGGGGCTCCTTTCCCAGTCAATTGTGTGGCCGCCGTGAACCAGAAGGAGAGCTTGAGGGCTAGCAACGCGTCCTTGGCGTCCCCTGCCACAGTGAGGACGCCGCTACTTCCCGGCATCTTCATGAGGTTGTAGGCTGGATGTGTCACTGCCATGAACTTGGCCAGGGCTGGGTACCTGACGATGGCGTTGTACAGGAGGTTGATTCGGGCGATGTCGAAGTCGATGAGCTCGGTGCGGTAGTTGTCGTAGGGGCCAAAGGTGACGGGAAGGTGGATCTATCCCAGGGGGCTGGTGGGGCCGTTGACGACCCCGAAGAATGGCTTAGTGGGGTGGCGCCGGCCATGGGGCCCGTGAAGCAAGCTGAATGCCTCTAGAGAGAGCACATTGAGGCCGGCTCCACCATTGATGAAGGTCTTGGTGACCGCCACATTGTAGATGGTGTGGGTGCAGAGCATCAGGAGCGCATCTGCGCCTACGGTGATCCCCTGAGTCGAAGGTGAGGTCGACCTTGGGGGCTGCCCAGCCCAGGGGAGCCCCCTGCTGTACATGGGCGGCACCCACTTGGCAGAAGAACTGCTTGACGTGGCGGTCCGAGGGCGGCGCCTGCGAGCCACTGAGGAGTGTTGTGACGGTGTGGGGCACTGACACCGCGAAGCGCGCGATGAAGAGGCTACACAGCTCCTACTAGGAGGCCACTGAAGACTCTGGCAAGTTGAGCAGCCAGGCGTGCAGCGCGCCCACGTGGGCCATGGGGAGCCAGTTGTCCATGACCTTGTCGTCTCCGCCGGCCACCCAAACTGCCTCCTCGTACACTTGGAGGAATCCTGTCGGATCTACCATGCCGTCGTAGCGGGGCGGCAACTCTGGCCTAAACTTGGGTGGCCACTTCACCCGCCGTAGGGCGGGGGTGAAAGCCCGGAGGCCCACGACTCCTTCAAAGGTGCGCGATGATCCGGTCGACGGAGGAGCGCCTGCCATGAGAGCCTACAGCGGAGCATAGCAGACGGAGTGGCGGATCTTCGATGCACCCTACATGGCCCGCCAAATGTAGGATTTTGGGTTCCACAGACCCTTGAGAGGTTAGAACTCTGGGATGTGTGCGGAGATCTCAACTGAGGGAGTCCTGGATTATGGGGTCCTCAGAGAGCCGACCTGTGTGACATGGGCCGGACTAATGAGCCGTGAAGATACAGAACCGAAGGCCTTCTCCTGTGTCCAGATGGGACACTCCTTTCCGTGGACGGCAAGTTTGGCGTCCGGATGTGTAGTTTCCTTCCTCTATAAACCAACTTTGTACACCCCTGGGCCCCTCTACTGCCTATATAAACTGGAGGGTTTAGTCTTTAGGTACAATCACAATCATATCCGGCGTGGATATGGTCGACAAATTCACTGGTTATGGTCGACAAATTCACTAAGTGGATAGAAGCCAAACCAGTCAAAACACCGAGGCCGGACAAGTTATAGACTTCATATCCGGTGTGGTGCACCGTTATGGTGTCCCGCATAGTATCATTACTGATGACGGTTCTAACTTTACGGACTATGAGGTAAAAACTTGGTGTGCTAATTTGGGCATTAAGCTTGATTACGCCTCTGCGTATCACCCTCAAACAAACGGTCAGGTCGAACGGGCTAACGGCTTGATTATGAGTGGCATTAAACCTAGACTAGTACGATCCTTGCGTGAATCAGACAAGCACTGGGTTTAAGAACTCGATTCCGTACATTGGGCGTTGCATACCACGCCTAATCGCACAAACGGATACACACATGTTTTCATCGTGTATGGCGCCAAGGCAGTATTGCCTTGCGACATTATTCATGTCTCACCTCGAGTGCGCATGTATGAAGAGAGAGAGGCTGAGCTCGATCGGCAGGACGATCTGGATGGCTTGGAGGAGGAGTGTGACGTCTTGAAGGCCCGTTCGCATTTTACCAACAGCAAGCTCGGCTATATCAAAGCAGGGAAGTACGGGCAAAGACTTATAATGTCAGTGAACTCGTCCTGCGCCTACCAGAGAAGAAAAAGGACAAGCTCAGGCCCAAATGGGAGGGTCCCTTCATCATAGACGAAGTTCTCACTGGAGGAGGATATCGCCTTCGCAACACTTCGGATAATCGTTTGGAACCAAACCCATGGAACGCTGCTCGGCTCCGAAGATTCTAGGCCTAAATCCACACTTGTAACTTTTTTCGTCCTTTCTCCCTCTCACCCCTCTTTTCCTTTTTTCAGTTTTTTGTACAACTTCTACTAATGTTCGGATCAACCGCACACTCGGGGGATATACATCATTAAATGTACATACCCCATATCACATGGGGGCTTATTTTTATAGAAGCTTATTCTGATTATTATTTTGGAGCGTCAAGCTCACCGTATATATGTATTGTCTACTCATATGTGTCCTGTCTTCGCCATTATATGCACCTTTATGACTTAAATTTTTCCCAAGCTGGGTTGCCTGGCTCCTGTGCTTATGCCCTACGTTCCCGCTTGTTCGGTTAGGGCATAAAAAGAGCACCTCTGCGATTGTTACAGCCGGGTTATCCGTACGTGTACCTCAGACGGATGAAGCCGAAAGCTAGAGTTCTTAAGGGAATAATCGGTCGGCGGACAAGAGACGAACTACCCATGTTGCAATATACGGCCCCAAATTCTAAAGTGTACTATTATTTCTCGCATCACAGTTTATGTATGCGCAAAAACGCATGCTGGCCCCGGTAAAGGAACACTTAACGGAACTATTCTCCCTGGAAGATGTTTCTTACGATCAAATGTATCATAACATAACTCCCCGAATACAACTTGTCTATTCAACTAACTATGACTGGGCTGCCTAGTTTCCGAGCATGCCTTGGTGTTTACCAATGGTTTAAATATCCAGAAACACTCCAAACCTCAGGTTCTAGAGGTCGAAGTGGAAAGTCTGCCATGACAATCGTTTTACAATTCAGCTGGATAAAATTTTGTTGATAAAGTACATTAATACTTGGACTCAAAAACTTCTTCTTCCTCTAGACCCTCTAGTAGGTTGTCTAGTTTACAATCCTGCTGAGAAAACTTAGTTGTTGTTTTCACTTTGTCGTACACTAAGCTAATAGGAATTTCTTGTCCATCTGGTCCCCGAGGTCTGACCCGGGCCATATGATTCAGATCAAGCTTGGTATATCGTGTTTTCACCATGGCCCAGGCTTCTCGAGCGCCTTCCTGACATGCTGATATCTTCCATAGCTCAAAACGGCGACGAGCTCCCTTGAATAAATTCGCAAGCTCATCCATACTTCCTGGAAGGGGATCGGACGGCCATAAAGCCTTTGCCATGTTCCTCAATGCTTTTCGAGCTCGCTCGTGCACTTTGAACATCTCTTGTAGTAGGTCGCCTTGGAATCCTGACACTTCTCCTTGGGACGCACGATTAGCACACCTACAGTAAGCAAACTTGTCAAAATTTCAAACCGGAGACTATTTTGACAGATAGGTTACAGAGCACAGTGAATATGCCGCCTTTCAATTTCTTCTTCTCCTTCAAAGCATCCGATAATTGGGCTCTCAAATCCTTCAGTTCTTCGGCTTGCTTGATGTTTGCATATTGAAGTTTGTTCTTCTCATTAATGGTCCATGTCAAAACATGTTGACCAGCGGCTTCTTGCCCTTCGGCATGTTGCTTATCTGCTTGAGCAGACCTTAGCCTCTATTCCAGCTGATCTGTCGAGCCTACCAACGAGACAAAAGCATAATTAAGAAACCTCGTTGTGTTCACGGAGCCTTATCTCCGAACTGCTGCTGCACTTACCATCAGGTGCCTTCTTGGATTTCTTCAATTGTTCAAGTTCGGCAGTGGCAGCAAAGAGTTTTTTTCGGCATTCTTCTAGCTCCTTTGCTAACTTGTTACTCCTCTCCATGAGTACCGAGCAATGTAAACGACTCTTAAATTATTTGGGCCAACTATTTCAAGACTCCGGGGCTACTAGCATATGATTATTGAATCTGCGAAAAAAATCTTACCCGTGTATACTTGGAAAGCTAGTGAGTGGCTCCAGCAACTCCATCGCGAGCATCTCAGATATAAGCATCCGCTGAACTGAGAGCATTGAAAGCCTCTTTGGTAAAATGTGGGTCATGCATAGCCGCTCTCCGCCACCAGTGACCCATCGCACCCTCCACTTCAGAGTTTGTGATGGATACATTATCCGAATCCTCCGAGAGATGACAATCCGGCATCGCCCCCGCATCCCCTCCAGTCTTTGTGGTAGGCTCCGGGGCTGGATCAGTCTGTGCATGGCCGGCCAGGTCTCCGGATGCAGTCTAGCATACATTCCTCCTGCAATATGGCGCAGCAGGGAACATCACCGTCCGATCTACCTGCTGAGTGCGTACTAAAGGATTATACCTCTTCGACGTAGAAGAGGGCCCGGCTGTATCATTGTTTGCCTTTCTTTTCTGAGAGGCACCTTGTGCAATCATCGTCTTCTTAGAGGACGCATTTGCTGAAGTGCGCTGGCGCGAGCGTCGCCCCTTGGGAGCATGATATGGTGCGGTGGGTGAGTCATGGTGGGAAAACTCTTTTTGAAGAGATGTCTCATGGGTACTTACATGGAGGAAGGATGGAGGCCGGGGTAGTCGGCTATAATGGTCACTTCCGTGTCATCATAGCTCGTCCGATAAAAGACTCCATCCTCAAAATCCATGAATATGTCTGGATCTTCTTCATATCCTAGATCAAGTTCTCGATTATGATCCTCCGACTGCGGAGAGGGGCTATAAATCCCCTCGACGACCTTTCTCAATTCCTGTTAAAGGCAGTCAGATTAAATTCGACTATAAAACATACTTAAGGAAAAGAGATCAATTAAGGCCTATAATCGAAGACCACCCAGTCGATAGGCGTATACATGGAGAAACCTTCTCGGCACTTCAAGCGAGTGAAGTCTTCCTTTTCCCCTTTGCAAAGGTCAGCCAATGTGGCAGCCAGCACAGCAAAATTAGCCCGACCCTTGCGCCCGCAACGTGTGGCATCGTCCTCACCATTGTAATGCCACATGGGGAACCCCCTGGATCGAAGTGGCTGGACGCATTGCATTATTGAAATCGCCATTACCTCGACTAAGGATAATCCGGAGTGGGCAAGCATTCAGATCTTGCTCGCTAGCCTCTTAACCTCCGCACTATCTTCTTCTTCATAGCTTCGGGGACGCCAGCTGGCGCGCTTCTTTAAAGGACAGGAGGAGAATTCGGGAAGACCATGCCAGATAGGGTCAACATCTTCGATGTAGAACCACTCCGAGGGCCACTCTTCGGATACCTTCTTCGGGGTGCCGGGTAGGTATCCTGTTCCACCTATATGCCATACTTCGGCACCGCCCACCTCGAAAATAGATCCCTTCTGGGAGCGAGGGATGAGGCAGAAATATTTCCTCCATAAATCGGAATGGGCCTCGCAGCCTAGGAACAGCTCGCAAAGATCGACAAAGCCTGCGATGTGTAGAATGGAGCCTGGCGTGAGGTTATCCAGTTGGAGACCATAGTACTCCAGAAGACCTCTAAGCAAGGGGTGGATTGGAAATCCAACACACCTCTGCAAAAAGGAAATGAAGAACACCCGCTCCCCTTGATTGGGATTGGGGAATTTCTCCGTCAGGGATTCGCCATTGTAGGTGGCTAATCTCGCCCGAACGGGGACGAGACCTGATGGAGGGAGGTATCCCTGCACCTGCAGCTTGGCTATTGAGCTTGGGACACCGAGCAGCTCTCCCAGTTGCATTCTTGAGGGCCTTGGGGACGCGAGGAAGAGCAAGGAGCGTCGGCCATCTTTTGATTGTTTTCTTGTGGCAAGACCTTAGGATTTCCATCTGGCGAGGAATGGAATCTGCGATTCGATCTCTCTTTTATAAGTGCCTTACCTACATGATCAACTGGTGAGGGAGTCCAGGATTAAGGGGTCCTTGGACAGCCGGATTATATACTTTGGACGGACTGTTGGGCTATGAAGATACAAGATAGAAGACTTCATCCCGTGTCCGGATGGGACTCTCCTTTGCATGGAAGGCAAGCTTGGCGATTCGGATATATAGATTCCTTTCTCTGTAACCGACTTTGTGTAACCCTAGCCCCCTTCTGTGTCTATATAAACCGGAGGGTTTAGTCCGTAGGACAACAATCATCATAACCTCATAGGCTAGACTCCTAGGGTTTAGCCATTACGATCTCGTGGTAGATCAACTCTTGTAATACTCATATTCATCAAGATCAATCAAGCAGGAAGTAGGGTATTACCTCCATAGAGAGGGCCCGAACCTGGGTAAACATTAAGTCCCTCGCCTCCTGTTACCATTAGCCTTAGACGCACAGTTCAGGACCCCCTACCCGAGATCCGCCGGTTTTGATACCGACATTGGTGCTTTCATTGAGAGTCCCGCTGCGTCATCACCAGAAGGCTCGATGGCTCCATCAATCATCTACAACAACACAGTCCCGGGGGAGATCTTCCTCCCTGGTCAGATCTTCATATTCGGCGGCTTCCCACTGCGGGCCAACTCGCTGGCCATCTAGAGCAGATCGATATATAGCTACGCCCATGGCCATCAAGTCAGATTTGGAAGCCTGAATTTTGTGGCACATATCGTTGAGACTTGATCTTTGACGGCTTCGAGCCCACGACGGCTGTCCCCGGCCACCACGATGAACATGACTTAGATCTTTCATCTGGCCGCGTGCACGAGATAGTGCCTGTGACCGCTCTGGCCCTAGATCCGGAGCGGACTGCGTCATTCGAAGACGAGAATCTTAACCCCGCCACGGAGGCTGCAGACTCGGCGGCGCTTGAGCCGCACACAGACCCAACATTGAGCTGGGCTTGTGTCGCCGAAACCTCGGACTCGTCTCCGGCCATGGGTTCCGGACCGCGTGCATCCGCATCCATTGAAACTGATTGGGCGCCGATCTTGGAGTTCAGCTCCGTGGACATCTTCTACCACTCGCCTTTTGGCGACGTGTTAAACTCATTAAAATCCCTCTCCTTGTCGGGGGACTCTCGGTCGAACTATGTCCGGCTCGAATGGGAAGCGGACGACGAAGAACTTCATTTCCCACCCACCACCCACTTTATAGCCACTGTTGACAATTTAATCGACATGCTCAATTACGACTCCGAGGACATAGACGGTATGGACGACGATGCCGGAGAGGAACAGGAACCGCCGCCTATAGGGCGTTGGACAGCCACCTCCTCGTACGACATATATATGGTGGATACACCTAAAGAAAACAATGGCGACGACAAAAATCTAGTCGAGGATAAATCTCCTAAGATACAGCCAAAGCGCTAGCATCAGCGGCGCCGCTCTAAGCCACGCCACAGTAAAAACAGCAACACCATCACAGGAGAAAACAATACTCCAGACGATGCCGAAGACAATGAACACCCTGTTGAGCCAACCTCCGAACAGGATGAACAGGAAGATGGGCAAGCTAGCCCCAATGAATAGGCCACGAATGAAGATGCGGAGGACAGTAATTACCTTCCGCTCTCCGAGGATGATGTGAGCCTTGGTGACGAAGACTTTATCATGCCTGAGGAGCCCGTCAAGCAGGAGCGCTTTAAGCGCCGGCTAATAGCCACTGCAAGGAGCCTGAAATAGAAGCAGCAGCAGCATCAAGCTGATCAAGATCTGCTCAATGAAAGATGGACTGATGTCCTGGCAGCCGAGGAATATGGCCTCGAGCACCCAACCAAAAGCTACCCAAAGCGCAAACTGTTACCACAGTTCGATGACGAGGTGTTGGAGCACATCCTTCCAATGCATAATGTGGCTGACCGACCACCACGTGGCCAGGACAAAGTGGCACCTCGAGCCGAACACTAGCCCGCACCACCTCGCCTAACAAACAGAAATACAACAACTAGGGACATACACATGACCTACGACATGACTTGGAAAATAGAGCAGGTCAGACAATATCGATCTACGGATCACGGGGGTGTGCCCCTACACGCTATGATAGCCACCTGGCCGGACGTGACAAACATAATCACGTCCGAGCCAAAAACCGCAAACGGACTCCATCTGAGATACGTCACGACTTGGCCCGATATAGAGGCGCCGCACACCCCCTTTGCTTCACTGATGAAGTAATGGGACATGATTTCCTTGAGGGGTTTAAAACCCATGAACATCGAATCATATGATGGCACAACAGACCCCGCGGTATGGATTGAGGACTTTCTTCTCCATATTCATATGGCCCGCGGTGATGATCTTCACGCCATCAAATACCTCCCACTCAAACTCAAGGGACCAGCTAGGTACTGGTTGAACAGTCTTCCCAAAAACTCCACTGGCAGCTGGGAGGACTTGGAGGATGCCTTCCTCAACAACTTCCAAGGCACATATGTCCGACCTCCGGATGCCGATGACCTAAGTCATATAATCCAACAGCCCGGAGAGTCAGCTAGGAAATTCTAGACTAGGTTCTTAACTAAAAAGAACCAGATCGTTAACTGTCCGGACGCCAAAGCCCTAGCGTCCTTCAAGCACAGCATCTGCGACGAATGGCTGGCCAAACACCTCGGCCAGGAAAAACTGAAGTCCATGTCATCCTTTACGGCACTCATGACCCGCTTTTGTGCGGGCGAAGATAGCTGGTTAGCCCGTAGCAACAACAATAGAAGACAACCTGGCACTTCTGAAGCCAGAAACAGCAACAGCAAGCCCCGACGCAATAGACATAAGCGTCAAAACAACGGTGACAACACCGAAGACACGGTGATCAACACCGGATTCAGTGGCTCTAAGTCCGGTCAGCGGAAGAAGCCATTCAAGAGAAATAATCCGGGCCCGTCCAGTTTGGACCGCATACTAGATTGACCATGCCAAATCCATCGCACTCCTGATAAACCAGCCAATCATACCAACAGGGAATGATTGGGTTTTCAAACAGGCCGGCCAGTTAAATGCCAAGAATAAGGTGAAAGGGTCGCAAAGCAATGGCGATGACGAGGAACCCATACCACTGAATACAGGGGGACAGAAGAAATTTCCTCCCCAAGTCAAAACAGTGAACATGATATACGCCACCCATATCCCCAAGAGGGAGCGCAAGCGTGCACTCAGGGACGTCTACGCAATGGAGCCAATCGCCCCAAAGTTTAACCCATGGTTGTCTTGTCCGATCACCTTCGATCGCAAGGACCATCCGACCAGTATCTGTCGTGGCGGTTCAGCCGCACTGATCCTCATGGACGGCGGCACTAGCCTGAACCTGCTCTATCAGGATACTGTGCACAAAAAGGGTATCGATCCCTCAAGGATCAAGCCCACGAAAACCACATTTAAAGGTTTCATACCAGGGGTAGATGCCTGTTGTACGGGCTCAATCACACTGCAAGTGGTCTTCAGATCAACGGATAATTCCCGAAGCGAAGAATTGATCTTCGATATCGCCCCCTTCCGCAGTGGCTATCACGCACTGCATGGACGAACCGCATTCGCTCGATTCAATGTGGTGCCGCACTACGCCTACCTCAAGCTCAAGATGCCCGAACCACGCGGTGTTATAACAGTCAACGGAAACACGGAACACTCCCTCGGTACCGAGGAGCACACCGTGGCCCTTGCAGCAGAAGTACAGAGCGGCCTTTTCAGGCATAACCGCAATTCAACAGCCAAGCTCCCGAACACCATCAAGCGAGTCCGGACTACTCTATAGCAGGACAGTCCAGCTCATCGAGAGCTTGACTACCAATTTGGCCTCCGTCCCAGTCCCAACAAAGCGGCGATGCTCGTGTTGCGCCTACATAACTATGCACTCAAAATACCATGGGCATGGACGGAGGCACAGCTAGACCATGGTCCATAATGCGGCTCAACCACCCCTGGATCTGCATAGCTTCACTTTTTCTTTTTCATTTCAGGTTTTTCTCTTCTCGAGGCTTTTCTGATAACCTGATCATCGGACGTATCACGGGCCGGATACACCAAGAAGGCAAGGAGCTTTGACGTACAAGGGAACCCCCAGGTGGTCTCTGCTAACGATCGTTATACCTGTTTTAAAATACCCGCACGCAGCTCGCCCTTGGTCATGGCATGTGAAATAGCCTTATTTTCTTATCGCACTACTTGTACAAGTATGCCTTGACGTATTAAAAAAATTACAATGGAAAATAATTTGTGGCAATATTTGCGGCGCCAGCTTATTACCTGATTTTTTTCCTTGTCTTTCTATTTTTTATCAATTGCACCCGTACACTCTGGTACGCCTTAATTGGCCAGGGGCTTCATCATACCCCGCAATACGGCAATAAAGTCTGAACACTTTTACAGTACAGTTCGGTGCCCCGAACTTATAGCATTATATGCATCGGCTCTGAATCATGTCTTTGGTCAATAGATAGGTTGCTCGGCTCCTGTGCTTACTACCTTACGTTCCGCTATATCGGCTAGGGTAGTAAAGGGAGAACTACTGCGAGTATGTCCCAGTTCTTCCGGACGAGCACCTCAGTAGAGAAAGCCGAAAACTGACTATCATGATGCAGCGAGAGCTGGTCAGCTGTTCGAGAGGTTTCAAATCCTTAGAGATTTTTTCCACATTATGCGAGGAATCGGTTTTTATCCGATTAGTCGTGTATAGTGCCCCAAGTTCGTACTTTCGAACACCTATGGCTAAGTGAGGGTGATAAAGTCCTATAGTCCGATTGCCTTGTTCGTTGTGCTAAATACCTCCTTTAAGGACCAAAATTTGGAGCAAAGAGTGTTTAGATTTATCCCGAACACCCCCGTACTATCTATGTGGGGCAGAAGCCGACGACTAGCCATCTCTCAGATTTTATAAACGGCCGCACATGAGGTAAAAATTTCAATAAACAAGCATTATATTACATAACGATCTTGTTTCATATTACAGGACAGGATAACATGAGTGTATTCATGGGAATATGATATCCTTGGCACATTGCTCCACCACAAGGCGGGATCCCTCCAGGACACTGTCAAAATACAGTTGGGGTCTGCGGTGCTCCTTGCCCTCGGGCGGCCCCTCAGTCATCAGTTTCGTGGCGACAATCTTCGCCCAGTGCATCTTGGCGCGGGCAAAGGCCATTCGCGCACCTTCAATACAGACCGACCGCTTGATGGCTTCAAGCCGAGGGCAGGCACTAACAAGCCGCTTCACGAGTTCGAAGTAACATCTAGGCATGGCTTCGGTAGGCCATAGCCGGATTATCAAATCCTTCATGGCTAGTTCGGCCGCCCTATGCAGCTCGCCTAGATGTTTCAGTTGATTGCTAAAGGGCACTGGATGTTCTGGTCCAAGGTATTGCGACCAGAATAGCTTCTCTGTTGAGCTCCACTCTTCGGCTCAATAGAACTCCGCGGCATCTGGCATGCTGCGCGGCAAATCCGCAAATACCCCTGGAGAACTCCAAATCCGGATCAGTAAAAGGAACCTTTCCTTCACATGTCTGCTCTGCATAATGAAAGCCTTACCCACCGCGATCTTCTTGGCCGCCTGGATTTCTTGGAGGGCGCCCTGGGCTTCGGCTTGGGCATCGTGTGCGCTCTGGCGGGCCTTGGCAAGTTCAGATTCTTGATTCTTAAAGTTTCGCTCCAAGGACTCGTACTTCTTGACGGCATCCTGGACCTCTTGCTGGACCTCACTGACCCGAGCCTCATACTTTTCACGTGCGGCCTTTTCCTTAGCCGCCCTATCATCGGCCTCGGCCAGCGCCTTCTTAAGGGCCGCTACTTTGGTCATTGCCCCTAATAAATCTTATGACATTTTAGTCAGCATGAATCATTCGTCCTTCCTGAATATATACAAGGCTACTGCATACCTTGACTTTCCTCCAGTTGCTTCTTCACACGGCCGAGCTCTTACTCGACCTGCTCCAGATTCTGCTTCAGTCCAGAGACTTCTGCAGTGTGAGCGGTCATAGCCAGCAGCGACGCCTGCTTATTCACATAGACATATCAGATTAGACTCCTGCAAAAATTATTTTGATCCTCTGTTCGTCTTTTCTTTCCGAACACCAAACAGAGTATCAGGGGCCACTGTCTATACTATGACATTTTTTTACAATTATATTACTTACCTCAAAGCCTGTCAGAAGGCTGGTGCAGCCTTCGGTTAGTCCGCTTTTTGCGGACTAGATCCTTTCAATCACCGTACCCATAAGGGTACGGTGTTCTTCGAAGATGGAAGCGCCTCGAAGCGCTTCCAGCAAAGTGTCTGGTGCCTCTGCTTGGACAGAGGTCACCGCCGGGATAGGCACGCCCCCTTCCATTGAAGGGGGCTGCTTGACTAGTTCCGGAGCCGTATGGGTCTCCGAAATTATATTCAGATGAGTGCCGATTTGCATACGGCCCCCATCGTCAGTATCCATGGGGGTCTGCTCCCCCATGTATCCGGCAGCCAAGGCTTCACCCTCTGGCTCCTCCCGGAAGGCCTCCGGATTCTCTCCTGGGCCGGGGATCCTTCAGGATGACGCCTTGGTGCCATCCAGGTCCCGGGGAGAGGTGGCCGATGGAAGGGTCACGTTGTCCATTGCTGCTTGGTCCTGCGAATCCTTTGAAGATAAGGACCGCTCGATGTTGGACCCAGCCAGAATGCAAATGCATAATTTAGCACATTAAAACAATGAAGTAAAGAACCCGGATACATACACGTGTCCGGACACTTATGAGTCGGCCAGGGGCTTCTCCGTGGGCTCCCACTCCCAGCTGCTGTCGGTGGCCGCTATGGAGCTGTCCGACAGGGAAGCTTTCCCTTTCTTGGATGCCTCAGCCTCCAGATGCGTGGAGGCCATCCTCTTCTTTTTTTTCCTGCAGGGGGAGTGGATTTATTCTTCTTCCTCCTCTTCCTTGTCGTTTTCAGTGGAGGAGTGCGCCTTGGGGTCTTTGGATGTCGTGTCCGAAGTGCCCTTGCGGCGGAGACCACTTCTGGTCCCCTTGGCCTTCTTCTTGGCCTTCTTCTCCGGCACCTCATAAGGCGCCGGAAATAGCATCTTCGTCAGGAGTGGAGTTTCTGGGCCTTCGGGCAGCGGAGCCGGACAGTTAATCCGCTCCGCTATCTATGTCCAGTCCTGAAATAATTGATAGGGAGACATAGATGCCTTCCTCTAATATGCAAGTAAAGGGTACACCTTGAAAACATGAAAGAACTTACCGGATTAGCAGGGTGCGTTAGGTCGTGCCCACGGTCCTCGTCCATGGCCGGCGGCACCTCGTTGGCCTTAAAAACTACCTTACAGAGATGTCTTCGTGTGTCGTGCCGAAGAGCTCTAGTAGGGTCTGGTGCTTGGCCGGATCAAACTCCCACAGATAAGAAGTCTGGCGTTGGCACGGAAGAATCAGGCGGACGAGCATAACCTGGATCACATTGACGAGCTTGACTTTCTTGTTTATCATGCTCTGGACGCGCGTCTGGAGCGCGATCAGCTCGTCCGGAGAGCCCCAGGCCAGGCCCTTCTCTTGCCCGGAGGTGAGCCGCATCGGCACTCCAGATCGAAATACGGGAGCCGCTACCCAGTTGGCGCTGCGTGGCTCGGTGATATAGAACCACCCCGACTGCCTTCCTTTGACGGTTTCCATGAAGGAGCCTTCGGGCCAGGTGACGTTGGGCATCTTACCCACCATGGCACCTCTGCATTCTGCTTGTTGACCGCTCACCACCTTCGGCTTCACATTGAAGGTCTTCAGCCATAGGCTGAAGTGAGGTGGGATGTGGAGGAAGGCCTCGCACACAACAATAAATGTCGAGATGTTGAGGATAGAGTTGTGGGCCAAATCACGGAAGTCTAGCCCTTAGTAAAACATTAGTCCGCGGACGAATGGGTGGAGGGGGAATCCCAGCCCGTGTACGAAGTGTGTGAGAAACACCACCCTCTCCTAGGGCTCCGGGGTGGGGATGATCTGTCCCTTGGCCAGAAGTCGATGAGTGATTTCCTTGGCTAGGTACCCGGCATCCCGGAGCTTCTTGATGTCCTTCTCCTTGACGGAGGAGGCCATCCACTTGCCTCCCGCTCCAGATCCGGACATGATTGGAGTGCTTTTTTGTGCGGAGAAGGCGAGAGCTTGGGCGCTGGAGCTCGAGAATGGATGGGCAGTGGAAGGAGAAGGCGTGGGTAAAAAGGATGAATCCTTATCCCTTTATAAAGGCAGTAAGAGTCATGTGCCTCCCCACTCGCATTAAAATTCACCTATTCCCCAAGTGTCGTGCAGATGACACGGTTGGGTTACCCATGCCCGTATTGATGAGAATCCTGTGATAAGGGGACATGATCTCTGCTTCGACAAGACATGCCAATGAAACCGCACCTCGAAATACGGAGCGGCAGGCTAAAAAATGGTTCCAATAATGATCGGGCAATGGCATGATGTCACGCTACAAAAAGTTGTCAGTGGATTGGACTCGTGAAATATTATCTCTACGGTTGTGTGTGGTACTTGTTTTGCAGAGCCGGACATGTTTTCTATGTTTGGAAGGCTATGTTGGAGTATTCGGAGAAGGAAACCGCCTTGCAATGCCGAAGACAATCTGCGCGCCGGACTCATCGTCATTAAATCCTGGTTCAGGGGCTACTGAGGGAGTCCATGATTAAGGGGTCCTCGGACAGCCGGATTATATACTTTCGCCGGACTGTTGGGCTATGAAGATACAAGATAGAAGTCTTTGTCCCGTGTCTGGATGGGACTCTCCTTTGTGTGGAAGGAAAGCTTGGTGATTCGGATATATAGATTCCTTTCTCTGTAACCGACTTTGTGTAACCCTAGCCCCCTCCCGTGTCTATATAAACCGGAGGGTTTAGTCCGTAGGACAACAATCATCACAACCTCATAGGCTAGAATTCTAGGGTTTAGCCATTACAATCTCGTGGTAGATCAACTCTTGTAATACTCATGTTCATCAAGATCAATCAAGCAAGAAGTAGGGTATTACCTCCATAGAGAGGGCCCGAACCTGGGTAAACATTGTGTCCCCCGCCTCCTGTTACCATTAGCCTTAGACACATAGTTCGGGACCCCCTACCCGAGATCCGCCAGTTTTGACACCGATAAGGGGTTATTTGTAAAAAATGCATGGACCCTTCGCATTCGTCTGACATGTGGAAGCCGAGGCAACGGCGGCGTAGAAGCTGAAGTGTACAAAATTTAATGCAAAAGCCTAACTATTGAAACACAAGGGGGAACTTACCTTGCAAAGCCAAAGACATGAAGCCGGATACCACATCGTCATTGAAGGCAAGTTCGGGGCTGCTGAGGGAGTCCTGGATTATGGGGTCCTTGGAGAGCCGGTCTGTGTGATATGGGCCGGACTGATGGGCCGTGAAGATACAGAACCAAAGGCCTTCTCCCGTGTCTAGATGGGACTCTCCTTTGTGTGGACAGCAAGTTTGGCGTCCCGATGTGTAGTTTGCTTCCTCTATAAACCGACTTTGTACACCCCTGGTCCCCTCGTGTGCCTATATAAACCGGATGGTTTAGTCTTTAGGGACAATCACAATGATACAGGCTAGACATCTAGGGTTTAGCCATCACGATCTTGAGGTACATAAACTCTTGTAACCCCTATACTCATCAAAGTCAACCAAGCAGGAAGTAAGGTATTACCTCCATAAGAGTGTCCCCTACCTCCTTGTTACCCTCGATCTTTAGACGCACAGTTCGGGACCCCCTATCCAAGATCTGCAGGTTTTGACACCAACATCAACCTCCCGAGTCTGCCTTCTCACCAATCTCATGGCCTAGCACGACGAACTCGAAGGAAAGGGGACACAACAGTTTACCCTGGTTCGGGCCACCTTGTGGTGTAAAACCCTTCTCCTACTTTGTGGTGGATTTACCTCGTGGGGCTGAGTATGAACTAGTATCGAGGAGAACAACCTCAGGAGGTGTGTTCTTGAGCTCAAGTGAGATAGTGAGTGGAATGGGTGTGATCGACTTGAGCCCTCCTCCCCCGCGCATGGTGGTCGCTAGGTCCTATTCATAGTGGCCTTGGTCACCTTCCCAAATGAAGGTGGAAAGGGATCCCACAATGGCCAAATTTTAAGGGAGACAACTAGTACATCTTATCCTGATTAAAGTGGTCTTCGCCTGCAAAAGCCTCTAGTCGTGACGCCATGGTGGGCTCGGTGATGACCTCTGTCCTGCCATCCTGGCGGTCTTGGTCTTGTTGCATGGGAATGGAAACCTTTGGCTGCTTCCCCGGGACCACACGCCTACTCCTTGCCTCCTTTGCACCAAAGAGTAAACTGGTACACTACGCCCACTGGCGCCCGCCTGGCCTTGATCGTTATGGCTCACGTCATCCAAACCTCACGAGGTGAGCCTTGCATATAAATCCCCGTAGCTTGGGAACCAGTCTAAGGAGGCCTCTCCCCTTGGAGGTATTGGCATCGTCCGCCTCGCGAGGCTTGGCCCCTCGCGAGGGTTTGAGTTATTGGTGTCGAAGCTAGGCCCTACCAGGTTGTCGATGGAGCCACGCCATGGGCCGCAGGCAGGCAAGTCTGGGTACCTCCGTTCCCAGAATGCTGATAGTCATGGGAAACCATGGACACCTATGGGACCAAGGGTCCCTTGCTGGTTCGACAGGGGGGATGTCATGTTGCACATGGAGGAGAAGAGCGTGGGGCAGCACGACAGAAATCACACTGGCAATTTTACCCAGGTTCGGGCCACCGCGAGGCGTAAAACCCTACTCTTACTTTGGTGGATTGATGGTGGAAGAATGGTGGTGGATCGCAATACACTTTCCCGCCAAGGATTGCCTATAGGCGATGGTGGCTACGCGTGTATGAGTGTGTGCGTGTCCAACCTTCTAACCCCTTCTATGGTTGCCACGGGCCTCCTTTTATAGATTAAGGGGCCACCACATTGGCAAATCAGTCATTATGCACTTATAAGATAGCAAACAGTGCTATCATACCAAACTCTGCAGGCTGATAGAGCACATTAAATGCGCCACTTAACATCACATCGTTGCTTGCCTGGCAAGCCCTGCCGGGCTATTTTGCCAGCTTCACGCCTGCTTACTTGACACGTCGTAGGATGGGTGTTGTCTGTAGGTATTCCTATTGAAAGAGGCTTCCATGTGGTGAATGTCTGCCACTTAATCACTTTGCTGCTTGACACCGCACTGATTGACGACGTGGGTCATGGTGGAGTGGTTGGTCATGTGGTTTTTTTCCTCCGTGAGTCCCGGCAGGCTCTGTCGGGACGTCTTGGGCGTTCTCTTCCGGGGTGGCATCGCCCTCGCCAAGCTCGTATGCCCGGTATGGGAGGATTTTCTCCCGGTGGTATCTTACTTCTCTCACTTGATATTTGTCCTCTTGTTCTGCATGTTGGTCCTTCAAAGATCTTGGTTTTTTGTACTCTGGCAAGGACTGGAGCCATACTCTTGTTCCTGTGCATGTGCACAGTCTGGGCAACATACCCAGGGTCTGTTGCACCGACACGTGTGTTCCTGCTGGTTCTGCTCTTTGTGCTTGCCGATATCCCTAGTAGAACCGCAAAGGGGCCTTTGCAGGTCCCATAGGTTGTTGTACGCATGACATCTTTGGCGTGCCAGGCAGGGGGATCGTTTGTACGAACTAGAACTAGCAGTTAGTGTGTCATATTATTCATCATCTTCATTGTCATGGCTCCCAAGAAGAAGAGCGCCACGACAGTTGGTCCATCGACGTTCAAGCCATCAATGCCTTCATAGACAGGCGACGACATGGGCGGTGGCGCGAGCGGCAGCAGTGGAGGCAGAGACCAGGACCAACATCCGCGACATTCTGGTGATCATAGCCAGGCGAGTGGCATCGTCCACAACAAATACAACAACATGCATGCCAATAGGTCTAAGGACGGGGCCGTGTTGCCTACAGGCAGTGCAGCAAACTCCTAGGACACTAGGGCATACTCCAAGATGCCTACACCAACACCCAAGCCGCAACCATCTCAGGTCGCGTGCGATGAGCAACGCCATGGTGCCGGCGGCTCCGAGCTTCCCCATGGCAATGGCGCTACAGATCATCACCAAGATATGCAGGTCCAAAATGCACGCCAGCGCACTAGCAACAACAGGCCAAGGTCACGGGTTTGAGACGGAGCCACTTCCAGATCAGTTGGAAATAAGAACACCTCTTGTTCCTCGCGCCTTTCCATGCCATCCACGCTAGAAGAAGCACTAGCGCATGCTCAATTACGTATGGAGTTTCCACTTGTTGCGGAGAAGATGGAGGAGTGGAGAGCCACCATCCAGAGTCTTGTTGGTTTTGCCAACAGTGACAAACCGCAGCGGGCAGGACCTTCAGAGCAGTAGCCTACCGCCCCAGTGTGCCCTACTGGAGAGAGGACTAGAGGAGGAGTAGCCACGATGCAGTCCCCTCCATGACAGCAGTAACAGCAGCGGCAGAGCCAGCGGGTCGATGACCATGATGACATGTCCATGGCATCCTCCTATCTGCGAGCTCACCACGACCAGTGCCAAGTTCAACTAAAGAAGATGCCCGTACTACCATCAAACGGCGACTTGAAGCATGTTGTCAGTCTGACAGGCATGCCGGGCCCGCTGTAGAAGAGCTTGCGCCGGGGTACCTTGGCAACTTGCCTTATGGTGATAACGAGCGTTTATTTGTGAGCTGCAGCAAATCCCGTGGCCCAATTCCCGAAACTTCAAGTTAGAAATGCCGAAAAAGAACGATGGAAAGACTCAACCATTAGAGTGCCTTAGCACCTACACCATTGCGGCGCAAGCTGCTGGAGCTCGTGACGACAAGATCTTTGCCAACTACTTTCCATTGGTGCTCAAGCCCAACATCTGGTCGTGGTTGATGAACTTGCAGAAAAACTTTGTATCCCGTTGGGCAGATCTATGACACAAGTTTGTTGGCGCCTTCACTGGCGGCCACAAAGTTCCTGGTCAAGAAATTGATTTTCAAGTGATCCCATAGCGAGACGATGAGCCGCTCCGCAAGTATATATAGATATTCAGCCTTGTACATCACAACATTCCTGACATCCATCCAGCGGCTATCATTGTCACATTTTGCACGAACATGAGGAACCCTAAGATGCGGGAAAATATGGCCTTGACCAAGGTGAGGGATGTCCTGAGCTCTATGCTCTAGCGGACAAAATAGAACATGCTGAAGAGGGGAGGAGACTTCCTACAGAAGATGTTGGCGTAGAGGTTGATTCAAAAGATGACGATGCTGTCACCGCCCCAAAGAAGAAGGGCCACAAGCACAACAGAAAGCGCAAGGGAAAAGTTGCGCTCACTATAGAGGGATCTGACAATAGTTGTGATGACCCACAAGTATAGAGGATCAATCATAGTCCTTTCAATAAGTAAGAGTGTCGAACACAAACGAGGAGAAGGAAATAACAAGTGGTTTTCAGCAAGGTAATTTCTGGAACCACTAAAACTGTCGATAATAGGTTGTTTGATAGCAAGATAATTTGTAACGGACAATTAATGGTAATGGTAAATAAAGTGCAGAAAGGTAGCCCAGTCCACAATGCATTCCCTTAGGCCCAAAGATGTTGAAGTGCCATGTAGTCGACGTCACATGACACCACTAAGGGAATCACAACATACATATCATGAAATATCGAACACATATCAAATTCACATGATTACTTGCAACGTGACTTCTCCCGTGACCTCAAGAACAAAATTAACAAGATTAGACGGGTACTAAATAGATAATGGATTTGAACATATAATCTTCCACAAAATAAACCATATAGTAATCAACCACAAGATGTAATCAACACTACTAGTCACCCGCAAGTACAAATCTAAGGTTCCGGTACAAAGAGTGAATACAAGAGATGAACTAGGATTTGAGAGGAGTTGGTGTTGTTTGAAGATGTTGGCCTCCAAAAGATGTGAGGGTTGATGGTGATGACGATGGCTTCGATTCCCCCTCCGGGAGGAAAGTTCCCCCAGCTGAATCGCTCTGCTAGAGGGAAAAAATGCTCCTGCCCAAGTTCCGCCTCGAGATGGTGGCGCTCCGTCTCGAAAGTCCTCTACTTAATTTTTCTAGGTCAAAAGACCTTGTGTACCAGAAGATGGGCACCGGAGGTGGGCTGGGCTGCCCACAACCCACCAGGGCGCGCCTGGGGGCCTGGCGCGCTCTGGTGTCTTGTGGGCGCCAGGCGGCGCCCCTCCGGTGGTTCTATTCTCCAATAATTATTAAATATTCCCAAATAATTCTTCATAAAATTTCAGCTCATTTGGAGATGTGCAGAATAGGTATCTATGAGGTAGCTTTTTCAGGTCCAGAATTCCAGCTGCCGTTATTCTTTGTCTTTGTGTAAACCTTGCATATTATGAGAGAAAGGACATTAGAATTACTCCAAAAAGAATTATTATGCATAAAATCATTACAAATAACAGTAGGAAAACATGATACAAAATGGACGTATCAACTCCCCCAAGCTTAGACCTCGCTTGTCCTCAAGCAAAAGCTAGTGTTGAAAAACATGTCTACATGGATGGAAAGAGAGGTGTTGATAAAAACAAAATACAGACATAGTAGCATCATGCTGATTATTATATAGCAACAAAATTCCTCATAAACTTTATCATATAAGTTTTATCATGTAACTTTTCATGAACAAGCAACAATTCATCACAATATCGAAGTAAAGCATAAACCTTATTGAAAACTAAAAAACTATGTTCTCAGTCAACTTTGCAACTACAACTCATCATTCTTTTAGAAAGGGTCATGTATTGGAGCCTTTTGGCAAGTTCACATACTCAACCATCATTTAATCTTCTATCATTGCTAACACTCACAACATATATATGAGCAAAAACTTTCAATCGGACACATAGAAAGATAGGGGCTTATAGTTTCGCCTCCCAACTTATTCACCTCAAGGATGATGTCAACAATAATAACTCATGATCACTCACATCCAACTAGATATGTGTGCCTAGATCTTTCCCCACCACATGGTGCTTGCCAAAGAGAAAAAAAGGAATAGAGGAAAATACTTTGACTCTTGCATAAAAATTAAATACATAAAAGTAAAAGATAGGCCCTTCGCAGAGGGAAGCAGAGGTTGTCATGTGCTTTTTGGTTGTATGAAAATGCAAAAGAATGTCAGGTTATATTGCCCCTTATGATATCAACCTTTATTATGCAGTCTGTTGCTTTTATTACTTTGCCATCACAAGATTGTACAACGCTTAATTTCTCTTACAGTAAATGATCAAACACATTTAGCTGCAATTTTTATTGCCTTATTGCACCGATGACAACTTACTTGAAGGATCTTACTCAATCCATTGGTAGGTATTGTGGACTCTCAAAATAGGATTTTGGGTTTAAGGGTTTTTGGATGAACAAGTAGAATCTCTAATTAGTGCGGAATTTTGGCTAGCAAAGATATTGAGAAAGCATCATATGTTGAAGGATCTATGAAAATATAACTTGTATGTGAATATGAACAAACATAAGTGACTACATTGTCTTCCTTGTTCAACGTCAACCGTTTGCATAAGATATTTAGTGGGCATCTCCCCCAAGCTTGGAAAAGCCAAGGAGAGTGCCCATACCCGTGTAATCAAGTCTGCTTTGGTGCTGAAGATGATGATGGTGGAGCTGTAGATGAGGTAGCCTTTTTCTCCAGATTGCCTCGGAGGCTAAAATTTTCCTTCCTAAGATCCTCATT